>NC_134583.1:67284687-67603258 GCF_037038515.1 Microtus pennsylvanicus | reverse complement strand
CAGCCAGCCAGCCCTTCCCTTTTTCAAGGCATGGTCTCTTTATGTGGCCTTGGCTGGCCTGGAACTTGCTCTGTGGTCCAGGCTGGCCTCAGACTCACAGAGCTTTCCTGCCTCTGCCTCCTGAGTGCTGGGACTAAAGGCATGTGTCATCATACCCAGCCTGTATTCTTTCTTAAAACTGGAAAAACAGATAAGATTGAAATACAGCTATCAAAATATTTTTAATTTAGCACTATCTGCTTCTTTATTCAGAACAAGCCCCTGCAGTGGGTCTAGTATCTAAGTGCTACCCAGTATGAGGACTCAGGAAAGCCAGGGTGACAGACAGGTGTCTGTGGTCCTGTCCTATAAAGCCACAGCCTGGGTTTAGAGTTTTGTTTTTTGTTTTTTTTTAAGATTTTTTCATGTTGTTTTTAAGGAGAAATGGCTGAATTAAGTTTTGTAGATGCCAGCATTCTATCAGAATCACTTGGGGTTGGTTTGTCTTCCAAGGTTGTCTTGACCTGCTGGTCTCAAGTGATCCTCCCACTTTTGGCCCCCAATAGCTGGGCCTACAGGCCTGTACCACCCCATTTAACCCAAAGCCACAGGTGGTCCTAATTCTGATGTGATCTGTCCACTGTGTTCATAACTAGAAGGAAATGCTACATGTCAGGAAAAAAAAGAGGCCTATTTGAATTTTTTAATTTTTTATTTATTTATTTGTCCTCTAAGAATGTCCACCTCTCTCTCATGTAGTCCAGGCTGAGGCTGGCATTGAACTCCTGATTCTCTTGCCTCCAACTTTCAAGAGCTGTGATTGCAGACCTATGCTACCGTGCTTAGCTTCCCGGGCTCGTTTAGGTTTTAGCCACTGATGGCCCTACCTGTCCTAAGCAGAGTTCTGTGGAATATTGTGACTTTAATATAGAATGACTTTTCTGTCGGGCTGAAGACACAGCTCAGTGGCAGAGCGCTAGCCTAGCATGCACGAGGCCCTGTCTTAGCCCCAGCACCGGAGGAATGAATGATTGAATGGATCAAAGCCTGGTGTAAGTAATCATGCCTGAAACAGGAGGATTGCCAGGAGTTTAAAACCAGCCTTGTGAGTTCCAGGAGAGCCTGGGCCCCATAGTGAGATCTTGTTTGCAAAAGTAAGTGAATGCTGAGCAGTGGTGGCACATGCCTCTAATCCCAGCATGTGGGAGACAGAAGCAGGTGGATCTCTGAGTTCTAAGTTCGAGGCTGGCCTGGAACAGAGCCAGGACAGCAAGGGCTACACTGGATACCCTGTGTTGAAAAACCAAAAACCAAACCAAACCAAAAAAAAAAAAAAAAACCACCACCACCACCAACAACAAAAAACCCCACCCCCCAAAAAATTTGAACAAAAATAAGTAAATGAATAAAAATTGAAAACTGACGCTCAGAAGAACAAAGAATTTGAGGTGGGATCGAGATGAAGCGGACTGTGTAGGCAGAGTGAGTCGCTGTCCTGAGCATCATGTCCTTCGCTTCTCTCTAACACACAGGCTTCACAGCCAGAACACAGTCTTGCAGGACGTGGCTCCTGTCTCCCTATAAAAATGACAATGTCATAGGAAAAGGAGTCAGGAAGCTGCGGCACCATTGCTGGAGCTGAAGATGGAGCCGCTGCTCGCGGGTTCATTGGCCCCAGTCCCCACCACACCCTGCTGTACACATCTGTGAACTGATCTGGAGAAAGCCTAGCATAGCTCTCAATAAGTGTTTTGTAAGGCCACTGATAAGGAACATGGAATCACTGTAAAACCCTGGAGTGACAGGGACCAGCACAGATCAAGAAGAGAACTGGGGGAGGGGGTAGTACTGGGGCATTCGCTTAGCCTGCTCTCAGGGATGTGGATGTGGAATATCATTGTGTGGTCCTTCTCCCCCACAGATGTTCATCATTGACCGGGTGGATGGGGATGTCTGCTCGCTGAATGAGTTCTCCATCACTGGCTCCACGTATGCTCCTGAAGGAGAGGTGTAAGTCTTCCAGGAGACTCCCCCGTGCCGTTTGCGTACCCCTACCTCCCTTACTTGGGATCTCCTGCAAGTCCCCCCTTCCTTTTCACTCCCTTCTTTCCCAACCTGTTCTCTCCCATCCAATCTTCCAAGTTCATCGCCATCTCCTCTCCTTTCCGATACCTGTCTGTTTCTCTGTGCTGTCTGCATCTCACATTCTGTTCTCCACCGTTTCTCTCCTGCCTTCCTTCCTACCTTGCTGCCAGTTTGAAGAATGATAAGCCAATCCGAGCAGGGCAGTATGATGGGCTGGTGGAGCTGGCCACCATCTGTGCCCTCTGCAATGACTCCTCCTTGGACTTTAATGAGGTAACCTTTCACCCACAAAGTCACCCCTTCTATTCCTGTGGCTCTGTCTGTGCTTCCTGGGCATTCCAGGAGGAAGGGGTCTTAGGAAGCGAACATACATTCGAGGGAAGGAAGCAGTTGGCTTCTTGTTCCATCCAGATGAAGATGGGGGTGTTGGGTGAGGACGGGAGATCCAGGACACACTTCCTCATCCTCCTGTTTATTTTAGACCAAAGGTGTTTACGAGAAGGTAGGCGAGGCCACGGAGACAGCCCTCACTACCTTGGTGGAGAAGATGAATGTGTTCAACACTGAAGTGAGAAGCCTCTCGAAAGTGGAGCGGGCTAATGCCTGCAACTCGGTGAGTTGGGGTGCCCTCCGCAGGCCTGGAACCCAAATCCAGCCAGACCCAGACAGACAGAGCCTTGTGTTTGTGCAGGAACCCCAACTAGGTTGGCGGTGGCTTCACCCACAGCTTTTCCAAGCCAGGCTGAATGCTGGTAAAACTCCTTCTCTCCATAGTGATATGGTTTCTGTTGTCCGGCCATAATGTCGTGGGAGGTCACTTTCTTTTGTGACCCAAGGTTGGGCAGAGCTGGACAGAAACCATGGTGTCGCCTGCAGGGTTGGCCCTGAGTTTAGCTATAGTGCTTTGGTTTCCATCAGATCTCAGGTCTTGTTCAGGGGTCTGGACTGTGCAGCCATTGATCCCACGAGATGAGGTCTTCTCTGGGGGACAAAGCCAGCGCTGCCACTCAGTGGGCTCTAGCTGTGAACACTTGCTGGTTTCTGAGTATTAGTTACTTATATCGCTCTTTCTCGACATCCTGCTGCCTCAGTTTCCCCACTGCTGACATTAGCAGTGTCATCATGGCTGGCTTTCCTTCATCTCTTCCTATAGGAAGTGCAACCCAGAAACTTACATGTGCTACACAAATATTTCTTTCTTTTTTCTTTTTCTTTTTTCTTTTTTTGTTTCTCAAGACAGGGTTTCTCTGTAGCTTTGGAGCCTGTCTTGGAACTAGCTCTTATAGACCAGGCTGGCCTCAAACTCACAGAGATCCGCCTGCCTCTGACTTTAATCCCGAGTGCTGGGATTAAAGGTGGGTGGCACCACCGCCTGGTTTAAAAATTTTTTTTTATTGCTTCTTTAAATTTTGTATGTGCAAACTACACACTGCTGCTTTGTTTATTATGTCTTTGTGTGTGGTGAGGGCGTGTGATATGTAACGGGGCGCTGAGTGTACTGTATGTGGGTATCAGAGAACTTTGGGGAGTTGGTTCTTGTTTTTCATCATGGGTTTCAGAATCAAACTCAGGCTTGTATGGTCATCAGGTTTGCGTGGCAAGTGCTTTTACCCACTGAGCATCTGCTTTATTTAATAATAACAAAAAGGTAAAACGAATTTTTTTTTCAGTGTTAAGGATTGAGTTTGAGGCTTCACGCCTGCTGGGCAAATGCTCTTTCACTGCCACCCCCCCTAGCTCTTAGGTTTATTTGTATATAGTGCTGGGACTGAGCCCCAGCCCCTCACATGCTAGGTTTGTGCTTTACCACTAAGTAAAGCCTTGGTCCCATCCACAGTGTAGTTGGTAAATAAAGGCTCTTCTTCTCCTTCTCCTCCTCTTTTTTCTTTTTTTCGGGATAAAGCCTTGTGCACAGCCCAGACTGGTCTTGAGCTCACGGCAGTGCTCCAGCGTTAGTCTGCAAGTGCTGGGATTACAGGCATAGCTCATCTTGGCTGTGGCTCTCATTTATTTTTCACTGCATGCTGGGCACTAGGCTATGTGTTATTTATATTCAAATTAGAGGTACTTGGGAAGCAGAGGCAGGAGAATTACTGTAAGCTCAACACCAACCTGAACTATAGCGAGAGACCCTGTTTCAAAAAGAGCCTTGGTCATACTGGTTGCTTTCCACGGGCACCACATCGGGTGGTGCAGACTACATTTCTTCGGTCCCCGAGGGTTCTATTGGGTAGCAGCATGCAAGGCCACTCTGTTTCTGTTGTGCTTTAAACTGGACGCCCGAACTTTGTGTGGCTTGGTGGTTGAGCACTTGCCTAGCATGTGAGAGCCATGAGTTGTATCCTCAGTACTACAAAACTGAAAATCTAATGGCCCACGGTGGCAATGGAGCACACCAGCTCTGGAGTTTCTGTTTGTCACGTACGTACCAGGCTTTGCTGTAGTCTCAGGCCTGACACAGTCTCTACTCTGACATTCAGATCCTTTCAGACTGTTTTAAAGGGGTCTGGTCTTTACCTCCCAGGTGATCCGCCAACTGATGAAGAAGGAATTCACCCTGGAATTCTCCCGCGACAGGAAGTCTATGTCTGTTTACTGTTCCCCAGCTAAGTCTTCTCGGGCTGCTGTAGGAAACAAGATGTTTGTCAAGGTCAGAAGCCTTGTCTCTCTAACGTTGGGGCTTTTTCCTGTGCCTGCCCTCTGTATTTGAGAAGGCAGCAAGGGTCTCTCATGTTGTTCTGGTTTTCTAGGGTGCCCCGGAGGGGGTCATCGACCGCTGTAACTATGTGCGTGTTGGCACAACCCGTGTGCCACTGACAGGCCCGGTGAAGGAAAAGATCATGTCAGTGATCAAGGAGTGGGGGACCGGTCGGGACACCCTACGCTGCCTGGCTCTAGCCACCCGGGACACCCCCCCTAAACGAGAGGAGATGGTTCTAGATGACTCAGCCAAGTTCATGGAGTACGAGGTGAGTGGCAAAGGTCTCTTTTTGTTTTGGGGAATTGTGTCAAGGCAGGTTTCCCGATGGCTCCGTCTTCCCTGCCAGCATCCTGCATCGAGTAGATAGTTGTGTACTATGAATCCCCAGCTCACAGGACACTAAGGTGTGACAGTTTTATGAATCGGATCTAACCCAGTCCTCAGGAGATGGAGGCAGGCCAGCCTCCACCACACAAGCAACCGCGAAAACAGAAGTCAAGAGAAGAGAACCACTTAGCCCAGTACTGTCTTTGTGAGGGGCTGGGACGGGCACCCAGGGCAGCCACAGCCTGTGTTAACTGTGCTCTGTGGAGCGGAGCTGGTACTTACCAGAGGGGACATTTTGTCACCTGTTCAGTGTTTCAGGCAATGGATGCACTTCCCGATATAGGCTTCCCTCTTGCTGTGGACCCTCAACAACCCCAAAAGCTAACTGTCTGCATTTATGGGGGTGGGGTGGAGACTTTGGCCTGCCAGCTACTGGGGATGTGCTCAGAGTGATGGGCCAGCGACAGGTTTGCTAAAAGGAGATGCTACCATGTAGTTTTTCTTTTTCTTTTCTTGTCCTCCTCTTTTCTTCTTGTTGAGACAGTGTCTTCTTATGTAGCCTGGCCCTGAACTCACTCATGATCTTCTCTTTACCTCCTGGGCGCTGGAATCACAGGTTACCAACCATGGCCAGCTTCAGCTCTCCTTTTTGCAGCAGGCCTTGGCATTGCCAGGATAGGCAGGAGTTAAGGAAGGAGAAATGTCTCCTGCCTGTGCTTCCAAGGCCCTGCTGATGTCTTAACACCAGGCCTCAAGGCAGCATGCTCTGGTTTTCTCAGCGTTGCTGCCTCTCTCCCTCTGAACTTCCTCCTGTTTGTCCTGAATACCTCTTTGTCCTGTTACCGCCTTTTCCAGATGGACCTGACATTTGTTGGTGTTGTGGGCATGCTGGATCCACCCCGCAAGGAAGTCACAGGCTCTATCCAGCTGTGCCGTGATGCTGGGATCCGAGTGATCATGATCACCGGGGACAACAAGGGGACAGCCATTGCCATCTGCCGACGAATTGGCATCTTTTCGGAGAACGAGGAGGTGACAGACCGTGCCTACACTGGCCGTGAGTTTGACGATCTGCCCCTGGCTGAGCAGCGGGAAGCCTGCAGACGCGCCTGCTGCTTCGCCCGTGTGGAGCCGTCACACAAGTCCAAGATTGTGGAGTACCTGCAGTCCTATGATGAGATCACAGCCATGGTAAGAAGTTCCAGAGGCCGTCTGGGCCAAAGCTCTGAGTGTCCCCATGCATGGAGTCTTGGGGAGGGGAACATAAGGTGTCTGGAATTTTGAGTTTCTCTCTTTCTCCTTTCGCCTCCAGACAGGGGATGGTGTCAATGATGCCCCTGCCCTGAAAAAGGCTGAGATTGGCATTGCCATGGGCTCTGGAACTGCTGTGGCTAAGACAGCCTCCGAGATGGTGCTGGCTGATGATAACTTCTCCACCATCGTGGCTGCTGTGGAGGAGGGCCGCGCCATCTACAACAACATGAAGCAGTTCATCCGCTACCTCATTTCCTCCAACGTGGGCGAGGTGGTCTGGTAAGTAGCAGGGGCGGGCATCCAGAAAAAACAGGGCTGAAAGGGGCGATCATGGGACTTGGAGCGGGACCAATGTATGACCTCCTTCCTCTGGCAGCATCTTCCTGACAGCCGCCCTGGGGCTGCCTGAGGCCCTGATCCCTGTGCAGCTGCTATGGGTGAACCTGGTGACCGATGGGCTCCCTGCTACTGCTCTGGGCTTCAACCCACCTGACCTGGACATCATGGACCGTCCCCCCAGAAGTCCCAAGGAGCCTCTCATCAGCGGCTGGCTCTTCTTCCGCTACATGGCAATTGGGGGTGAGCAGGAAGGGACTCAACAACCCTTCTGAGCCCTTGGGACTGACCTTGTCCCTGATCCCAGCTTCTCCCAAGTCAAGCTGCTCAAAGGGGCCCCTTCCTTAGCCAGCTGTCTCCAGCTGTGTAAGGCCCGCCTGATACCTCCCACCTTCTCAGCCCTGACCTCAGCCCCCCTCTTCTCCCCAACACAGGCTATGTGGGTGCAGCCACTGTGGGAGCAGCTGCCTGGTGGTTCTTGTATGCAGACGATGGGCCTCACGTCACCTACCACCAGCTGGTAGGAAGATGGAGCGGTGGGGACTGGGAGGCATCCTGAAGGCTGTTGTGGATCTCAGACTTCTGTCTCTTCCTTTACAGACTCACTTCATGCAGTGCACTGAGCACAACCCTGAATTCGATGGCCTGGACTGTGAAGTCTTCGAGGCCCCTGAGCCCATGACCATGGCCCTGTCGGTGTTGGTGACTATTGAAATGTGCAATGCTCTCAACAGGTAGGTCCTGTCCACTTGGGTGGACCCTGCTACGCCTTCCCGAGGCTGTTCTCTTGCCCTCCACCTCTCTTCTCCCGCCACTCTGCCTCACCACATCTTTCTGTGTATCCCTGTCCCTCCATGTGCCTGGCCTTTGCCACAGCCTGTCTGAGAACCAGTCCCTGCTGCGGATGCCGCCCTGGGTGAACATCTGGCTGCTGGGTTCCATCTGCCTGTCCATGTCCCTCCACTTCCTCATCCTCTATGTTGACCCCCTGCCGGTGAGCCTTCTGTTACCACCCCTCCCTGACTCTAGGGAGCCCAAGCAGAACTTGTGACCATAGAGGAGGGCAGTTCACAGCACCCTGGTTTTTCTTTTCTTTCTGAGAAAACCCTTTGTCTTTCCTGATGACTGTTGTCTCCACCCCAGATGATCTTCAAGCTCCGGGCCCTGGACTTTACCCAGTGGCTCATGGTCCTCAAGATCTCACTTCCAGTCATCGGGCTAGACGAGCTTCTCAAGTTCATTGCTCGGAACTATCTGGAGGGTAAGAGACACCCCTTTTCCCTGGTACCCAGTCCTGAGCAGAGCCCCTGCCCTCTTGCGCTGCGAATACGCGCCACACCTCACACCTTCTTCCTTTGCAGGTGGGTAAGTTCTCTTAGGCCCTGGCAGGACCAATGTCCCCAGGGAGGGCAGCCCAAGCTCTGTCCCATTCCATGACTGGCGGGGGTTTTCCCCCAGCCTGCTCAGCCCTCTGGCCCCGTGGGCCTCCTTCCCCCTTGATAACGGCCTCTCTCTGTCCTCTCTGGCCATAGGATAACCGTCCCCCTCCTCCATGTCTTTGAACGTGTCACAGGTATTTCCCTACACACCTTGCCCCAGCTGCTGTACCCTGCCGCTCGCCCACCAGCCCACGCGCACCCCTGCGGTCACTTGCGCTCACAGCTCTCCCTGGAGCCACTGCTGCTGTTGCCACTGCCCGCTTCCACAGGAGGGCCATGCCCTTCCTGTGGGCACTGGCAGCTGTGAGGCTGCATCCTGGCCTTCCAGTCTGCTGGGCTGCGCTGCGTTGCGCTGGCTGTCTCTGCTGCTGGGGTGGTGGTGGCTGGGGGCGGGCTAGGGTCTGGCACACACAGGTGAGTAGGGAAGGGGGCCGCAGGCTCCTCCAGGTGAGTGTGATGGAGATGTACAAGGCACAAGGAGACGCAGCTCCCCCTCCTGTGCACGCCTGCTCCATCCCCTTCCTTTCTTCTTCCAGATCCAGAAGATGAAAGAAGGAAGTAAACAGCCCTTTCGCCCTGCCGCCCCCACCCTCATAGCAATGCATCTTCAGCCAGAGCTGAGACACAGACCCTTTTCTCCCCCAATTCTGTTTATAAACAAAGTTCCCTGACCCTCTGAACCTTGTAACTCCCCTCCCAGCCTCACGGGGCTCGCAGGGACAAGGCGGCTGACTGAGCCGCGCTGCCTATTTATTCAAAATAAATGACAGAAAAGTCTGCCCTTGCCTCTGTATATTTCCAGTGCCTGTGGACAGATACCTTAGTGTCGTACAGTCCAGAAAGCAGCTGCGTGTCCCAGGGTCTCTGAGTGAGGAATCCGCTGATGACAACAGTGTCTAGCCACAAGCTAAGCGTGCCTCAGACCCAGACGGGCTTCTGGCTAGAGGTGGCAGGGCGGAAAGGCAGGATCCATGAGGCAGCATGGTAGCCTGAAAGCTACAGGGCTCGGCCTGTACTTTGTTTCTGGAAGGAGGCTTGGGACCCTCATCCAGGTGTCATCCCTGAGAGCAGGTCCAGCCACCATGGCTGGAAGTAGCGGCCCTGGTAACACCACCATCCAGACCTGGAGTGGGTGGGCTCCATTCCGAGACCTGTCCTTGTCTCACAGTTCTGGTAGAGAAAGAGGCGGCTTCCCCAGCAGGGAAGCTTCTCGCCTGGCCCCTCAGGAGTCCTTGATGTCCTTGATATCCCTGAGGGGTGCCTCATCCAGGATGCTGTGCACTTGCTCCAGAGTCTCCGCTTGGCGAATCCGCTCCAGGCGTACCTGTGTGGTTGGGTGGGAGATATGGGAAGCCCCACCAAGGAAACAGCCCCTGGCTGACCAGCCAGCCTCTTAGGGGTCAGCTCTGCAGAGGCAATGTGTTCAGATGGGGTCAAGGGAAAGAACAGGTCCCACCCAGGAGCTTGGCCTGAGGAAGTCTGGGTATTATTGGCCATTCATGTGACTGACAACATGAAGCTGTCATGCAGCTGAGGTGTGCAAGAGAGCTTCCATGTTTTTGAGCAACAGCTTAGGGAGAAAGATCACGCCAGGTCTAGAAAAAGGACCTCTCCTAATTGGGGGCTGCCCTTGTGAGACCCAGGACAAGTTACCCATAGCCAAACCAACCAGGTAGGAAAGGCCAGGACATACCTGTAGGGCCTGGGATAGCCGTACAAAGTCCCTTTGCACCTGTTCACTGGTCTCCAGCTCGGCTTGCAGCCGCAGTGCCTTGGCCCTCTGCTCAGAGAGGAGGTCTGTGAGCTGGGCCTGCAGGGACAAGATGCGGAGCTGGGGCCTGACTCCTTTTGGCTAAGCGAGAGGGTGGATGGCCAGAGCCACGGGATGACCCTCACAGGTGTCCCTTCAATACCACCAGACTCTGGCCTCCTCTGGGCTTCCTGGTCTGAGGGAGACAGGAAGGCTGTGAGGGTGGCCTAACCACACAGCTGCATTAGCCAAGCCATGGCACCGGGTGCCACTCACCTTGCGCTGCTCTTGCTGGACCCGCTCTGTCTCTGTCCTCAGGCTGCACAGGGAGGCTGGGAAGTCAAGGAGCAGGGAGACTGAAGTCAGGCTCAGTGGTCCCAGCCCTGCTGGCGCAGCCCTCCACAAGGCGTTGACCCTTACTCACCCTGTAGCACATCTGCGGGGGTAAGACAGAGAGAGAGGGGTCAAAGCTGGATCTCCACTGTACTTCCTGACGCCCATGCCTGACTCAGGGGACCCTACCTGTCTCTTCTCGTTGCACCCTCAGCTGTCCCTCCAGGCTGGCCCTGGCTGCTGTCTCCTCGTCTAGCGCCTCCCGCAGCTTCACGATTTCAATGCGCAGGCGCTCGGCCTCATGCTCCTGTGCCAGTTGCCTGGCTTGCGCCTGTTGCCGGGTTTGCCGCACCAGCAGATGAAGCTCCTGCAAGACACGAGGGGTCTGCTGGGCAAAGGGCAGAGAGGACGGCAGGGACTGCTGGCTGTATGGAGAGTGTAGGGACAGGAGGGAGGAGCCAAACACCACAGTCAGAGCGGTGAGCAAGCTGCAGAGATACAGTGAGATGAAGAAATGGGAGATCACGACTGCCCATGCTACGGAGGACTTCCAACAACTGTGGAAAGTTCCAGAATACCTATAAGCTTCCAATCGACTCAAGTTCTTCATTATGTACATGATGAAAACTACGATAAAAGGAGAGCAGGGAGGGCCGGGGGGTCTGGCTCAGTTGATGCGTGCTCATCTAGCAGGCATAAGCCCGAGGTTTGATCTCCAGTGCTGTATAAAAACCGAGGGTGGAGCCGGGCGGTGGTGGCGCACGCCTTTAATCCCATAATCCCAGCACTTGGGAGGCAGAGGCAGGTGGATCTCTGTGAGTTCGAGACCAGCCTGGTCTACAAGAGGTAGTTCCAGAACAGGCTCCAAAACCACAAAGAAACCCTGTCTCGAAAAAAAAAAAAACCCAAACCAAACCAAACCAAACCAAAACAAAAAAAAAACCGAGGGTGGAGCCGGGCGGTGGTGGCGCACGCCTTTAATCCCAGCACTTGGGAGGCAAAGGCAGGTGGAGCTCTGTGAGTTCGAGACCAGCCTGGTCTACATCGCGAGTTCCAGGAAAGGCTCCAAAGTAACATAGAGAAACCCTGTCTCCAAACACCAAAAAAAAAAAAAAAAAAAAAAAAAAAACCAAAAAACAAACAAACAAAAAAAACCCCACAGGAAATGGAGAAATCAAAAATCAAAGACTGTGGGGCAGTTTCACTGAAGTGAAAGTGAACACTGGGTGGCGCACGCCTTTAATCCCAGCACTTGGGAGGCAGAGGCAGGCGGATCTCTGTGAGTTCGAGACCAGCCTGGTCTACAGAGCTAGTTCCAGGACAGGCTCCAAAGCCACAGCGAAACCCTGTCTCGAAAAACCAAAAAAAAAAAAAAAAAAAAAAAAAAGAAAGAAAGTGAACACTGGCGATAATCTTCAGGGTAGAGAGAACAACCAGGTGACCTTTAGTTCACGAACAAATTGTTTATAAACTAAAATCAACACAGACCAACACGGAGGACAGGTTCAAAGACTTTTAATCTTCAAGACCCAAGGTCACTTAAAAATAGCAAACAGTAGTCAGGCAGTGGTGGCAGAGGTGGACGCCTTTAATCCTAGCACTCAGGAGGTAGAGGCAGGTGGATCTCTGTGAGTTCGAGGCCAGCCTGGTCTACAAGAGCTAGTTCCAGGACAGGAACCAAAAAGCTACGGAGAAACCCTGTCTCAAAAAATCAAAAAAAAAAAAAAAAAAACAAAAAAACCCAAAAAAACCAACAAACAACATCAAGGGCTCAAGGTCTGCTTCAGTGGAACAATACTGTCCAGCCTGCTTGGGGATGCAGTTAACCCCTTGCAGTGAGGGCAGTGCGAGCAGCATGGGGTATGGTAAAAATGGCGGTCATAATCGCCGCTCCCTTCCTTGCGGCCAACACTTTTTAATTCTTTATTTTCATGCCAACCGTGGAAAGCTGGTGTGGTTCCATTTATCAGATGAAGAAAACGAGTCTTAGACACAGCTAATACACAAGGGCCAGGGTCCGTCCTGCAGGCTGGCATCAGGTGCTCTGGTGCCGTTTACCTGTATGGAGCTGGGCAGGGCCTCGCCCTCGTTCTCCCACTGCTCTGGGCCCTGGAGGGTGGAGGATGACAGCTGCTCCGCCCGAAGCCCTTGGTTTTCTTCGTTCAGTCTTTTAACCTCATGGTACAGGCACTTGTGAGAAGTGGCCAGCTCTGCCTGGGGACATACCAAAGCATAAGGCGATCAGAGGATTGTCTCTAGTCCCTGCGGCTAAACCCAGAGCCCCCAGTAGCCTGATATCTGGAAAGCCCTGGCCTCCTGACCTCCCCCCCCCCGCCTCCTTTTTTCAAGACAGAAGGTTTCTCTGTGTAGTCCAGGCTGGCCTCAAGGGATTAATGGTGTGTGCTGTTACTGACTGGCCTAAGCAGAAACTATTGCTCTCTCTGGCTCTAGCCTCTTCAGATTCTGTCCCTGCTGACACTGGCAGCCACAGCCCACTGTGGGTATTTCATTTAGATGGCATTTAAAAAAAAGATTTATTTCAAGTGTATGAGCGTTTGCCTGTCTATTTATGTGCAGCCACACAGCACATGGAGCCCATGGAGGCCAGAAGGGGATGTCAGATCTCTCGGAACTGTATTTACAGATGGGTGCTGAGAACTAAACCTGGGTCCTGTGAAAGGAGCAGCCCGTGCTTTTAGCCACCCAGCCATCTCTCCAGCTGCCCCCTTCCTTCATTAGACAGAGTCTCACTATGTGTCAAGGCTGGCCTGAACTAGTGATCCTTCTGTCTCAGCCTTCTGAATGCTACACCTGCCCACAACACATGTTCCTGCTTTTAAAGCCCAGGCTGGCCTCAAACTTGTGGCAGTCAAGGATGACTTTAAACTTTTTTTTTTAAATATTTATTTATTATGTATGCAGTGTTCTGCCTGCATAAGTCCTTGCAGGCCAGAAGAGGGCACCAGATCTCATTACAGGTGGTGATGAGCCACCATGTGGTTGCTAGGAATTGAACTCAGAACCTCTGGAAGAACAGTCAGGGCTCTTAACCACTAAGTCATCTCTCCAGCCCCTGACTCCAAACTTCTTTAAAAGAAATTTATGAGCATGAACGTTTGCCTTCATGTGGTGTATGTATCATGTGTGTCCTGGCACTTGAGGCCACAGGAGGGCACTGGATACGCTGGAACTGGGTTATAGAAGCGAGCCACCATGAAGGTACTGAACCCAGGTCTTCTGGAAGACAAGCAAACGTCCTTAACCATGAGCTATTTCTCCAGGCCCCTCTGCCTCCGTCTCCTGAGTGCTGGGATTACATGCAGGAGTATGTAATCAGTTTACATGGTGCTGGGGACTGAATTTTTAAAATTCATTTTTTAAAATTTATTTTTACTATACTATATGTGCATGTGTGTTGGTGCCCATGCACTAGGTGTTTGTACATATGTGTGCACAGCACTGGCTGCCCTTCTAGAGGTCCGGAGTTCAATTCTCAGCAACCACACGATAGCTCATAACCATCTATAGTGGGGTCTGGTACTCTCTTCTGCCTTGCAGGCATACATGCAGGCAGAACACTGTATACATTTAAAAAAAAGAATGTGCATTCACAAGCATATGTGGAGGTCAGAGGAGAACCTGCTAAATCAGTTCTCATTCCATATGGGTCCCGGATGTCAAACTCAGGTCACCAGGCTTTGTGGCAAGTGCTTCTACCCACTTGAGCCATCTCGCTAGCCCCTCAAGCATGCTTTTTTTTTAAAATATTTATTTATTTATTATGTATACAATATCCTGTCTGTATGCCTGCAGGCCAGAAGAGGGCACCAAACCCCATTACAGATGGTTGTGAGCCACCATGTGGTTGCTGGGAATTGAACTCAAGACCTTTGGAAGAGCAGGCAATGCTCTTAACCTCTGAGCCATCTCTCCAGCCCTCAAGCATGCTTTTTTAAGTGCCGACGTAACTGCCAACTTTATTTCATTTTATTAAAGATTGACTTATGTATGAGTGTTCTATCTTTATGAATGCCTTTATGTCAGAAGAGGACATCAGATCCCACTATAGATGTTTATGAACCACCATGTGGTTGCTGGGAACTGATCTCAGGGCCTATGGAAGAATAGCTAGTGCTCTTAACCACTGAGTCATCTCTCCAGCCTCATGTAGTTGCCAACTTTAAAACTGGGAGGCAATATATACATTTCCAGATCTCTGGCTTCTCTTTAAAAGCAGAACACCTGGCCACTCACACACTTCGGGGTGGAACTGATCAGTGCTGATCTGTTTTCAGTCCTCCTGATTCTGCAGACTAGATGGCATTAGCTCAGTTTACAAATGGTAACCAGTACACTCCAAGGTGGTGGGGTTAATTCAAAATTACACAGCTCTGGCCACAGCCAGGCCGCCCTCAATGTCTTCACTCACCTAGTGAGAGCAGCTGGATGGGGGCAGGGCTGACGCTTGGCTTCCCACGCCCTCTAGCGCCCCCAGTGGTCCTGACCTCTCAGCCTCGATGCGGCACTCACCATCTGCAGCTGCACGCGTTCTTGGGCCTGGCTCACGGTCCCCTGCAGAGTTCGAAGCAGCTGCTCTGAGTTCTGGACCTGGGCTAGGAGCACCTGCATCTAAGGAGGGAAGAGGGTAAAATGAGAGGGATGTTGGGGCGGGGGCGGCAGGTGGCCAGAGGGCCCTGTGGCTTCCAGAAATGAGGCTGAACTTACTTGCTTGGCACAGTCCTCATTGCTCCGTCTCAGGCCCTCCTGCAGCTCGTCCCGCTCCCGGCTGACACTCTCCAGGTCCTTCTGTAGCTGCTTCCCCTGCCAGACCCATACCCCAGACTTATTTTTTCAGCTCTGCTGGCAGGGGTTCATGCCTACTCTCCCTTCCCCCTCCATCCCTCAGTAGGTCCTGCTGCTTCTCTAAAGTAGAAAGATACCTTTTACTTCTTGCCATCTCTGCTGCCATCTTCTGGGCTACTTACAATTTCTTCTTTTCTTCCCTACTGCTGGGAACTTACACAGGCTAGCAGTGCTCTACCGCTGAGCCACACCCCGCCCCTTTTCAGTTTTGTTCTGGGCATTTCTTACCATAACATTATTTTCTACAGCATCCCTACTCACGCTACGCCCAACTTCCTTTTCTGGGAGGAGACCTTTCTCTCTCTTACTGGCCTCTCCACTGCAGCTTTAGTGCAAGCACCATACATAACCGCGGGAGGTAGGTACATCCACAGGCCCTAGCTCAGTCCACTCACCTCTACCTGCAGCTGCTCCCACTGGCTATCTGGAACAAGCTGGTACCCAGGAGGGGGTAGGTAGATACCCTCAGGGACCAGAGTGCCAGTGGACACCAGAGAAGCCGTCTCTTCCTGTTCAGGGCTTAGGCCCTGGGAGCCTCGCAGGGAGGCAGTACTGGCTGCCCCACCGAGGGAGAAGGAAGAGATGGAGGCACTGTCGTCACAGTTGTGGGCAAAGGCCTCCGCAGCTGAGCCTGCGTCTCCACCTGGCTCCTCCAAGGCTTCCAGAGGAGGTGAGGGGTTCCTTGACAGCGGAAGCAGCTCGGTGGAGCCGTGCAGGGAGGCCGGCTGCCTTGGTCGTCTCTAGGGAACATTGCAGGGAAGAGGCTGGAAGCCAGGGTCTCGGGCACCCCCCTTCCCTCAGCGCCAGACGTCCCCTCTTCTCCTCACCTGGATCTCTTGAATAAGCTCTTCCGCCCGCAGCAGCTTTCCTTTCAGCTCTGCGATCTCCTGCTCCATGGGTAATACAATCTCCCGGAGCTTCTCGGAGTCTTCGTGAGCCTGGAGGGATGGGCATTGGGCAGTGACAGCCCCTCCCTCCCGAGTGAGGGCCACAACTGTTCTAATCCTCCCTGAAGGTTATGCCCACCAGCAAGACTCCAGAACACCCACGCTAAGTGCTCCCAGGGAAAGGGGCCTCGGCCAAGACTAGCTTCGTCCCGACATGCGCCTTTTAATATCACAGGACCTCCGGGTTTTTGTTTTGTTTTTTTTTAAATTTTCGAGACAGGGTTTCTCCGTAGCTTTTTGGTTCCTGTCCTGGAACTAGCTCTTGTACACCAGGCTGGCCTCAAACTCACAGAAATCCGCCTGCCTCTGCCTCCCGAGTGCTGGGATTAAAAGTGTGTGCCACCACCACCCAGCAAGACCTCCGGTTTTTAACGGGGCACGTGGTCTTGGTTCTCTAGCATCGCCTGCATCTCTTGGCTGCTCTGGAGCTAAAGGCTATCACACAACTTAGTTCTAGCTAATGGGATGTAAGCGCATGTGCAGTATGTGAATTTACAGGCCAGCTCCTAAAAGGAAGATGTGCCTTGCTTTATAACTCCTTGCTGACTGGAATGTGGATCTGATGCCTGGCATTCAAGCAACTACCTTAGACCATGAAGTAACCTACCAGCTACAGTCAAACAGCAATACGGAAGCCTAAGTTTCTTGTTTTAAAGACATATTTCAGTATTTTATCTTATGCATATGCATGCTTTGCTGGCATATATACACACACATCGTGTGCATTCTCTAGTGCACCCAGACACCAGAAGAGGGCGTCTGATCCTCTAGAACTAGAGTTACAGACAGTTGTGAGCCATCAAGTAGGTTCAGGAAACCAAACCTGGATCCTCTGGAAGAGCAGCAAGTGCTCTTAACTGCCAAGTCCTCTATCCAGTCCCAGAAGTCTGGGTTTCTAAGGACTGTTTTATCAGTATGGACTTTCAGGAAAAAACAACTATCTCATTTAAACAACTGCTGAGTCGTGTTTCCGATCACATGCAGCCAACCTCATCTTAACCGACACGTCTTCCCGGCCTGCCTTCCCAATGCGGAAAGCTGACTGTTTCTTGACTGTCTCCTTTCAAGCTTAGGATCCTGCGTGGGGTCAGTGAAAACAAACAGCCCTGCCAGGCAGAGGTGGCGCACGCCTGGAATCTCAGCACTCAGGAGGCAGAGGCAGGCGGATCTCTGTGAGTTCGAGGTCAGCTTGGTCTACAGTATGAGTTCCAGGTCAGCCAAGGCTACCCAGAGAAACCCTGTCTCTGACAAACCACAAAACAAGCAGCCCTGCCCCCGCCACATGCTCCAGACATGCTTCATCTGTGACCATCTCTCTCAGCTCTTTCGGCCTCTTGAATGCCCCAAAGTCTCCTCAAACTCACTTAGCTGCACGTGTCATAGACAGGGTGTCTGACGCTGTCTGAAGCCCTGGAATGCACACTGCACAGCTGAATGCCGCATCGGAACCTGCCTGACAGACCTGATGTTCCTTCTGCTGTCCCCGGAGGCTGACACTGAGCCTCACCCTGTTCTCAGCCCAGAGGTGGCCTGAAAGCAAACAGCAACTTCCAGTGGAAGCTGCAGGTCAAAGACTTCCTTTCCTAGGCCCCAGTTTTGCTGTTCTGATTTTTGAGGTAAGGTTTCACATCCCAGGCTTCTGTAATGCTAGGAGCGCAGATGTGTGTCACCATGCCCAGCTTTATGCAGTGCTGGGACTGAACCCAGGGCTTCATATGTGTTAGGCAAGCACTCCAGCAACAGATCACGGCTCTAGCCCTGGGCTCCTGCTTTCTATTTGCTTTCACCAGCGGGAAATTGACTCTAGCTCTTGTTTCCTCGGGCACTAACTAAATACTGGCCTCCCAGAGCTTCTGTGAAGATCAAGTAAGGTAAGAATGCACACCAGAGGAAGCATCTGGAAATCCACATGTCCTAGAATGTAATTGTTTTCATTGTCTCTTAGGTGACGGTGTGACTATGTACCCTTAGGCTAGCCTCAAACTCAGAATTCTTCTGCCCAGCTTCTCCAGTGCTGGGATTATAGATATAGATTTCTCCACGTGCAGGTATTAAAAATATAGAGTGCTTGCCTAGCATGCCTGAGAATATATATAATACACACACACACACTTGTACATACGAACACACACACCTTTTCAGGTTTCTAGTTAGCTAAGGTGTGTATGCCAATAAATCCCAGAACTCAGAAGCTGAAGCAGAAGACCTTTGGCAAGTTCAAGACCAGCCTGGGCTACACAGCAAGATCGTGTTTCTTACTATGTTATCCAGACCATCTTGAAGCCCTGGGCTCAAGCCACCCTCCTGCCTCCACCTCCCAAATGGCTGGGACTATCAGTGTCTGTCACAAAACCCAGTTTCCTATCGTTATTAATGACACTAAAGGGTGCATTATCCCATGGGGGCCCCCCCGAGAACAAGAACGGTTCTCACAGCCGAGCACTCAGCAGTGTCTAGCGTGGAAAGGGTTAGTTGCTCTCCTCCATGTGCCTGACCTTGTTTCTAGAGGTAAATAACCTTGGTCACGTCTAGCAAGGATCCTGCTAAGCACTCTGCATTCTACCTGGAGTCGTTACTGTGTCCAGTGACAGGCAATGAGACACCAACAATCACTACTGTCCCAACCCCCAGGGACAGGGCAGTCCATCCCACCCCAACCTTTTCCATTTGCTTCTCCAAGGAGTCCAGGGGGTGGGCCCGGGCCAGCAGCTGTTTGAGGTGGCCCAGCTCTCGATCCTTCTCCTCAGAGTCCTGCTGCTGCTGCTGCCGCTCCTGTTTCAGGGCTGCAATCTGGGTCTCGTAGCTGCTGATGGAGTCTGTGGGCAGGAAGGATGGGTGCTTGGTGCCTGCCCTCTCCCAGGTGAGCAGCTGCAATGGAGCCGGGCAAGACCGCAGCACCTCTGCACTAGTCCTCAGGAGCAAGTGTCAGGATGACGTGTAAAGTGTCAATCATTTGGCATACCGTGTGCTGCTCAGATACAGACCAGCTGCGGAACTGGCCCCAGGATATTTTTACTAAAACCAGGCAAGTATGAGGCCTATTAGTAAAAACAAAGGAAGCAAAATATCATAAGGGCTAAGACCAAAAACTGAGCCCCCTGCCATTCCAGCACAGCAAACATAACAAACCCAAATCCCCAAAATCCCAAGCTGAAAAGTCACTTCATAGGAGACTGTTTTGTATATGCAGAAAAGAAAATTGAAAGTATTTCTTTCAAATCATTCATAAGACATAAACTGTCTCAAATATGAGTCCTCCATTTTGCCAGGAGGTACCTTGACAAAGGAATAGATTCTTTGGCATGGTGGAAGCCACAGACAGGTGCAGCGTGCAGGTCAGCGTGAAGGGAGAGCTGGATAAATGATGTCTTGGAAGACTGACAAATTGGGCTGCGCCGTGGTGGTGCAGGTCTTTAAACCCAGCACTCGGGAGGCAGAGGAAGGCGGATCTCTGTGATTTCGAGGCCAGCCTGGTCTACAGAGTGAGTTTCAGGACAGGCTTCAAAGTTACAGAGAAAATCTGTTTCAATAAACAAAACCAAGCAAAAGATAACCAAGTTGAGCAGAATGGTCACTGACAATTTCCAAATAGCCACCAGCAGGCTGATGGGTGTATCTACGGTCCCCAAATGCCCAGTTCCCTTCCTCAAGCACAGTGTGACATTATCTTGATTTTGTGGCTAAAACAGGACCTGGACTCTAAGACAAGCCAAATACAGTCCAAGGCGCTGCCTGTGCAGCCTGTGACAGAAACTGCAGGTAGACTGCAGTATGAGCTGGAATAGTAATTAATTAACTTATTTATTAGGTAGGATTTCTTTGTGTAGCTCTGGCTGTCCTAGAACTCACTCTGTAGACCAGGCTGGCCTCGAACTCACAGAGATCCACCTGCCTCTGCCTCCTGAGTCTGGGATTAAAGGTCATACCACCCAGCAATTTGGAATTTTTTTAAAAAAAATATTTATTTATTTAATATATGATGTTCTGTTTGCATGTCTGCCTGCAGGTCAGAAGAGGAAGTGGGCACCAGATATCATTAAGATGGTTGTGAGCTACCATGTGGTTACTGGGAATTGAACTCAGGACCTCTGGAAGTACAGCCAGTGCTCTTAACCTCTGAGCCATCTCTCCAGCCCCCATGTGAGCTAGAATTCTTATTATGGAAGTTGTCACTTTCTCTGCGACTTATGCACAGGGGTAAACTGTACCACTGAAGAACCAATTACGGTAGCAGAGAGCTGGGCATGGTGATACACCCTTTAACCCCAGTATTCAGAAGACAGAGGCAAGTGGTAAGGATGTGGGGTGAGAAGGCCTACTCCCCAACTATGGATCCCAAAGGAAGGAATAGTGCCTTGTGAGCCTGGCCAGAAAGGGAAGATAAGGTGACAGGATCACCATGGGCTGGTGTGTCTGGCCCAAATGTAAGGGTACACAAAGGATTCAGGGAAGGGTGCAAAAGTGATGGGCATGGCTCTTAAGGCTTTGAATGCCAAGATAAGGGGTCTGGAAATTAAGCTCTAGATTGCTAGTAGAAGGGGTGTTAAACAGACATTAATATTTGTCTTTCCTCAGTTGCTTATTCATTTATTTTGCTTTTTTCAAAGCAGGCCTGAAACTTGAGACGGTTCAGACTCTGTTTCCTACGTGCTGGGATTACAGGCATGTGCTACCATGCCGGGGTTACAGGTGTGTGCTACCGAGGTGTGAGTTACCATTCTGAGATTACAGGTGTGTGTTACCATTCTGAGATTACAGGTGTGGGTTACCATGCTGGGATTACAGGTGTGTGTTACCATGCTGGGATTACAGGTGTGTGTTACCATGCTGGGATTACAGGTGTGTGTTACCATGCTGGGATTACAGGTGTGTGTTACCATGCTGGGATTACAGGTGTGTGTTACCATGCTGGGATTACAGGTGTGTGTTACCATGCTGGGATTACAGGTGTGTGTTACCATGCTGGGATTACAGGTGTGGGTTACCATGCTGGGATTACAGGTGTGGGTTACCATGCTGAGATTACAGGTGTGGGTTACCATGCTGGGATTACAGGTGTGGGTTACCATTCTGAGATTACAGGTGTGGGTTACCATGCTGGGATTACAGGTGTGTGTTACCATGCTGGGATTACAGGTGTGTGTTACCATGCTGGGATTACAGGTGTGTTACCATGCTGGGATTACAGGTGTGGGTTACCATGCTGGGATTACAGGTGTGGGTTACCATGCTGGGATTACAGGTGTGTGTTACCATGCTGGGATTACAGGTGTGGGTTACCATGCTGGGATTACAGGTGTGTGTTACCATTCTGAGATTACAGGTGTGTGCTACCATGCTGGGATTACAGGTGTGGGTTACCATTCTGAGATTACAGGTGTGTGTTACCATGCTGAGATTACAGGTGTGTTACCATGCTGGGATTACAGGTGTGTGTTACCATGCTGGGATTACAGGTGTGTGCTACCATTCTGAGATTACAGGTGTGTGCTACCATTCTGGGATTACAGGTGTGGGTTACCATTCTGAGATTACAGGTGTGTGCTACCATGCTGGGATTACAGGTGTGTTACCATGCTGGGATTACAGGTGTGTGTTACCATGCTGGGATTACAGGTGTGTGCTACCATGCTGGGATTACAGGTGTGTTACCATGCTGGGATTACAGGTGTGTGCTACCATGCTGGGATTACAGGTGTGTGCTACCATGCTGGGATTACAGGTGTGTGTTACCATGCTGGGATTACAGGTGTGGGTTACCATGCTGGGATTACAGGTGTGTGCTACCATGCTGGGATTACAGGTGTGTGTTACCATGCTGGGATTACAGGTGTGGGTTACCATGCTGGGATTACAGGTGTGTGTTACCATGCTGGGATTACAGGTGTGTGTTACCATGCTGGGATTACAGGTGTGTGCTATCAGAGGTGTGCATTATCATGCTGGTACTACAGGCGTGCATTACCATGACTGCCGAATGTTTATTTTTTGAAATAGTGTCTGACTGTGCAGCCCTGGAATTCACTATATAGACCAGGATGGCTTGGAACTCAGAGATATCCCCCTGGCTCTGCCTCCTGAGTACTGGAACTAAAGGCATGCACTACCATGCCTGAAAATATGAGGTCCATCTCTGGGATCCACTTGGTAAAAGGAATCAATTCCCACAAGTACTCCATCACAGACACACACACACACACACAATAAATACAATAAAAATTTTAAAATTATTATGTAATTGCATGTAGTCATGTGCCAAATTACATGTGGCAGTTAGAAGGATAATATTCAGGGCTAGGTTCTGGCCTTCTACCATGTTCAGGCAGGTTCTCTGGTTTCTGCTGTAAGGGGTAGAGGTCAGAGTACAACCTGGGAAGCTGACCTTCTCCTTCCACCCTGTGGGTTCTAGGAATTCTACTCAAACCATCACGCTTTACCTGCAGAGCTATCTCCAGTCCAAGTTTTATCTTAACATGTACTAAAGTTATGCCAGGTGGTGGTGGCGGCGCACACTTTTATTCCCAGCACTTGGGAGGCAGAGGCAGGCGGATCTCTGTGAGTTCAAGGCCAGCCTGGTCTACAAGAGCTAGTTCCAGGACACAGGCTCCAAAGCTACAGAGAAACCCTGTCTCGAAAAAAAAAAAAAAAAAGAAAGAAAGAGAAGTTGACAAACTGTATGGGTTAAAACTTGCTGCTATGTGGCTGTATCACTCACTCACAGACATGCAAGTGAACCTGTTTGTGATTCTATGCTTTTCCTGTAAAACAGTCAGATAATAACCCCTGCTTCAAAGAGTTTGTTAAGATTAAACATAGCCAGGCTGGAAAGGTGGCTCAGTGGTTAAGAGCATTGCCTGCTCTTCCAAAGGTCCTGAGTTCAATTCCTGGCAACCACATGGTGGCTCACAACCATCTGTAAAGAGGTCTGGTGCCCTCTTCTGGCCTGCAGACATGCACACAGACAGGATATTGTATACAAAATAAATAAATATTTTTTAAAAAAGATTAAACATAGCCAAGGATGGTAGCTTATATCCAAAACTCTAGTACCTAGGAGGCTGAAGCAGGAAGGTTACTAATATGGGATTCCCCTTTGTATGCTGTGAATACCACTGGTTAATTGCCGGAGACAGATATGGTTGGAACCTTGCCAGTAGGCCATGATCCTCATGGTAAAATACAAAATAATGGAAGTGGGTTAAGATGTAAAAGCTAGTCAATAAGAAGTTAGAGCTAGGGGCTGGAGAGATGGCTCAGTGGTTAAGAGCACTGGCTGCTCTTCCAGAGGTCATGAATTCAATTCCCAGCAACCACATGGTGCCTCACAAACATCTGTAATGAGATCTGGCGCCCTCTTCTGGCATGTAGACATACATGGAGGCAGAATGTTGTATGTATACACAATAAATAAATAAATCTTTTTTTTTTAAAAAAAAAAGAAGTTAGAGCTAATAGGCCAAGCAGTGATTTAATTAATACAGTTTCTATATGGTTATTTTGGGAGTCTGGGTGGCAAGGAAATGAATAAGCAGCCTCATACTACAGGTTACCTTGAATTCGAGGCTATACTAGAAAATGAGTCCTAGTCTAGCTTAGGTTACAGTGTAAGATCCTGATGGAAAAAAAACAAAAACAAAACAAAAAACAAAAATAGGGCTGGGGCTGGGCGGTGGTGGCACGTGCCTTTAATCCCAGCACTCGGGAGGCAGGCATAGGCAAATCTCTGTGAGTTTGAGGCCAGCCTGGTCTACAAGAGCTAGTTCCAGGACATGCTCCAAATCTACAACAAAATCCTGTCCTCAAAAACCAAAACCAGCCGGGCGGTGGTGGTGCACACCTTTAATCCCAGAACTTGGGAGGCAGAGGCAGGCGGATCTCTGTGAGTTCGAGGCCAGCCTGGTCTACAAGAGCTAGTTCCAGGACAGGTACCAAAAAGCTACAGAGTAACCTTGTCTTGAAAAAAACAAAAACAAAAAAAACGAAAAATAGAACAAAAACCAAAACCAAACCAAACAAAAAAAAAGGGGGGGCTGGGGATGAGGCTTGGTGAGTGGTGTGCTTCCCCGGCACAAATAGACTCTGGGTCAGAGTCCCATACTGCATAAAACCAGGGGTGGTGGTGCATGCTTTAATCCCAGCACATGCAGGATGAAGATCACAAGTTTAAGGCCATCAAGGTAGTTCAGCTGTTAAAGGGGCTTGTCATGAAAGCCCAATGATCCGAGTTCAGTATCTAGAACTCACATAAAGGTGGATAGAGAGAACTGAATCCATAAAGGTGTCCTATGGGCCAACATGAGTAGCACAGCATGCATGACAGCCCCACGGCTCCCTCTTTCACACACACACACACACACACACACACACACACACACACACACACACGCCTAATTCTAAATTGAAAAAGTGTGGAAGTTCACATACAGTTTGAAGCCAGCTTGAGCTTTGTCTCATAAAATTAATGAGTCAGGTGGTGGTGGCACAATCCTTTAATCCCAGCACGCAGGAGGCAGAAACAGGTGAATCTCTGTGAGTTTGAGGCTAGCCTGGTCTACAGAGCAAGTTCCAGGACAGCCAAGGCTATATAGATAAACTCTATTTTGAAAACCCAAAGCCTAATTAATGAATAAAATAAAAAGAATACTTTATAGAGCATTTAGCTCTGTGTCTGGAATACGGTCCGTGCTCAATAAAGAGAAGCCACTGTTATAACTTAGGATACACCTTTTTTCTTTGGTGTGCGTGTAGGGTAAAAAGGAGCCAAGGGGAAAAATGCCCTGCCTCTGTCTAGACCTGGAGACCTGGGTCAAGGAGAAACACCCTAACTCTGTCTTTACCTCAGGACCAGGGGTTGAAATCCCACCAATGCCTGAGCTTGCGCTGAATCAGGCCACAAAAATCCACCAGTCCCAAGTCACCCTGGAAAGCCCCCCATCCCCCCACCCCCACAAGAAATCCTATGTAAAGTCTATACCCTGTTCAGTTTGCTACTGTTCTCACCCAGGCATATAACCTCCTGGATTCTTCCTTCCCAATAAACCTCGAGTGAGGTTTGCTGTGCAGTGTGACATTTTCCCTGAAGCGGAGCCCAGCTGTAACAACTTTCCTGAGAGGGGAACTGTAACACTTTCACTGGAGAAACTTTCCCCTAGCTGGGCAGAGTTGCTACACTCTGGAATCTGAGCTGAACTATAATACTTTCAATACTTTCACCAGGGAAACGTCCCGGATCTGAGCAGAACTGTTGCTGTAACACTTTCACTGGGGAAATGTTCCCCTAGGGAGCAGAGTTGTTATACTCCTGGATCTGAGCTGAACTGTAACACTTTCACACGAAACTTTCCCTTAGCAGAGCACAGTTGTTACATTCCGGGATCTGAGCAGAACTGTAACAACTTTCGGAGCACAGCTCATTGCTGTAAACACTTTTTCCGGAGAAACTTTCCCCTAGCAGAGCAGAGTTGTTACACTCTGGGATCTTTCGGAGCACAGAGCACTGCTGTAACACTTTTGCCTCTTAGCTAGCAGAGCTGTAAAAACTTCTCTGCAAGCCAGGCGGTGGTGGCGCAAGCCTTTAATCCCAGCACTCGGGAGGCAGAGGCAGGAGGATCTACAAGAGCTAGGTCCAGGACAGGAACCAAAAGCCACGGAGAAACCCTGTCTCGAAAATGCAAAAACAAACAAACAAACTTCCCTGCAGAAACCTTCCCCTGCCAGCGAAGAGTTGTTACACTTGCACTGGGGAAACCTTTCCCTGGAGCAGAGCTGTAGATTGCTCTGCTTACAGTGACTGTGGTATTCCTTGGCCCCGGACAGCAAGGATACTTTCCGTCCAGGCCGCAATGCTCACGGCGTGCACACTCACACAAGCCAGAGGGCAATATCAGGTATTTCCCTTAGTTGCTCTCTACCTTACTTTTGAGAGAGGGTTTCTTGCTGACCTTGGAGCTCTCCATCTCAGCTAGACTGTCTGGCCAGCAAGCTCCTAGGGATATGTCAATCTCCAACCACCAGAGCTGGGATTACAATAAACCTCCATGCCTGGTAAGGTGAGATGGAAATTTTAGGCAGTTTACTGTGGAAGCCAAGGTCAAGGGCAGACCACAGAGGGAGATCTGTCAGGCTGGGGCAGTAGCTCAATAGAGCTGGCTAAAGCAATGCTACTGCCAGGACACAGAGGAAGGGCAGATCCGCCACCCTTGAAGAGACTCTAGTCTCTGCTCAGAGAAGGGCAGAGAATAGGGAAAGGTGGGAGACCTGAGACCAGGAAAGCTGCTGTCTATCAATCCAGAGGCCATGAGGCAGAGGAAGAGAAGGAAGAAGAAGCATGTGTTTGTATAGGGTGCTGGGGGGGGGGGGCGCTTCGGAAGGAAGGAAACCACAGGACAAAACTCAAGATCTTGAGAACAGGCTGAGGGAAATGACAAGTTTCTGGCTTGTATTCAGGGCTGATTTGACATCATCAAGGACGAGAAATGACAACCGTGAGGGAATGGGTAAAAATGAGTGCTACACTTAGCGGTGACTGACAAGAGTTGATGACAACACTTGTGTTTCTCCTCAGACTGGGACACAGACTTCTCTCTGCTGAGCGACATGACGCTCACCTGAATTTCTCATCCTGCATCCTGTGTTAGAGGGATGGAGGTTGATAGTCTGGAAGGTGGGTGTGTTTGGGGGCGGGTTCCTCACCTTTCAGGATGGCCTGCAGGGAAGCCACCTCCTCTTGACACTGTCTCTGCACCGCAGCCACCGCCTCTGCCTTGGTGCTCTCGCTCACCTCCGCTACAGCCTTCATGGTTTCCATTTCTGCCAGGGCACCCGCCAATTCAGCACGAAGCCGTCCGAGCTCACTGGACTCGGATGCATCCTTTTGCCCATCTTGGGGCTGGGGATTCGGCGCTGTGGGGGGACAGGGACCAACCTTTCTTCCCATGGTTCGTAGGTCTCTTAGCACCTCAGAAGACCCAGCAGTCCGGTCACCCAGTACCAGACTCCATCTGCACTGGTCTCAACCCACTCACCTGGCCCAGCCCCTTCTCGCCTCCCGCAGTGTACTGTAGTGTACAGCACGACAATCCAATCCCTTCCAGTGGCCCCGCCTCCTCTTCCGCTCCTCCCCCACCTCTTACCTGCCCGACCCTCAGGCCCCGCCCACGCTCCAGACCCCGCCCACCCTGGGGTCTGTGGTGTGCCCCGCCCCCTTCCCAAGCCTCCGCGCTGGCCGGCTGCCGCCCGCCGCCGCATTAGGCCCCGCCCCCAGACCCCTACTCCCCACGTGCACGGCGGCGCCCTCACGCACCGACCCCTGGCCGCCGGCGTCGCCGGTCCTCACCTAGGGCTGCCGGTGCAGCTGCTGCCATCGTCTCAGTCCAAACGGCGGATTCCCGCACTCCCTGGTGATGGCACTCCCGCTTCCGGGTCCGCTCGGCTGTTTCCGGATCCGCTCGGCTGTTTCCGGATCGGGGCTGAGGGGCCGCGGTGGTGGAGGTGGTGGGGGTATTGCCGAGCCGTGCCGAAGGCGTTCGAGTGCCTGCGGGGCTCGGGTTTCGCCTCTCTCTCTCGGGCCGCGCGTCCGCGTTCCTGCGCGTCCTCGCTCTCAGGAAGCACGACGGCTCGGGATCTGCGGCAGTCTTCTCTGAAGCCCGCGTGTCTGTCACGGCTCCACTGGAGCCTACGTCGTGGAACGCCGGGCCGTAGCCCTGGAGGACGCGGCGCGCGGCCTCCCCCTTCCCTCCGCTCGGCCGCCCTTCCGCCGCAGCCCGGATCGCGTTACAGCGAAACGCTGCCCAGCCCTCCCAGCACCTCCGCCCCACGGGCCAGGGCTGGGTCGGCGTTCTGAAGCCTGGCGCAGTCGGTGGCAGAGGTGCAAAACCTGCGTGTCTCCACCCCCATTTCATACGGCTTCCTGCAAATCCCCTTCTCCACTCCCAGAGCTGTAAATCTTTCCTCTGCAGCCTGGGTCTAGGTCAATCTCTCATTATGTGTGACCTCTCTCTCGCCTTGGAGAGTCACAGCACTTCAAATAAGTACGGAGACTGGATTCCCCTGCCTCCAAACCGGTTTTCTATAAAGGGCGCTTGAACCTGTAAGTCCTTGACTCTTTGTGACCTCCTTCGAAGTCCAGTAAAGTAACGCCGCTGTACTTATACCAGGCTAGGTTCTTCAGTTCTCCAGCGCCAACGCTAGTCGTAAGACCCATCACCTCTCCTCAAGTGACAAGACAACTCTCATCGCCCCTCCCAAAGTACCTACTGGTGGATTTAGCCCAATGAAAGTCTACTCCGGCAGGCTGGGACTACACTCAGGGCCCACGGGTAGTACCAAGCGTTCCAAGCGTTTAGAACAAGAGTGCCTGCAGCTGCAGGGGAGGTTTTACACAAACAATTGATTTAACAGAATCTAAGATAAGCAGTTAGCTAGGGAGACTTGCACAAGCAGGCAGTTTAACTGAAGCTAAGTTAACTGGGGGCATCTTGGCCTTGGGTTCCTAAAATAGTGTTGATTAACTTTCCACAGGGCTTCCCATCAAGGAAATCAAATTCTAGTAAGACCTAAAATAGCCTCAGCAAGAATACAAGATAGATGAACCTTTGCACTGCCTTACACTGCCACATTGGCCCCTTTAGCTAATTTTAAATGTAGCCGAAGTGATCCTGCCAACGCACGAATCAAGTCTCGTCCTGGCTTAGACTAGTCTAGCTTAAAAATGTTAGAGGGGCACACCGTTGTTCACTGATGTCACAGGTGGCATATCCATTTCTTCTAATACATCTCTAATGCCTGAAATTTTCTCTTCTGTCTCTTGTATTCATGGCTCCTGAGTGCTGGGATGAAAGCATGTGCACCACGGTTTAGGCTTTTTAATTTTTTTTTACTTTATATGTGTGCTTTAGCTTGCATGTACATATATGAACCATATCTAGTGCCCAAGGAGATGAGAAGAGGGAGTCAGATCTTCTGAAATCGAAGTTACAGAAAGTTGTGTGCCTCCATGTGGGCGCTGGGAATGAATCTGGGTCCTCTGCAAGAGCAGCCAGTGCTCTTAACCATTCAGCCATTGCTCCAGCCCTCAAAAATTATTTCCAACAAAACCATAGAAAAATATTTTCCTAACCTGAAGAAGGAAATCTCTATCAAAGCACAGGAAGTGTAAGAACACCAAATAGACTGCACAAGAAAAGAAATTCCCCTTGGCACACAATCAAAACTTCAAGCGTACAAACAAAGAAAGAACATTAAAAGCCATAAGGGAAAAAGACCAAGTAACATGTAAAGGCAGACTTGGCAGAATAATATTTACTTCTTAGTGGAGACTAAAGCCAAAAGGATTCTATAGACTCTTATGAGACCACAGATGACAGCCCAGACTACTACATCAAAGAAAGCTTTCAATCACAATAGATGGAGAAAATAAGGTATTCCATGATAAAAAACCAAATTTAAGCAATAACTATCTACCAATCCAGGCCTACAGAAAGCAAAAAAGGAAAACTCCAACATAAAGAAGTTAACCACACCCAAGGAAACAAAAGGAATAAATAATCCCAGACCAACAAATCAAAACGGGAAACACACACATGCATACATACACAAGCAACAAAACAACAGGAATCAAAAAAAAAACGCTGCTCATTGATATCTTTCAATAGCAGTGATCTTAATTTCCTAATAAAAAGGCATAGATTAACAGAATGAATGTGAAAACAGGATGCATCTTGCTGCTATATCCAAGAAACACACCTTAATGTCAAGGTTAGACATCACCCCAGGGTAAAGGGACAGAAAAAATTATGTCCAAGAAAATGGATCTAAAAAGCAAGCTGGTGTAACCACTTTAATATCTTTAAACCAAAACTAATAAGATAGGAAAGGACACGACATACTCATCAAAGGAAAAAAATTCACCAGGAGAACATCGCAATTCTTAACATGTGTTCACAAAACACAAGGTATCCAGTTCATCGCATACTGACCCCTTACACACTGATAGAGAAAACTTCAATCCCCCACTCTCACCAACAGACAGGCCATCCAGACAAAAACTAAACAGAAAAATGCTAGAGATGACTGATATTATCAGTGAAAGAACCTTGCATAAATTTACAGAACATTCATCCAAACAGAAAACGCAGAGGGCGCAAGGTCCTTATATTCTCAGAAAAGCACTAAGGAAACCAGGAATGTTAGACACTCAGAGGTGTCTCTTCAATGGAGAAGATAAAATACCTCTGCATTCTACCCAGAAAGTTGAGAGTCGGTATTGTTAGGGACCGGGTAAACTTTTGCTATCTGTAGAGACAGACCTCACCCAAAGTCCCCAGAATATTTATTCCAAACTCTTCCTTACTTGGCATCAGAGTCTTTAGACGTTTGATCCAGTTTGATGAAGTAAAACTGAACTGAGCTATTATTCTCTCCTCTTTGAGGATTGTTTCTTTGCTGACTGTGATACCTGCAGGGAGCCCCTAACAAAAGAGCATAACTCTGCTAAGCAGCTCATGGAACTTTCTCCAAAATTGTCCACATACTCAGACACAAAGCAAGACTCAACAGATACAAGAAAATTGAAATAACATCCTGTATCTTATCTGACCATCATGATTAAAGCTACAGCTACATATCAACCACAACAGGAACAATGGAAAACTTACAAACTCATGGAAACTGGGCAAATCACTACTGGATGAAAATCAAGGCAGGAATTAAGAAAGAAATTAAAGACTTTACTTTCTAGAATTGAATAAATATAAATACACAACATAACACAAACTTACAGGACACAATAATATGGTTCTAAGAGGCAAGCTCATAGCACTAAATGCTTACACACACACACACAAAAAAAAAAACCTGGAGATATCTCATACTAACAGAGCACACCTGAAAGTTCTAGAAAAAAAAAGAAGAAGAAATAACACCCAAAAGAGGAGTAGACAGTAAAAACTAATCAAACTCAGGGGTGAAATCAATAAAATAGGAAGAAACAAACAACAAAAAACAAGGAATCAATGAAACAAAGAATTGATTCTTTGAGAAAATCAATAAGATTGACAAACTCTTATCCAAATTAACTAAAGATAGAGAGAGGATTCAAATTGACAAAATTTAGAGATGAATATGGGGACATAACAATACATACAGAGGAAATCCAGAGAACCATTAGGATATACTTTAAAATCTGTTATTTCACCAAATTGGAAAATCTAAAAGGGACAATTTTCTCAACACATACCTACCTAAGTTAAATCAAGATTGAATAAGTAATTTAATTAGAACTGTAACCCCTAGTGAAATAGAAACACTAATGAAAAGTCTTCCAACCAAAACCAACCAACAAACCAAACAACAAAACAAAAAGTCCAGGGCCAGAAGGTTTTATCTTGGAATTCTACCAGACATCAAAAGAAGAGTTAATGCTATTCATAGTTCGCTGGCATTCTATAGAAATGTTAGATATGAGGAGATTTAAGGAAGTAGTTATTTCATATAGTATGTATTCACCTTTTGTGAAGTAGATGCTAAATTCATAGACCACTTGGAACAGAATTGTTCCACAAGACTGGAAACATTTAGTTACAGTATTAGAAGCTGGTCCTTAGTTACCGTGGAAAACATGGTGAAGAGATGAAGTTAGGGTTGTAGAACAACAAAGTAGGGCTACAGGTATAGAAATCTCCTAAGAACAGTTTCATGGTGAGGCCCAGTTTGCTGATTTGCAAAGGCAGATTACATTCGATAATCACACTTTGCGTTATATTGTAGAGCAGCTTTAAATGCTTGGGACAAGTTCGAAGAATCATGAAATATGACTAAGTCATTTACTAAAATTATACAAGGCCCAAAAGAAGTCTTCATTGATTTTATTTTTACAAAGATTGACTTCAGTTATAAGTAGAACAATATCAGATCCAGAAGTTAAACGTTAATCAAATCTTTGACTTTTGAATATGCTAATTCAGAATGTAAAGGGTGATTAGGTCTTTCAAGGCAAGATCAGCACCAATAAATGAATAGATCTGAAATACAGCTGATATTGGACTTCACACTTATGAAGTTGCTTGTATAGGAAAAGTGGTTTCTAAAATTTTTAGAAAAAAATCAAAAGGGTAGATATTTTAATTGTGGTAATCCAGGTCATCTGAACAGGGATTATAAGAAAGGTGTTCCTAGGAACAATGTTTTTTTCTAGAGATAGTCCAAGCAGAAGGCCCCAGCCTTCTGGAATATGCAGAAGAAGTGACAAAGGCTGGCATTGAACTAATGAATGCAGATCAACATGGGAAAGGCAAGGTAACCCTTTGCAATTGGGAAATGCCTTAGGATACCTCTCATAGGCCCCTGTGTCAAGTTTGGCTTAATCATTTCCTGTCAACATTGGGGAAACTCAGAAAGTTTAATGCCTGTTATAGAAAAGCATACTGTTTTAGATGACAGAACACACTTCATTTGAAAAAACAAAATTTTCAGGGAAGACCATGAAAGAAGTATTTTGGCAAACTTCTATGAATTATCAAAGACCAAAGTTAAAAATACAGATAAATGACATTGAAATTGAGGGTTTGATAGACACAGGTGCAGATGTCACAATGTTGCACCAAAATCTTGGCATATAAATTGTCCTCTTTGGGAGGTAAATGTTCAGTTTCTAGGAGGTGGAATTTTATCTCAGATAAAACTTAATGCAAGATGGATTGAGTGTATAGAGCCGGAATGACAGGTAGGAAAATTAAAACCATACATGGCTAAGATAGCAATAAATTTATGGTGATGTTATTCATTACAGCAATGTAAAACCCAGATTAGCATTCCTCTGATCTCAGAAACAAACCAAAAACTAACATATGCTCTTGTTAAAAATATTAGAAAGTATAATTAAGAACAGTCACTGACCATTCGGGTTGTACATAAGTAGGACACAATAGCTGATGATCTTTGAAAGGTACCAACAGTCCTACCTTTAAAACAGTTAACTGACAAACCCATCTGGGTGGAATAATGGCCTTTGACATCAGAAAAATTACAGGCATTAGAACAGCTGTTCAGTATCTTGAAGAATTTACCAGTCCTTGGAATTTTCCTATATTTGTATTTAAAAAGAAATTTGGAAAATCAAGAATGGTACAGATCTAAGAACTATTAATAAGGTGATTCAGCCAATGGGCTCTTTACATCCTGGAATTCCCTTGCCTTCTCTATTACCTAAATGATGGTCTATTATAGTGATTGATTTAAAAGACTGATTTTTTAAACAATAACTTAACAAGAAGTGGGTAGATAAAAATTTGCCTTCACAGTCCCAGCCTGCTAAAAGACATCAGTGGAAAATTCTTCCACAAGGAATATTAAACAGCCCTACCTTGTATCAATATTTTGTACAACCACCATTGGAAATAATTTATAAACACTTTCCTCAATCAATAATATCTATTATATGGGTGACATCTTATTAGGTGATTCAAATGCAGATACCTTAGAGAAAATGTTTGAAGAAGAAAAGAAAATTTTGCCCTACTGGGGATAACAAATTGCTCCTGAAAAAATAAAAAGAGGCGATTCTATTAATTACCTAGGATATAAGATAGATTGTTTAAAAATTCAACCACAGAAAGTACAGCTCAGGAGAAATCAATTACGATCTTGTAATGATTTTCAAAAATTGCTGAGAGATATTAACTGGCTATGGTCCACAGTTAAATTGACAACTCATGAACTAAGTAATTTATTTCAAACATTACAAGGTAATAAGGACTTTAATAGTCCAAGAAAATTATCATCTGAGGCTGAGAGAGTTGACTTTGGTAAAAAAGAAAATACAGGATATACATGTGAATTGTTTAGATCCAGAGCTTTATTATTTTACCTTTCTTCTGTAGGAATTTGGTTTGTTTCATTTTCTTTCAAAACAGGTTTCTCTGTAGCTTTGGAGCTTGTCCAGAAACTAGATCTTGTAGACCAGGCTGTCCTCAAACTCACAGAGATCCTCCTGTCTCTGCTTCCCGAGTACTGGGATTAAAGATGTGCACCACCACTGCCTTGCTTCTATAAAAATTCTTATGCAGAGAGAAGATAATATCTAATGAATTTAAAAAGGTAAAGACCTATGTAGAAAAGGTTTCTGAATTGATTCTGAAAGGAAAATTGAGACTTTCTCAGTTAGCAGCAGTAGACCCAGCAGAAATTGTGGTACCTTTTACCAATGCTGAAATTTCCTCATTATGGACAGAAACATTGGCAAAGAGCTTGCAGTAATTTCTTGGAAGAGAATACCAACAAATATCCCTAAAGCAAGAGATTCAGCTTATAAAAAGAACTAATTGGATCCATCTTCATATTAAGAGGAACACCAATTTCTGGCGCCCTCACATTCTGTACTGATGTAAATAAATCAGGAAAGGCAGGTTATAATTCAGGAAATTTCAGTCAAATGGCTCAAAGTCCTTATGATTCTATTGAAAAGTCAGGATTATATGCTATATCCATGGTATTACTAGATTTTCTGGAATCACTTAAGACAGTTACTGACAATCAATACACAGAAAGAGTTGTTTTACATATTGAAACTGCTAAACTTATTCCAGCTGTGTCAAAATTAACTTTGTTATTTATCCAATTATAAGAAATAATTAGGAATAAAAATTATCCCTTGTATATAACACATATCAGATCCCATACAGGTTTATCAGGCCTTCTTCTTTTTTTTTTTTTTTAAATATTTATTTATTATGTGTACAATATTCTGTCTGTGTATATGTCTGCAGGCCAGAAGAGGGCACCAGACCTCATTACAGATGGTTGTGAGCCACCATGTGGTTGCTGGGAATTGAACTCAGGACCTTTGGAAGAGCAGGCAATGCTCTTAACCACTGAGCCATCTCTCCAGCCCCCTATCAGGCCTTCTAATACAAGGCAATGATTAAATTGAACAGCTATTGGTAGGAAATGTGCTAGAAGCCTCATGTCAATAGCAAGGGTGATGTGGGATATGCTTATGTATATGTGTTGCTTTTCTTGGTTGATGAATAAAGCTCTTTTGGCCAATGGCTTAGCAAAGTAAAGCCAGGTAGGAAATCTGAACAGAAATATATTGAGATTAGGTAGAGTCAAAAATATGCCATGTAGTTGCCAAAGAAGGAAGCTTCCAAAACATTACCGGTAAGCCACGCCCTGGTGGTGATATGTAAATTAATATAAATGTGTTAATTTAATATGTAAGAGCTAGCTAGGGATATACCTGAGCCATTGGTCAAACAGTATTGTAATTAATATAGTTTCTGTGTGATTATTTGGGTCTGGGCAAACAAGAAATGAAAGTACAGTCTTTGTCTACAAAGGGTGCCCAAACGTTTGGCAAGAATTTCCACGCAAAGCCTGAGAAAGCTTTAAAAAATGTATTCTAGACAGACAAGAACAGAGTCAAGTGCAACTTCTTGGTAACCTGTGTCTGGTTACCAAGACACTGGTAAACTTTTCTCTGGTAGCCTGTGTCTGCTGGTGTTGAACAGAGGTTTGGCTCCTTTAAGAGAGGCTTCCTAACTCAATGTTAGTGCTAAAAACCTTACAGCTCTTTTAAGAGGCTCTGCCACCAAACACTTAAATGATGTTTATGAACAGCCAGCAACAAGCTTCATGACAGTAGCAAGGACCTAGAAACTCTACAGAGTTGTGGCAATAAATCTGACTCCCACAAGTGCCCCCTCCATGAAGCTAGACTCTCAGAAAGCTAAGGAATTGGGTGGAGTCAGCCTCCAAAGCCACAGCTTTGATCCTAGCTATATTGCTAACCAGATTAAAGACTCATGCATTCAGAGAAAGATAGAGATATGCAGTAAAGACAGATTCAGATGGAAAACAACAACAAAAACCTCCAAACACTTTACAGTATGCTTAACATTGTACTTAGGCTTAGGAGAGAAAAAAAAGATAAAGAAATTCCTTATTAAAAAAATAAGTAGCTGGGCCCAGTGACACATGCCTTTAATCCCAGCACTTGGAGGGAGAAACAGGCAGATTTATGTGAGTACAAAGCCAGCCTGGTCTACAGAGTGAGACCCAGGAGAGCCAAAGACACACAGAGAAACCTTGTCTCAAAAAGGCAAAAATTAAAAATACAGTAAAAAAGTCATGTAAAGATGAAAAATATACAAAGAGCCTGGATTATGTATATTATTGTGTTTTGACTATGAATGAGTTAACTACAGAGAGACATTTCATTGTATGGACTGCTAAGCTAAACCAACATATATATTTTATGACTTCAAAATATAAGTCGATGGACATGTTACTTTGGAAAAGAAATTCTACTTATTTTCCACCAGGATAGAAAGCTATGGATTCCATACAAGCTTATATGGTTTGATCAAACAAGACCCCCTGAACTGTTGGCCCGGGGTTCAACATCACACAGGACCTGATTAATTGCATCCCCAGTCAGCAGGAAGTAGTCTAAAAACTATGCCCAAATTCCCAAGTATTGTTTATAAATGTTTATTTTCATTTAAAGGGGGTTGATTAGAAGTAGTTAATGGTCACAGTCAAGGTCTTTCTAAAGAAAAAAAGGGGATATGATATAGAAATAAATACATTGGTATGGACTTTGGTTTATTGATACAAATTTAAGGTCAATTCTGTTATATGTATATTTGTACTATTGTTTAAGGTGTTATTTTCATACAGATGATTTAAAATGTAATATATAATTAAAAATTAAAGATTTATAGGCAGTTATTTATAATAGTCAAACATAGGATAACAAAGAAATGAAGAAAAAAAGCCGGGTGGTGGTAGAGGCAGATGGATCTCTGTGAGTTAAGGCCAGCCTGGTCTACAAGAGCTAGTTCCAGGATAGGCACCAAAGCTACAGAGAAACCCTGTCTCAGAAAAACAAAACAAAACAAAAAAAAAACAAAAAAAAACAAAAAAGAAGTGAAGATTAGTAATTAGTCACCTATAACAATCAAACTTGTAGTTTTGTTAGATATGCTTTTAAGATTGAACAGTTATGTTTAGATAGACAGGTGGTCTTCAAATAGTTCAGAGACCTACAGAATATGACATTTAAGATGATTTAATAAATCAGGCTTTTCATGACAATGAGACACATTTGCTCCTGGCAGTACCAATCTACTTCAGAGAAGATGATGGCCATCAAGGAACGTCCATATGGAGTTTTTTTTTCTTTGTGGCAAAAGCTAGCCATTAAACAAGAAGTTACCTTTATTTTAACTTCTGGTAGTATGCTGTTCAAATTGGACAAGCAGGACACAAAAGAAAATGACTGATGATATTTGAAGACAAGGAGAAACAGTCCTTCAAAATTCCTGATTTACAGGAAATCTTTCAGACATCCTAGGATTGTAAGTCAAAGATGGATGACCCAACATTAAAGAGGAACTTTGAGTGACTGTCCAGGCAGCCAGTTGTTTCTGTCATTTCTATAGCTTTGGAAATTGCCTGCTCTGTACTTCCTGTTTAAATGTAATATTATATCCTTCTCAGGTCTCTGATGTAGTTAAAGACTAGAGAGTTATAGTTACAGCTTTCCTTGTTCAGAAAAGAAACTCATAGCTGGGCGGTGGTGGCGCATGCCTTTAAACCTAGCACTTGGGAGGCAGAGGCAGGCAGATCTCTGTTAGTTCAAGACCAGCCTGGTCTACAAGAGCTAGTTCCAGGACAGGCTCCAAAATCACAGAGAAACCCTGTCTCGAAAAACCAAAAAAAAAAAAAAAAAAAAAAAAAAAGAAAGAAAGAAAAAAGAAAAGAAACTCATAAAAGGACATGTAAAGCAGGGGGAGATAAGGGTCTGGAACTTGCCCTATAGAGGTAAATATCTTACTTAATTTGTGACTAACATGGCTATAACCAAATACAGGTCTTTTCTCTCAGCATAAGAAGATGGAAAGATCTCCCATGCTCATGGATTAATAGGATTAATATTGTAAAAATGGTTATTTTACCAAAAGCAATCTAGAATTTTAATCCTAAATCAAATATGCAATCCAATATCAAAATTCCAACACAATTCTTTAAAGATGTTGCAAAGACAATTTTCAGCTTCATGTGGAAACACAAAGAACCCAGGATAGCTAAAATTATCCTGAATAATTAATAAAATAAATGCTGAAAGTATTGCTATCCCTGATCTCAAACTGTACTGCAGAGCTATAGTAATAAAAGCAGCATGGTACTGACATAAAAATATATACATCAATCAATGGAATTGAATTGAAGACCCATACATAAATCTATATATCTATGGATACCTGAGTTTTGATAAGCCAGAAATACACACTAGGGAAAAAAAGGGCATCTTCAACAAATGGTGCTGGTCAAATTAGATATCTGTGTGTAAAGGAATCCAAACAGATTCATATTTATCTTTCTGCACAAAATGCAAATCCAAATAGATCAAAGACTCCAACATAAAACCAGGTACACTGAGAAGCCATGTAGCTACCACAGGAGAGTGATAGGCCTTACTGGTAGACACTGGCCTTACCGGTAGGCCACAACCACGTGGCGATACACATATTAATAGAAATGGGTTAATTTAAGATATTGAAGCTAGCCAATAAGAAGAATGAGCTAATAGACCAAGCAGGGTTGTAACAATACAGTTTCTTTTTTTTTGTTTTGTTTTGTTTTTTTTCTAGAGAGGGTTTCTCTGTGGTTTTGGAGCCTGTCCTGGAACTAGCTTTTGTAGACCAGGCTGGTCTCGAACTCACAGAGATCCGCCTGCCATAATACAGTTTCTGTGTGATTAATTTGGGTCTGGGTGGCCAGGAAATGAACAAAGAGTCCCTGCCAACAGAATGGCACCTGAACGACTGGGGCTAACCTGCGTGGCAAGCCACACACTTTGGGTCTGAGTGCTTGTATGCCCACTCAGGGTTAGGAGGAAAGTAGCTGAGAGCATGCCTGTAGCTCAGCACCCTGGCTTGGGCAAGTGGCTGGATCTGGTCTGCTAGGAGTGCACAGGCAGAAGAGCATGGCAGATTACTGCCACCATACACAGAGATATTTCCAGGTCATGCAATGTGCTGCATGGCAGATTTAGCTATTACTCAGATAAAAAAGGTTTATATGCTTCACGGTGCTACCCAGAGTTGAGGTAATGAGGACGGCTCCCAGCCAGCAGTCCCAGAGCCAGTGGTGAACAGACCTCTGCCATGTTGGACTGGGTGGCAAAAGCAGCCTTAGTCCTAGTCAAGCTGCTTAGTATTTTAAGAAGCAATCCTGGTCAGAAAATTATTACAGATATGCAATAAAGACAAATTCAGATGGAAAAGACCTTCAAATGGGTTATAGTGTTGAATAAATGTACATAGGCTTGAGAGAGAGGAAAAAGAATATAGACAGTTATAAAAGGAAGTAAATGGTTTTAAAAAAATCAAATAAAGTCTTTAAAGAGACAGAGTATAGACAGTCATAGATTAAAGGAGTAAAGAAAAATAAGCCACATAAAGATGGAATATACACAGAGAATCTGGATTATATATATTATTGTGTTTTCTTTGAATTTTTTGACTGTGAATGAGCTAAGTACAGAGAGATTTGATTCTGGGAGCTGCCAAGCAAAACCAACATATATATTTTAAAGGTATCTTGGCTTCAAAATTTGGGTCTAAGGATATGCTGCTTTGGAAAAGAGGTTCTGCTTTTGTTTCCACAGAGGATGAGAACCTGTGGATTCCTTCCAGACTAATGTTGTTCAATGGAACAAGATCCCCTGAAAGGGCTGGAGAGATGGCTCAGAGGTTAAGAGCATTGCCTGCTCTTCCAAAGGTCCTGAGCTCAATTCCCAGCAACCACATGGTGGCTCACAACCATCTGTAATGGGGTCTGGTGCCCTCTACTGGCCTGCAGGCAGACACACAAACAGAATATTGTATACATAATGAATAAATAAATATTAAAAAAAAAGACCCCCTGAAAGGTCTCTGTAAACGCCTAAAATTACTTCACCCAACAAAAACAGGAAGCAGTTTGAAGAGAACAACATCCAAATTCTCTAAATGATTGTTTATAAATGTTCGTTTACATTTAAAGGGGCATATGATATAGAGATTAATACTTTGCATTGGTATGGATCTTGGTTTATTGATACAAATTTAAGGTTAATTTTGTTATATAAATTTCTTGTTTAAGGTATTGTGTTTGTGCAGCTCACTTAAAATTGTAATGTATATAGGACTGGAGAGGTGGCTCAGAGGTTAAGAGCACTGGTTGCTCTTCCAGAGGTCCCAAGTGCAATTCCCAGCAACCACATAGTAAGTCACAACCATCTGTAATGAGATCTGGTGCCCTCTTCTGGCCTACAGGCATACATGCAGAAAGAACACTGTATACATAATAAATAAATCTTAAAAAAAATTGTGATGAATAATTAAGACATACAGGTTAATAGATAATTACCTATAATAGTCAAGCTTGTAGTCATGTTAGTTAGGTTTTCTAGATGTACAGAGATATATTTCAGATGAATAGTTATTCTTCAAACCTTCCACAGACTAACAGAATATGGCATTTAAAATGTTTTAAGAACTTAGGAATTTTCATGACAATGAGACACATCTACTCCTGGCAGCACTAATCTTCTGCACAGGAAAAAGCAGCAGCCTACAGAGCAGGAAAAGACTTAGAAATTACATATCTGATAAAGGGCTAATATCCAAAATATGTAAAGAACTAAAAAAAACCTAGATATCAAGAAAACAAATAATCCAAATTAAAAATGGAGTACAAATCTAAACAGAATTCTCAAAAGAGGTAACTCAAATGGCTGAGAAACACTTAAAGACATGTTCAACATTCCTAATAATTAGGAAAATACAAATCAAAACTACTTCGAAATTTTATCTTACACTGTCAGAATGGCCAAGATCAATAAAACAAGTGATAGATTATGCTGGCAAGGATGTGGGGTAAGGGAAGCAATCATCCATTGCTGTGGGAGTGCAAACTTGCACAGCCACTATGGAAATCAGCGTGGCAGTTTCTCATGAAGATGGGAATTGATCTACCTCAAGACCCAGCTATACCATTCCTGCACATATACCCAAAGGACATATACCTTCATCCTACCCCAGAGACACTTGCTCAACCATGTTCATTGCTGCTCTATTCATAATAGCCAGAAATTGGGAACAACCTAGATGTCCCTCAATGGATTAATGGATAAGAAAATGTGGTGCATTTACACAATGGAATATTCCTCAGCCATCAAAAAAATAAAATAATAGTCAGGTGGTGGTGCACACATCTTTAATCCCAGCACTCGGGAGGCAGAAGAAGGCAGATCTCTGGGAGCTGGAGGCCAGCCTGGCCTATAGAACTAGTTCCAGGACAGCCAGGGCTACATAAAGAAACCCTGACTCAAAAAACAAAAACAAACAAACAACAACACAAAGAACAAAAAGAAAAGAAAAAAATTACAGGAAAATGTAAGGAATCAGAAAAATACCATCCTGAGTGAGGTTAACCCAGACCGAGAAAGGCAAGCAGGGTATGTATTAGCTTATATGTAGATATTAACTGTTAAGTCAATATAACTAAACTACAATATGGAGCCACAGAAGCTGTGTATGTGTGTGTGTGTATGTGTGTGTGTGTGTGTGTGTGTGTGTGCAGATAGAGCTCCCTAGGGAAATACAATAATATATAGTTGTGGATGAATGGATGGTGGAGCACTGGAGCCTGAGAGTCAAATGAGGAGGGGAATGAAGGCTGGGATGAGGGAGAGAATGTGGAAAGAGACAGCTAAAATTCAGGGCCTTCAAAGGATAGTATAAAAACCTAATACCGTAGAAGCTTTGTAATATATATATACTGTTTAAATGAAATTGCCAATTAACAGGGAAGACAGAGTCCCAGCTGGACCTCACCAAATGAAGCTTTCAGTACTTTTTTGGGCTACGCTCATTGAGGTCTTGGTCAAAGGGGTCCCGTGGGAATCCCACACAACTTCTGTTGTGATCAAGACTATAGGCTTCTCTCCCCAAACTGATGGCTAGGCCCCTGTGCTGAAGACAACATCTACACAACTCACTGAACGTGGAGAAGTCAAGCTGGTGCCTATGTAGATCCTTACCCTTACATGCTGGTGTCTCTTGTAAGGAAGGTACCGTACAAACTACTGAAGGAGAAACATAAACACAACCAAGCTACAAGCCAGGTGGTGGTGGCGCACGCCTTTAATCCCAGCATTTGGCTTGGGAGGCAAAGGCAGGCGGATCTCTGTGAGTTCGAGACCAGCCTGGTCTACAAGAGCTAGTTCCAGGACAGGCTCCAAACCACAGAGAAACCCTGTCTTAAAAAACCAAAAAAAAAAAAAAAAAAAGAACCCAGCTCCAAACACTTTCATCTGTAATTGGTCCTGCCTACAAGTATGCTAGTACAATGGTTACTGTTGCTCTCATGAAACACCATGACCAAAAGGAAGTGGGGGAGGAAAGGGCTTAGTTAGCTTACACTTCCACATCACAGTTTACCATCAAATGAATCAGGACAGGAACTCAAGCAGGGTAGGAACCTGGAGGCCTCAGCTGGTGCAGAAGCCATGGAGGGGTGCTGCTTACTGACTTGCTCCTTATGGCTTGCTCAGCCTGCTTGCTTTTTTTTCATCTTTTTCCCAAAATGCCAGTACATGCAGTAGAGACAAATCCCAGTGCCATTATCATTGGCCCCTCAGTCTGCCCCATTTGTCAACCACATTCAGAGGGTCCTGTTTGATCCCATGCTCGTTCAGTCCCAGTCCAGCTGGCTTTGGTGAGCTCCCATTAGCTCAGGCATACTGTCTCAGTGGTTGAACCAACCCTTCGTGGTCCTGACTTCCTTGCTCATATTCTCCCTCCTTCCACTCTTCAACTGGACCTTGGGAGCTCTGTCCAGTGCTCCGATGAGGGTCTCTGTCTCTGTCTCCATCCATCGCCCGCCGGACGAAGGTTCTATGGTGATAGTCAAGATAGTCATCAGTCTGACTATGGGACAAGGCCAGTTCAGGCACCTTCTCCATATCCAAAACTTTTATCTCATTTTATGAACTTAAACAAATTCTTGTAAGCTTCAGGGAGTCAATGTTGGAGGGGGCTGCTTGTTCATCCCGGCTGCCCAGAACCGAAATAATCATACAGAAATTGTATTAACTAAATCACTGCTTGGCCCATTAGCTCTAGCTTCTTATTGGCTAACTCCTACATCTTAATTTAACCCATCTCCATTAATCTATGCATCACCACAAGGTCTTCGTGGCCAACTCGCAAAGTTTCAGCACATCTATCTCCCGTGGCAGCTCCATGACTTCTCTCTGAGTCATCCCTCTTCCTCCCAGCATTCAGTTTAGTACCACCACCACCCCGCCTACCTAAGTTCTTCCCTATCAACAGGCCAAGACAGTTTCTTTATTCATTAACCAATAAAAGCAACACATAGACAGAAGGACCCCCCCCCGACCAAGTCAACTTGGATGCACTTCTCGCAGATCAAATAAACTCATAAGTAGTGTCAATCAACAGCCTGTTTCCCCACCTATTCCTGAGACTGGCCTCTCTCTCTCTCTCTCTCTCTCTCTCTCTCTCTCTCTCTCTCTCTCTCTCTCTCCCTCCCTCCCTCCCTGGTCTCGGGATTCTCCTCCCCCAGCTACCAGGCCCTTGGGTCTGGAAGTTTCAAATGTACACCTAAGCTAAAAATTTCCCCTAAACTCCTTAACCTTACCTTCTGCTTCCTAGTCCATCTGTCCCAGCTGATTTCAAACTAACTGTCCACCACTCCAGCAACTCCCCAGCCACAGGTGCTCCCTTGAAATCTGCACCCCAGAAGGCTCCAAAGTGGTTAGCCTCAGGGGGTCCAGCATCATAGACTGCTACCACGAGGCCTGCACTTCTGAAGCCTCAGATGGTTACGCAGAGCTTGGGCAGTGAACTCTCTCTCCTCCTGGCCTTGTCCTGAATTCCAGCTTCCTTGGGTCCCCAACAATGATGCCCCCAATGCTAGCAGGAGATTGTCATAGAGTAGATTATATGTCACCCCTTATCATTTATTATCAACAAAAAGGTCTCAAACCCAGGACAAACGGCTATTTAACCATCAGGTTTTCCCAGAATCCCCCAGTCCCTACCTGTTACAGGGTTTGACTAGCATATTAGCCCAGGGCCTGGGTGTCCTTCCTCCAGAGCTTGTTCCCTATAAAACCCAACCATTTTGGCTATGTGGTCCTTTTTATCTTTTACTCTCTTGGCTTCTTGGTCTCCTGGCTCTCCCCTTCCACCTCTCACATGACCTGGCTCAGGGTCATGCCCATTCTGGCCTTTCCCAGATGCCTCTGCCTCTGACTAGGCTTTCCTTCACATCTACAATAAACTTTCTTCTCTACCGTATCCTAGAGGCAGTCATAGCCTCCTTTTTTATTTCTTTTTTTTTTTCATTCAGGATGTGAGGATGCATTCGTGTAGACGTCCTGATGTCCAGAGTCATCCTCCCCTGCTCTTCACCTTATTCATGAGTCAGGATCTCTCAATCAAACCCAGAGCACATCAATAAGGCTAGCTTTGCTAGTCGGCTGCTCTGAGAAGGCTGGCATTACTTTGGCATTTAAGGGGGTTCTGGGGATTGAACTGGGATCCTCAATGTTGGGAATCTCCGCTCCAGTCTCAAATCTCACTCCTCCATTCCAAACCTGGTACAGATGTTCAGCTGGGAACTCGGCCCCTCTCCTCCCATTCCATACCCCGCTCTGGGAAAGCCAGCTAAGGGTCAGTTCCTCCCCAGAAGCTGCTGGAGACCACGCCTACAGGGTATTTATGATCTGGGAGTTGCTTTGCTCTGTTTATCAAATCTGGTCTTATTAATTTGGTTTGATCTGTCTTATTGCATTGGCGGAGGAACCCCCAACTTGGGGTTTTTCTCCTTTACCCTCAAAGTCATCTCCCCAGATCATGCCTGGCATTTTTATACAAGATTCTGGGGCTTTAATTCAGGTCCTCATGCTTTGAGGCAAGCTATCTCCCCCACCTCAAGGAAAGATGTTCTTTATTCTTCCCAGCTTTTTTCCACTAGGGACAGTGAAGATCTCTGTTAGCTCCTAGAGCCTAGGGCTATGGGTCCTCCCTTTAAAAACAGGGCTCCCACCACTTGCTTGAAGTCGTGGGTTGCCAGGGCAGTAAGAAAAGACTGGAACAGTCTATTCTGGTTCAAGAAGCAGATAAGGAGATTAACTAACAGCAAGTGTAATTTAAAACGGGGGTGGGGGGTGGGGGGGTGGGGGTAAATGCTAGATAGGAAAAAAAAAACAAGGATGTAAAGTCAGAAAAGTACCTGGGAGTTCTGGGCAGGTCTTTCTGAGGAAGTAATATCTGAACTGAGAGCGGAATGATGAAAGGAAGCAGCCAAGTGGAAAAGAAGCATATACAAAGGCCCTGTGGGTGGGAGATGCTCGGTGCGCTATGGTGGACCTACGAAGGCAAAACGGTCTTGTTTCCTCCCCACATGGCCTGGAAGTCTTTCTGGGGCTTTTAGGAGGGGTGACAAGGAGGAGATAGCTGGGGAGAAGCGCTGCTGCGAGCTAGGCAGTTGAAGCCTCTGCTTCCCAAGCCTCTTTCTCCCCTCTTGGCCTCTCAGCTCAACCAAGGGAAGTGAGGGCCCCTGCCACCTGTGGAGTCCCCTGAGGTTTGCCTGGGGCAAACAGGAAGTCACAGCCCAGTTGAGACAGGCCTGGGACTCAACTAAGAAAGCTTGTCTCTAGGGTATCTAGGGTTTCCTTTCAGGACGTCATCAGTGAAAGGCCCAGGCACACACAGGCTATCTTCCTCTAGTTCTCACACACACAGAGGCACACACTTGCTCACACACACATGCACAACAGACACAGACACACAGGCACACACATGCACAACACACACAGGCACACACATGCACAACACACACAGGCACACACACACGCACACACGCACAAACTACTGAACCACCTTCTCTGTGTGACTTTAGAAAATGCCTTTCCCTTCTTGAGGCTTAAACCCCCATTTCCATGAATCTCCTTCGTAGCTGGAAGATTAAAGGAACCCTAACCATTTCCAAAGACCCCTGCAAAGAGTGACAGTGGCTCTTGCCCCATACAGCTGTCCACCCTTCTCAGCTTTGACTGATGTGTCCCCAGAACCCTCTCTGGGGTCAGCTCTCTTACTAACTTGCTTAGAGATGAAGACATTTAATCATGGTTTTGCAGCAGCTAACGACTCCACTCTCAGGCTGATACTGTCTCTCAGAAACTGAACTGTAGGCTGGGCCAAAAAGACACACACACACACACACACACACACACACATCCCACCCCCTTACATCACACACCAGCCCCCCACACCACACAGACACAAACATACACACCCCATACACCAAACATACATATACATACACACACACCACATACACATCTCCCCACTACCACACACATACACACACACCACACACATACTCCATACACCAAACACATCCTCCACACACATACACACGCACCCCACATATACACACCTCCACATACACACACTACACACATATCCCACCACCCTACACCACACAACATCCCAGCCCTCCACACCACAGATACACAAACATATGCACCCCATACACCAAACATACACACACACAAACACACACTACACATACACACACAAACACACACTACACATACACACACACACAAACACACACACTACACACACACACACACACACACACTACACATACGCACACACACTTTTTTTTTTTCCTGTTCTGGAACCTGGGGAATTGTATATGGTAAGCAAGTGCTCTGTCATTGAGTTACATTACATACCCAGCTCACGATTTCTTTTCTTTTCTTTTTTTGAGGGGGATTAAGTCAGGGTCTTGCTATGTAGCCCTGGCTGGCCTGAAACTCCCAGAGATCAGAACTGGAACTGCTGCTGCCTCCCAGTTGCTGGGATTAAAGGATTAAAGGTGTTTGCCACTATGTATGCCTGCTTGGCTTTCTTTTTTGAAATGGGGTCTTGCTATGTAGCCCAAACTGGAATGAAACACAATATGTGGTATGCATGAGTGTGTGTCTGTGTGTGTGTGTGTATGTGTGTGTGTGTGTGTGGTAGCAGGATTGAATCTAGGGTCTTGTATATACTCTATCACTGAACCATGTCCCCAGCTTTTTATTTTTTCTAATTTATTTATTTATTTATTTTGGTTTTTTGAGACAGGGTTTCTCTGTAGCTTTTGGTGCCTGTCTTGGAACTAGCTCTTGTAGACCAGGCTGGACTTGAACTCACAGAGATCCGTCTGCCTCTGCCTCCCGAATGCTGAGATTAAAGATTTGCGCCACCGCCGCTCAGCTACCCGAGCTTTTTAAAAAATATTTTTAAGTTTTCAGACAGGGTACACAGCTGTGACATATATACAGAGTGCCTAGACTCCTAACAGTGGGAACGGGGGCTGTATCCAACTCTTTTACTGGCTTCTGGGACCCTACTCCTCATACTCCCCAACCTTAATACATGGGAAGGTATTTAGTCTTACTGCAACTATGCCATGTTTTGTTGATAGTTATGGAAGACCTGCCCTTTCCTAAACAGAAATAGAGGAGGGAATTGGGGGGTGGGAACAGAGGGGAGATTGGGGGAGAGAGACTGGGAGGAGAAGAGAAAGGAGAAACTGCAGCCAGGATGTAAAATAAACAAACAAACAAACAAATAAATAATTTTATTAATTTTTTTCCAGGCAGATCTTATTAAGTAGTTTAGAATGGCCTTGAACTCATTCTGCAGTCCAAGATGGCCTTGACTTTTGTGATCCTCTCAAGTAGCTGGAATTATAGGACTGGATCACCATGTCCAATATAAAGTCCTAATAACTATGCACAGATGAGAGAGAAAAAAAGGTGGAAGCCAGGCAGGTGGCACATGCCCCCAATTCCATCACTTGGGAGGCAGAGGTATGACAGGATCAGAGTCAGGAGAAGTGAGGATAAAGGAGAAGAAGGGAAACCAGGTATCTGTATCCACTAATCTGATAAATATTTACCAGCAGCCACTATGTGGAAAACTCTGTGTGTGCAGCGGTGAAGATGTTAGCCTTGCCCATGGGACTTCCGTGCTAAAACATAGCAAGGCCACTTACTTGGGCTAAGTGCTGGGTGACAAGGAGGGAGCAACTGCCGTGGATCTGGAAGACTGCCTGCAGAAGGGGGCCTAAGGTGTGACCACTCCTTTCCTCTACAGGGGGACTGCCACCACCCCCACAGACACCCACGGTTCATTGCCCACCAGCCTCCGGCTTGCCCCAGCATCCTCTGCGCGGCCACACAGAAGCTGAGTGCCCCGGGGAGCCTGGCTACCATGCCATCTCCTCTCCCCCTCTCCTTCCTTCTCTTCCTTACCTTTGTAGGAAGCAGGACCCAAAAGCCGGTACAGGTGGAGATAGAAGGTATGTCTGTCTGTGCCTCTGAAGGGAAGGAGCTGGGCTTGGAAGCCTGGGTTCTGGGTTGAGGGACTGGCCTCCTCTGCGCCTCCATTTTCTTATTTGTAAATCTCTGGGATGAGTCAGAAGAGACCCTCAGGGCTTCCCATATGGTGAACTTTTGGGGTCCTATGGCTTATAAGGAGGGAAGGGGGGCTGGGGCTCCCCTCTTCCTCTCCCCACAGAGGGAGGCAATCTTGTGCTGCCGTGCCTCTCGGACCCCCCACCTGTCTCTTCTGAGAAGCTGGCCTGGTATCGAGGAAATCAGTCTACACCCTTCTTGGAGCTGAGCATAGGGTCCCCAGGCCTGGGCCTGCAGGTGGGGCCCCTGGGAGTCTTGCTAGTCATTGTCAATGTCTCGGACCATATGGGGGGCTTCTACCTGTGCCAGAAGAGGCCCTCTTTCAAGGATACCTGGCAGCCTGCCTGGACGGTGAACGTGGAGGATAGTGGTGAGTGGCTGGCTGGGCTGGGTAGTGGGCGTTGCTTAGAGAGGGGCTCTCCGCGGACAGTGGAAGGTCTTTGGCCAAGGTGGGGCAACAGCCACTAAGGAGGAAGGGGTTCTAGGCAGCTGGTTCCTATGGCTTGATAACTGCTCTGAGCTATCCCACACCTCTGACTCCCAATTCTGTCAGCCATAAGTGCTTTCTCTCTGTATCTGACTCTGCCTTTCTGGGTCTCTGTATATCCCCCTACCCCATCTTATGTTCTATGTATGGTTTGGGGTTTCTTCCTAGGGGATCTGTTCCGCTGGAATGCTTCAGATATAGGGGACCTGAAATGTGGCCTAAAGAACAGGTCCTCAGGGAGCCACAGCCCCGCTTCTGGTTCCCGCAACAAATCCCTGCTGTATGTGTGGGAGAAAGACCATCCTGAGTTCGTGGGGCCTGTATGTGCCCCACGGAGGGTTAGTCTGAATCAGAGTCTAATCAACCAAGGTAAGGGGACAGTGCTGAGGGGACGCTGGGACCTGGAGGGTTTGAGGAGATGAGACCCCATGGTTTATACTTTCGTTATCTTTTATTTCCCTGCTCTAGATCTCACTGTACCCCCTGGCTCCACAGTTTGGCTCTCCTGTGGGGTACCCCCTGTCCCAGTGACAAGAGGCTCCATCTCCTGGGTCCATGTACATCCTAGGTCTCATGTTCCATTACTGAACCTAAGCCTTGGGGAAGAGCACCCAAGCAGAGAGATGTGGGTTTGGGGGCCTCATCTGTCATTGCCTCAAGCCACACTTTTAGATGAAGGTACCTATTATTGTCTCCATGGAGGCCTGACCATCGAGATGCATGTGAAGGTCATTGCAAGGTCAGGTAGGGTTTCTCTCAATTCTGGGAATCTGTGTGGAGCTCCTGGAGGAACTGGAAGGTTTAGGAAGAACTGTGGTTCAGTAGAGTGTGTACTTAGCATGTATGAGGCTCTGGGTTCCAACCTTAGTACTGTGTGTGTTTGTGTGCGTGTGCGCGCACACGCATGTGTGGGTATGTAGTGACAGACAGACAGACAGACAGAAAGACAGACACTAGGGCTGGTAGTGCACAACAGTAACCCTAGAACTTGGGAGGCTGAGGCATGAATATAAGTTCTAAGCCAGCCTAGCACTAAACCAGCTTCAAACCTCATCCCAAACTCCAATTTGTACATTGAATCCTAATTTTAGCTCTTTGTGCATCGCTTCTGGTAACTAGTTTTTCTGGGTTTTCTCCTGTGAGCTTCCGTGGCCTCTTCCTTCCCAGCCCCTCCCGGTTAGAGCCCTGGGCCTTGTACCCACTCCTATCCACACTCTCTTCTCATCCAGCACCCTTTACTCCTGCGGCTCCTAATTCCCATGCCTCCATCCCTACCCTGAGCTCCACACTCCCTGTACCCAGCCATCTCCTGGAACTGCCGTTTGATGTCCCATGGACATTTCAGGCTTACTATATAAAGTCAAACCCAGCATCTTTTCTGCCTCTACTCTACAGGGGGGCTCTGCACACGTGGAGCACCCAAGAGAAGCTACCTGGGTCCACGTGCCCAAGCTTTGGAACTTGACTTTCTTCCTTGTCCTCACTCCATCTGTCAAATCGGTCACCATGTTCTGCCTTTGCTGTCTCTTAATACAATCCTACCACGCTATCCTGACCACAGCCCTTAAATGCTACAGAAACTTCCACTCCAAACCTGATCTCAAGATGTACTGGATCTCAGCTCTAACTTGGTAGACTCACCTTTGCCCTACATTTTGACCTTGATTATCCTTAGGTGCAGAATTAACCTAATCCTGACATTTCTTGGTTAATACCCATGCTTTGTGTGTGTGTGGTTTGTTACTACAGTGTTTTGTGATCTGTGTCAGGCTCTGTGGCACAATCCCTGTCCTCCCGGGAATAACAGTTTCTTAGTGGAAGGGAGAAGAGCCCTCTGCAGAGCTCAGGGCTTTAAGGCAGTGTCTTGCTTTGGTCTCACAGACATATGTCCTTTGAGGGGCTGGGGAGTAAATTAGATGTACGACCCTTGTCTTATAGCTCCTCCCTCCTTGCAGTGTGGACCTGGCTGTTGGCAACTGGTGGATGGAGGGTTCCAGTTGTGACTATAGTGTATCTCATCTTCTGTCTGGTTTCTCTGGTGGCTTTTCTCTATCTTCGAAGAGGTGAGTCATGCCCCCCAGTTGTCCCAAATTCTACCCAGTCTTTCCCAGAATAAGCTCACACTGAGTGATCTGACACGTCCCAGAGCCCTGTCCCTCTTTCTTTAGCGCCTCTCAAACTTCCCAGGGCCTCTGGTGTTTGTACAGCCACCTCCTCTATTGACCCAAGGGACCTCCCCATGTCTCCCAAATTCTCCTCCTGCCAGGCAGTCCTGCTTCTGATCCATCTCTTTAAATCCCACCAGTCCTTATCCAGAAGAGGAAAAGAAAGCGAATGACGGACCCTGCCAGGAGGTAAAGTAGTGGGGTCCTTTGGCCACAAATGTTACATTCTTTCTTCCATCCTGCATGCCTTGGCACCATTTCTGTTGGCTGAAATATTACCCAAGTTCAGAGGCTGCCTCCAAAATCACCTTCCTTGGCATGGTCCCAAACTTACTGGTAGACTGTCCCTACACGTTGACCACTGGAACAGAGCAGAACTGAGACTCCCTATACTGTTTAGCCTCCAGGTGTACCAACCCTTTCTCCCTCCAGATTCTTCAAAGTGACCCCTCCCTCAGGAAACGGGACCCAGAACCAGTACGGGAATGTGCTCTCCCTTCCTACATCCACCTCTGGCTCGGGTGAGGGACTCTTGGGGGGGCCTTTGACTTAGACCCTTCCCTCCAGAGCTAGCCAACTGCACATGGTCATTTCTCCAGTCTTCGAGAGCAGAGCCTTCCCCAGAACAGAGCCCAGTGCGAGTTCCGCCAGATCAGTCAAGTCTGGTGCCTGGATCTTGGCCAGAACACAACCTTGCCCTAGAACTGAGACTTTAGATCCCTTTCCCATGGTTCAAGGCCAGTTACCCAGGTGCTCAGAGGCTGACGGCAGAGCCTAAAGCATTGTTTCCTTTCTGGCCTGTCTGATGACCGTTTTAAAACGCTCTTCTCATCAGCCCATCAGCGTTGGGCTGCTGGCCTGGGGAGTACCAGCGGGTCCTATGGAAATCCACGCATTGAAGTCCAGGACACTGGAGCTCAGAGCCATGAATCAGGTCAGACTGAAGGGTAGTTCTTCACCTTGAGAATGTTGGAGCAGCCTGCTGTGGTATCAGTGAACTGGGGGTGGAGGAGGAGAGCTAGAGATGACTCAACCTTCCACACCCATCCCAAACTCAGGGCTGGAAGAAGGGGAGGCCTATGAAGAGCCGGACAGTGAGGATGGCTCAGAGTTCTACGAGAACGACTCCAACCTTGGGCAGGACCAGATTTCTCAGGGTGAGGCCCCACTCCCCCTGGTCCCAACACTTCCCCGACTGCGGACCTTTGTTAGCGATGCTGCCCTTTCTCTATCAGATGGTAGTGGCTATGAGAACCCTGAGGATGAGCCCATAGGTCCAGAGGAAGAAGATTCCTTCTCTAACGGTAACGTGGGGTCCTTGTGGGGCTGGTGGCCAGGAGGATATGCTTGTGCTGCGGAACTCCTAACACACAGGAGCCCTGCTTGAGATCTCTCTCCCACAGCCGAGTCTTACGAAAACGCAGATGAGGAGCTGGCCCAACCAGCTGGCAGGACAATGGGTGTGTATGTGTGTGTGTGTGTGTGTGAGTGAAATCACTCTGGGATGAGGCTGGAGGCCAGGAAAAAAAGTGACCACGAGTCTCTTCTTGTTTCAGACTTCCTGAGCCCCCACGGATCTACCTGGGACCCCAGCCGGGAAGCATCCTCGCTTGGTGAGAGATGTTTAGGAAGACTCTTCTTTAATCAATTTAGGCTGATATAATCTTTTTTAAAAAAGATTTATTTATTTATTTATTATGTATACAGTGTTTGTCTGTATATTTTCTGGCCCAAAGAGGGTACCAGGTCTCATTACAGATGGTTGTGAGCCACCATGTGGTTGCTGGGAATTGAACTCAGGACCTCAGGAAGAGCAGTCAGTGCTCTTAACCTCTGAGCCATCTCTCCAGCCTCCGAGGCTGATATAATCTTAACTCTGACCCCAAGCCCAAGATCAACCCTTGTCTTAGACTTCATTCCCGCCTCCGACTTCTACCCTCTATCCAGTTTTACTAGTATTTATATCGTCTCTACTCTTGAACATTAATGTTGACCCAAATGGGCCTGACAGAGTTGCTCATGCCTGACATCCCAGCCTGCAGAGGCTGAGGCAGGAAGATGGCCATGGGTTTGAGGCTAGCCTGGGGTACTTAGTAAATTCCAGGCCAGCCTAGAGTGAAACCTTGTAACAAAGATGAAACAAAAAATACCCAACTAACCAACAAAGAAGTTGAAGGCAATGTTTTCCTGCCTGAAGTTTGATCTCTACCAAACCCCATCTAATGCAGTCTTAACCCTGACTCCCGCTGTCCTGTCCGTATAATTTCCTGTGATCTTGAATTACTCTGACTCCTCCCAATTTTCTTCTTGACCCTTCCTTTGGCCTTGGCCATCCTACAACTGAGTAGGATCTTTTTATTGTTGTTGTTTTGTTTGTTTTTCGAGTTGGATTTCTCTCTGTAGTCCTGACTGTCCTGGAACTCACTCTGGAGGTCAGGCTGGCCTGGTCTTGAACTCACAGAGATCCGTCTGCCTCTGCCCACTAAGTGCTGGGGTTAAAGGTGTGTAGCATCATGCCCAGTTCTGAGTAGGATCTTAATGCCGATCAAATCATTCCTAGTTTGACATGAGACGCTTCCATTTTCCCTTGCCTGGCTCCTGCCTTGTGGTAGGCAGCACTCCCCTCCCCCAAATCCCAGTAGAGCTTCTGAGTCTCCAAACTATTCCCTATCTAAGCAGGGTCCCAGTCCTACGAGGATATGAGAGGGATCCTGTATGCAGCTCCCCAGCTCCGATCGATTCGGTCTGGTCCCAGTCATGAGGAAGGTGGGTGCTTCTGCATGTTCCTAGTGGTCCTCTGGACCACCCTCCTCCTGTCTTTTCCCCATGTTTATATTTTCCTTTCTCCTGGTCTTATCCAGATGCAGACTCTTATGAAAACATGGACAAGTCTGATGATCCAGAACCAGCATGGGGAGGAGAGGACCACATGGGGACTTGGGATACCAGATGACTCCCAAGTGACTAGGTGAGCCGGATACTGCCCCTAGGAGAGGAGAGGAAGAGGGAGATAAACAAGGGTGCAGTTCTGGCTTGTGGGGAGTGGAAGAGGAGGGGTTTCCAGGGCCTGGTGGAAGGGATCAGTCTCCTGCCCATTGTTGTTTTTTCTACATAGCCTGGGCTTCCTCAGCTTCCAAGAACTACATCCAACTCTGAAATCTGGAGGTCCCAAGCAGATGGTGTCAGTTAATGAAATAACCTTGTTTAGGATGTGTGGACACGGACATACACCCACACTCCTACACGTGTACAAACGAAGCTTCCTACCTACCCTTTTCTGTTTCCCCCAAAATAAATTCAATGAGCCAGTCAAGTTCTCTGAAGCCATGCCCTTGTGTGGGAGAGGAAGGAATCACCTAGAGGGAGGAGGGCTGCCGTTTGAATGCAGCCTGGCCCCGGTCTTCCCAGGCCTTGGCAACAGCCACTTTCTGAACACCTGGGAATGAACATCTGTTTATTCACCATCCAGCTGCTGTCCCATGAGGAAGAGGCAGTGATGGCATTGGCGGTCTGTTAGAAAGCAGTATCCAGCATCACTACAGATTTTTTTTTGTCTTCTCTATTCTGAACATTAACATCTATGAGTCATTCCATTCTTACAGTAAGGTCATAAATTGATTGAGTATGCCAGGATTTATCAAAGTAAATTTATGTACGGAACTGAAGGGCTGTTTGTTGTTTGTTTGTTTGTTTTTGAGACAGGGTTTCTCTGTAGCTTTGGAGCCTGTCCTGGAACTAGCTCTTGTAGACCAGGCTGGCCTTGATTAAAGGTGTGCACCACCACCGCCCGACTGTGTGTGAATTTTTGAGATGAGATTTTGATATATATTGTATTTAGGGTTTCTATTTCTGGAATAAACAACCACAACTAGTCCATCACTCAGGAGAGTCAGGGCAGGAACTCAAGATAGGATTTGGAGCAGGAGCTGATGCAGAGGCCATGAAGGAGTGCTGCTTACTGGCTTACTCCCCATGACTTGCTCAGACTGCTTTCTTAGACCTTCCAGGACCACTTACCTAGGAGTGACAATGCCCACAATGGACTGGGCCCTCTGAAATTATTAATCAAGAAAAGGCCCTACAGACGTATGCACAGACAAACTGATGGAGGCCTTTTCTCTATTTAGAATCTTTCTTCCTAAACGACTTGATATTTTTTTAAATTTATTTATTTATTAAGGATTTCTGCCTCCTCCCCGCAACCGCCTCCCATTTCCCTCCCCCTCCCCCGATCAAGTCCCCCTCCCTCATCTGCTCAAAGAGCAATCAGGGTTCCCTGACCTGTGGGAAGTCCAAGGACCGCCCACCTCTATCCAGGTCTCGTAAGGTGAGCATCCAAACTGCCTAGGCTCCCCCAAAGCCAGTACGTGCAGTAGGATCAAAAACCCATTGCGATTGTTCTTGAGTTCTCAGTATTCCTCATTGTCCGCTATGTTCAGCTAGTCCAGATTTATCCCATGCTTTTTCAGACCCAGGCCAGCTGGCCTTGGTGAGTTCCCGATAGAACATCCCCATTGTCTCAGTGTGTGGGTGCACCCCTCGCGGTCCTGAGTTCCTTGCTTGTGCTCCGTCTCCTTCTGCTCCTGATTTGGACCTTGAGATTTTTGTCCGACTTGATATTTTGTAAAACTGACCTTTTCTCTTGGTACTGGGACCAAACCTAGGGTCTCACACAATGTTGCTGAGAACACTTTGTAACCCAGTTATATTTGAAGCTTTATGAAATGTATGCACGTTTGTTTGTTTTCTTTTTCCAGACAGGGTTTCTCTGAGTAACAGTCTTGGCTGTCCTGGCACTCACTCTGTAGACCAGGTTGGCCTCAGACTCACATAGATAATCCTATATTTCCTGTGGATGTGTGTGTGTGTGTGTGTGTGTATACGTGTGTGTGTGTGTGTATACGTGTGTGTGTGTATACGTGTGTGTGTGTGAAAGCACTCATGCACACTAGTGAGTTGACTGATGGTTGGTAGCTTCAGGATTGGAATGGTCACCAGAAAGACCAGGTAGGATTAGAGGGTTGGGGATTTCAGCTCCCCCATCCTCCAGTAAGGGGAGAAGACTGAAGGTTAAGTTGGCCACTGAAGTAATCACTCATGCCTTTGTGTGCCTCTGGAGGGATAAAGCAATAGAATTGTACATTCCAGGCCAGCTTGGACTATGAAAACAATAGCAGAAAAGAGGGGACAGGTTTGGAGGACTCGGAGGCGGCTGAGCACGTGGAGGCTTTTCCAAAGTAAATTGAGCCCAGGAAGAGGCTTGTGGGATACAAACCCTGATTTATATCTGTTTCTCAAAAGCACAGGTGAGCTACACAGTGTCTTAGGATTTGGAAGGCTGAGGCTGGAGGGTGGAGAGTTCAAGGCCATCTGGTCTCAGAGCAAAACAGCACAAGTGGGACACCCTGCAACAGGGCCAGCCTTGAGACCGCTGCCCTCATGCTGTGGGATCTGATTTCTCCAGGGGACATTGACAGTACTCAGCTAGATTAAAGGCTGTCACCTGGTGAGCCCTAAAAATTACATCATCACCTGTTGGTGGAGGGGAATTTCCATACTGTTTTGGGATTGTACAAATCTGTGTTGATTGTTGCTTAGTGAGAGTGGCGGGGGGGAGGAGGGGAGAATCTGAATATATTTCTGTTACAGTATCAGATAATGTTTATTAAGTCATATCATCTTCAAAAAATCCCCTACTAATACTGTGACAGCTTCATGAATGAAGAGATTGAGGCAGGCAGAGGAGATAAATAACATGCCAAGACTTGTCCAGTTAGTATGTGGTGAGGCCATGCACTCTAGTTCTCTGCCCACATTCAGTCTTGATGTCTCCCTTCTGATTCTTTATCTGTGTACTTTGTGGGGCTGGATATACACGGGGCTCTGGGTGTGTTAGGGCTGTGTGCTGGAGACACACGGGGCCCTGGGTGTGTTAGGTTGTGTGCTGGAGACACACGGGGCCCTGGGTGTGTTAGGGCTGTGTGCTGGAGACACACGGGGCCCTGGGTGTGTTAGGCTGTGTACTGCAGACACACGGGGCCCTGGGTGTGTTAGGGCTGTGTGCTGGAGACACACGGGGCTCTGGGTGTGTTAGGGCTGTGTGCTGCAGACACACGGGTCTCTGGGTGTGTTAGGGCTGTGTGCTGCAGACACACAGGTCTCTGGGTGTGTTAGGGCTGTGTGCTGGAGACACACGGGTCTCTGGGTGTGTTAGGGCTGTGTGCTGGAGACACACGGGGCCCTGGGTGTGTTAGGGATGTGTGCTGGAGACACACGGGTCTCTGGGTGTGTTAGGGCTGTGTGCTGGAGACACACGGGGCCCTGGGTGTGTTAGGGATGTGTGCTGGAGACACACGGGGCCCTGGGTGTGTTAGGGCTGTGTGCTGGAGACACACGGGGCCCTGGGTGTGTTAGGGCTGTGTGCTGGAGACACACGGGGCCCTGGGTGTGTTAGGCTGTGTGCTGGAGACACACGGGGCCCTGGGTGTGTTAGGCTGTGTGCTGGAGACACACGGGGCTCTGGGTGTGTTAGGGCTGTGTGCTGCAGACACACGGGTCTCTGGGTGTGTTAGGGCTCTGCTCCATCACTAAGCAGCCCTAACTCTCCGTCCTGACACAATGCTGTAGAAGGGGAACTGAGCATCGGAGAAGCTAAGTGGTACATCTTCAGTCCCATGGCTTCAGTCTGAGCATGTAGACACTTTCCTTTCCTGTCTCTCCCTTTGGTGGACATGGAGCCTTGTCCTTACACAAACCACACCTGCAAGGCCTTTCAGAGCAAGTCTTCAGCCCTAGAAACTATCCTGAGCAAGCTCCATGTTCATCCAGTTTATGAGATGGCATTGGTCCCTGATTCCCAGTGTCCTCCATTGATCCTGTTCTCCCTGCCACCATTGTCCCCAGTGGTTTTTGTTTGGTTTCTTTCAAGACAGGGTTTCTTTGAGTAGGCCTGGCTGTCCTACACCTGCCTCTGCCTTCTGAGTGCTGGGATTAAAGGCATGCGCCACCACTGCCCAGTGCTCTGTGACCTTTTAAAACTCAGACTGACATCTGAACCCTAGTCTTTCTTTTAAAAGTTTTAAGATGTCTATTATTTTATGTGTATGGGTATTTTGTCTGCATTACCACACACCTGCTTGGTGCCTGAGGAGGCCAGAAGAGGATGTTGGATCCCCTGGGACTGGAGTCACAAAAGGTTGAAAACCTGCCACATGGTTGTTGGGGATCAAAGCCAGTGCTCCTAATCACTAAGTCATCTCTCCAGTCTCTGAAACCTAGTCTCCCTTCCTCCCTCCTTCCCTCCCTCCCTCCCTCCCTCCCTCCCTCCCTCCCTCCCTCCCTCTCTTTCTCCCCCCGCCCCAGGGTTTATCTGTGTATCCCTGGCTATCCTGGAACTCGGAACTCACTCTGTGGATCAGGCTGGCCTTTAACTCAGAGATCCACCTGCCTCTACCTCCCAAGTGCTGGGATTAAAGGCATGAACCATCATTGTCCAACAAAACCTATTCAAAAGATATTTCTTTTTTTTTAAAAAAAAGATTTATTTATAAATTATGTATACAGTTTTCCCTGCTGCAGGCCAGAAGAGGGCACCAAATCTTATTACAGATGGTTGTGAGCCACCATATGGTTGCTGGGAATTGAACTCAGGACCTCTGGAAGAACAGTCAGTGCTCTTAACCTCTGAGCCATCTCTCCAGCCCCTCAAAAGAAATTTCAAAGTTCTCTTAGATGACATAAAAACAAAACAATCTTTCCAGTGTTCTTTTATGCATATTTCTATGTGTATGAGTGTTTTGGCTGCATATATGTATGCCACATATGTTCCTGGAACTCACAGAGATCAGAAGATTCCCAAGAGCTGGAGTTACAGATGATTCTAAATCTCTAAGTTCCTCTGTAAGAACTGCAAGTGTTCTTAACTGCTGTGCCACCTCTCCAGCTCCTAGAATTTGTATTTTATCTTGTTTTTGAGACAGACTTTCATGTACACCTTGCCTCCAGCTCTCTCTCTAGCCTAAGATGCTTGGGTTTCTGACCTTCCTCCTTTTCCTCCTCAGCTGTGGGATTAGAGGTGTGTGCGGACAATGTGCTGGGGATGGAACACGGAGCCTCATGCGTGTAATCACCGCTATCTGAGATACTTCCTTAGCCTGCACGATGACTCTTACTCTCATACCAAATACCAGGGCTCGGGGGAGGATTTTCCTTCATTGTCTGTGCACAGAAAAGGGGCAGTCCTTTCTCAGTCCCCAGCCTCGGGCAGGAACTCCATTTCAGCTCTGTGCTGTTCCGAGGGCCTCAGTCTCCACCTCTGTCCCCAGTCAGGTAGTCTTGCAAACCTTGTGAGCTGCTTGATCACGCATTTCCCCACCCACCCATTACGGCGGCTTTGGTTTCTTTATTTCTGGATCGTAAGAATTCTGCTTTTGAGCTTAATTACTTGAAAAGAAAAGAAACCTGCTTGGGGTAGACTCGGTGCTGCAGTACTTGCTGAATATGTTTGAAACCTGGAGCTCCAGTCACATCCCTCAAAACCCAAACCACCAGAGAAACACCTTTTGTTAAATCTGCATAATATACACACGTTTAAGGGTTCAAACCTCCAGCACTTCCTTGGGCTTCCATCTTGAACAGAAGTCCCTTGGCTCAAAACCATGAAAAGCCACCTGCATTTGCTGGAGCACCCATTCTTCCCCGTAGCCCTTCTCAGGCACAGGATTCACCTAGCCTGCTTCATTGTAGCTCTTGCCTGCGAGCTGCATAGGCTGGCCCTAAAAAGTGTTTCTGAGTTGTGCTGTGCTAAGTAAGGTATATGCTGTTTTGATAACTGTGTTTGTAGACGATGTCCGAGGTGACATGTCTGAAAGTGTTTTGTGTTGAATGGAACTCCTACCACACCGAGGTTGAGGAGACAAAGGGATGAAATCTGCAAAGCCACAGGCAGAAGATCTCAGTCCACTTGGTTTATCCCGTCACTTCCGAGTACGAGGACTACAAGTTCCAGGATCGCCCGTCTTCCACCAATCAGGAAGACGGATTTCTCCGATGGGCGGGTCCTGGGGAAGGCGGGTCCGGAGGAAGTTTAACCAATGGGTGAGCTCTACAGAACCGAAACCTTCTTTGATTGCACCGAAGGATTGGAATCTTTGGCGCCTTTGTTTTAGTGGATGGTGGGTGATAGACGGGTAAATTGACGAATGAGAGGGTGGGTAGGCGAATCCCCTAGAGCGTGTGGGCGGGACGAAGTGCCGATTGGCAAGGTGTTCGTCCAATGAAAGGTGGAGTCGCTCGTGTGCGGCCCGCTAGGCTGTAGAGGCCGGTGTGTGTGGAAGGTGTTTGAGAGATGGCGGAACCCGGGAGACGGAGCCCGAGGTCCCGCGGTGGCAGGGTCGGCGCTCGAAGAGCCGGGGTTGCCCGTGGCCGGTGTCCTCGCGCCCCTCAGGCTCCGTCTCGGCTCATTCCAGACACAGTGCTTGTGGACTTGGTCAGTGACAGCGACGAGGAGATCCAAGGAGTCGTCACGGACCCTGTGGAAATGCCGGCCGCCCGGTCCCTGGCGCCGGCCGCTCCTGGCCAGGATAGCGACAGTAACAGTGAAGGGGAGAACGAGGGGCCTGCAGGAGCCCCTCGTCCCTTGGTCCGGCGGCGGCGGCGGCGGCGGCTGCTGGATCCGGGCGAAGCGCCGGTGGTTCCTGTGTACTCCGGGAAGGTGCAGCCAGGTCCCCGAGAAGGGCTGTTGAGGGAGTGCTAAGGCTGGCTCTGTGGGTTTGGCTCAGGGCGGTGGGATGTGTGTGTGTGGGGTTGTCATGGATACCCTTAGGTTGGAGACAAGAGGGGTTTCGGGATGTTGGAAGTACGCGGGTATCTGGGGTTGTAGTCTTCAGCAGAAGGAGACTGAGGGACTCGGTACCAGAGGATTCAGAGAGTATTTGGAAGGACAGGGGACCGGGCTTTGGCGTATGTTGGGATTTTGAGGTTGGAGCCAATAGTAAGGAAGCCAAAGAGTTGGGATATTTATGGGGGCGGGGGTGGGTGGGAGGATCTATGGTGATTCAGAAAGGACAGGGGTTTTCCAGGAACCAGGGTCCTTAGGTTTTCAGGTGAGCCAGGTGACTGGGGCTAGCAAAGTGGTTAGGAAGGGGGAACTAAGCCTGCATCCTCGGAGTACCTTAGGAGGGAGGAGGGCACTGCAGTTTCGAATCGTGAGGAAGCTAGACTCTGGATGCCCTTCAGAGGCTGGAGTCCTTAGGGAAGGCTTAAGAGCTGGATGTGGGGCTGGAGAGATGGCTCAGTGGTTAAGAGCATTGCCTGCTCTTCCAAAGGTCCTGAGTTCAATTCTCGGCAACCACATGGTGGCTCACAACCATCTGTAATGACGTCTGATGCCCTCTTCTGGCCTGCAGACATACACACAGACAGAATATTGTATACATAATAAATAAATATTAGAGGAAAAAAAAAGAGCTGGATGTGGGGCTGGAGAGATGGCTCAGAGGTTAAGAGCACTGGCTACACTTCCGAAGGTCCTGAGTTCAATTCCCAGCAACCACATGGTGGCTCACAACCATCTGTAATGAAATATGGTGCCCTCTTCTGGCCTGCAGGGACATATGCAGACAGACTACTGTATACTTAATAAATAAACTAAAAAAAAAAAAAGAGCTGGATGTGGGGGAAGAACCATTCCCAGCTTGAGTAGAGTAGACCGGATGTGAGACCTGTCTTCTCCCTTTTGTCTTTGTAGGTACAAAGCAGCCTCAACCTCATCCCAGATAATTCATCCCTCTTGAAACTTTGCGTCTCAGAGCCTGAGGATGGTAAGGGAGGGCTTGTAGGAGTGTCCAGCGCTGGCTTCTCTGGGACTTCCTAGAGTTTACATCTCCGCAGTCAATGTTGTCTTTTCTCTCCATTTCTCTCTGCCTCAGTGGAACTTAGGGTCTGGAGAATGGTGCCCAGGTGCTGTCCCATTGAGTCACACCCCTGATTCTAACTGGGATTGGGGGAAGGGACTCTTGTGTCCGACCTAGGGAAAGGTTCTAGTCCAGAAAGGAACTCATTTATTAGTTAGAAGGTGCAGGACATTACTTAGTAGCAATGTCCATTGCCTTCCCCCACCTCAAGGTCCTGACAGGCATAAGAATATGTTAGTGTACAGGTTTTGAGGTACCTCCTCCTGTTATTCCAATTGTGCTATCATAATAGAAGTGGATGGGAGGTGCTGAGACTCTTGACTTTATGTTACACCAGAACTCCTATGGGGTTCCATTCCTTGGGGGCACTATGAAGCCAGAAGAGTATTCTTTGAATTTTTTTCTTTTTCGGGACAGGGTTTCCCTGTGTAACAGTCCTAGCTGTCCTAGAACTAGCTTTTATACACCAGGCTGGCCTCGAACTCACAGAGATTGCCTCTGCCTCCCAAGTGCAGGGGCCACTGGCCTATTCTTAGAATTTTATTAGGACTGCCCAGTCTTTATTTCCCTGTTGACAGGAATTTTGCAAACCCTTTGTGAAGGCCAGGATGAAGGTCAAGGCTACTAGCGGAGTGATCGGTCTTGAATCCAGACTCCTGTTAGGTGAGGGAGTGTGGTAGGCTGATTAAGAGCAGCCTTAGGAGTCACATGGCTTGTGTTTAAATCTTTCATAGCTGTGTGACCTTGGGCAAGTTTTCCTCATTAGGAAAATGGGGGTAATAGTGGACCTATCTCAAAGGGTTTTTGTTGAGAATTGAAGGCATTATATTTTTTTTTTATTGGCCATGTATGTGGTTTAGGGTAGCACCTGGAATGTCCTTAGTGTCCAGACTCAGTAGTGCTGGGGATTTCTGAAAGGTTTTTAAGAGTGCACACTTGGGCCGGGCGGTGGTGGCACATGCCTTTAATTCCAGCACTCGGGAGGCAGAGACTAGAGGATCTCTGTGAGTTCGAGGCCAGCCTGGTCTACAAGAGCTGGTTCCAGGACAGGCTTCAAAGCAACACAGAGAAACCCTGCCTTAAAAAACCTAAATAAATAAATAAATAAATAAAATAAAAAGCCAGATGGGGTGGTGCACATCTGTAATACTGCCACTCTTACTGTGAAACAGGAAGAGACGCTGCTGGAAGCCCACGTACCCAATGACAAAAATAATGGGAGATTTGTTATTTTTGGTAGAGAGTAGAAGAGAACGTACTTTATGGCATGAAACCCCTGCCCCAAATAAGTGAATTTTAAAACAACAACAAAACAAAAACCAGGACCCCAGTCCTACAGTAGCTGCCATATTTAGTTAGGGTCAGTGCTTCTCAACCTCAGCGTCTCTGACAATTTAGACTGGAGCACTCTTTGTTGTAGGGATGCTGGATAGAGTAGTTTTTGAACCATCCTGACCTCTGGTCATTAGATGTCAGTAGCATGCTCTAACCCATTTCCTGTCTGTGTTGTGACAGTCAAAATCCACTTCAGACATGTGACATGCCATCTGGGAGGCAAATTTGTCTCTGTTGAGAACCATCCTGTAGAGTTTAGTATCATAGTTTCATTTGCTCAGTATTTATTTTGTGGTGTTGAGAATTGAATGAAGAGCACACTCATTAACCAACGGAAGGGAATTTAAATTCAAGTGGTGGAAGTAATAAAAAAATATTAAATAGGGCTGGGAAGATGACTCAGTTTGTAGAAGCGCTTGCAAACAGTCCTGAAAACCTGAGCTCAGTCCCCAGAATCCACAGTGGTAGGAGAGAGCCAGCTCTGGAGAGTTGACCTCCATCTGCTGCCTTCACCTCACGCAGACACATAAACAGCAGCAGCATAGCACGTAAGTGAACAGTTAAACACACCCCACAAGTACTTGTCTGATGTTGAAAGTACAGCATAGGGACCAGAGCGACGGCTCATAGTGCTCACTGTGCAAGCCTAAGGACTGCATTTGAGCCCCAATCCCAGGGAGAGAAGCGCTGGGCAGGATAACGTACACTGATAATCCCAGCACTGGGTTGGGAGTGGGACACAGTGGATCCCTGGGGGCTTGCTGGCCAGCCGGCCTGGTCTAGTCAGCTAGTTCCAATGTCTCAAAAAACAAGGCGGATGGTACCTAAGGCATGACAATTGAGGTTGACCTCTTTTTTGTTGTTGTTGGTTTTTTATTTTATTTTTTCCCCCTGAGACAGTGTTTCTCAGTAGTTTTGGAACCTGTCCTGGAACTCTCTCTGTAGACCAGACTGCCTCTGCCTCCTGAGTGCTGGGATTAAAGATGTGTGCCACCCCCACCCGGCTTGAGGTTGACTTCTGATCTACACATGTACACATACACACTCAAACATGCATTTATACATGCAGGGTGTTTGGATGCTCACGTGCTCTGTAATAAGCTGTCCCCTCACCTCTTGCCCACCCATTTTTAGAACAAAACTCAAAAGAACAAAAACTCCCAGAGTCTCTGGCCTGCGCTGGCCTCCAACTCCTGACCTCTGGCTCAGCCTCTCTTGTGCCAAGATTTGCATGTGCCCCCACACCTGGCCTCTAGCCCCTCCTGAAGTTGTAGCCTTGTTTCTTCCTGACCTCCCTGCCATCTGTCAGCCAACCCTTTTCTCTTTCTTCTCTGACCCTAGAGGCAGATGTGACCGAGTCTGGCAATCCTCCCCCTGATGCGCTACTTCCAGGTTCTCCTTGGAAGAAGAAGCTGAGGAGTAACCCCGAGAAAGAAGAGACAATGGAGGCGCTTCCGTGAGTGAGGCGCTGGGGCTAGGAGGCTCTGGGAGCAAGGAGGGCTTGGAAAGAAGCTGAGGAAGGCAGGACTTTTGAGTGGCTCGTCCTGGAGGGCGACCCAGGACCTCCTAGATCATGCTGAAGAGTGGAGGGGGAAATGTGGGATGTGGTTCCAACGACCCAGGACCTCCTAGATCATGCTGAAGAGTGGAGGGGGAAATGTGGGATGTGGTTCCAACTCTACCCGCGGTCCCTGTCCACTCTGTACTGAAGCTAGTCAGTTACCCTACTTGAGAGTCGTTGAGTAGCTGGGCAGGAAGTGCCTGGTGGTCTGTTAGAGAGCCGACATTCCTGGAAAGTGACTTCATCCTAAGATGAAGTGTTTCCATCGCTTATTTCACTGTTTCTTACCACAGATGTCTTCTAGCAAAGAAGTGTTTTCTCTAGATTCTCTGCTCTCTCAGATTCCTTGAGGTCCCCAGTCTACAAGGAAGTATGTGTTGGAATCTGTCCTTTGCCACCATCCTACCCGTTTTCTTCTTTCTGTAGGGACCAAGATGTCTCTCCTTTGCCCTGGCCTTCACCAAGGAACAAAAGCAGAAAGCATTCGGAGGCACTCAAGAAGTTGAGGTGCTGGGGCTGGGGAGCTCTGACTGTGGCAGGGAAGGGCTAATGGAGAGGCTCTTTGGCCTCAATTGTCCCAATGTCCGTCCTGTCTACCCAGGGAAGTAAATAAGCGCCTCCAAGATCTGCGGTCCTGCCTAAGCCCCAACCAGCACCAGAGTCCGGCCCTTCAGAGTCTAGATGATGAGGTGGTCCTAGTGGAGGAACCTGCCTTGTCACAGAGCCCGCGACTTTTCACCCTCAAGATCCGGTGCCGAGCTGACCTAGTCAGATTGCCTGTCATGACAGTGAGTGCTTGGGGCAGCAGGGACAGAACCAGTGTCTGCCTTTGGAGAGAAGGGTATTGAAGTAGTAGACGGGTCCATCTTCCTTTCTTCCCATTCTGTTCTCTGGAGCCCCCATTACGCTTTCATCTCTGTGCTTTGGCTCTTGCTGTTCCCTTTGTCTACATTTTTCCTCATTCTTGTTCCTTTTTGACAAACTTTATCATTTTTCAAGGCTACCCAGGCATCTCCTCTTTAGGTCAGGTGTGAGGGTTGGCACATATCTGTAATTTCAGCACTTGAGAGGTGGGAACATGGGACTCTAGAATTTGAAACCAGCATGGACTACATAGCTATACCCTGTTTGAAAAAATGAACACACAGAAATACATGGTATCTTTATGGGTTTTAGGATTTATTTTTTAATTATGTGTAGGTGTTGCTGGGTGGTGGTGGAACACACTTTTAATCCCAGCACAGAGGCAGGCGGATCTCTGTGAGTTCAAGGTTAGCCTGGTCTACAGAGCTAGTTCCGGGACAGCCAGGGCTACACAGAGAACCCTTGTCTTAAAAAACAAAACAAGCAAACAAAAATTATGTCTAGGTGTGTCTGCATTTGGTATGCGCATGGGTGCAAGTACCTGCGGAAGAAGTCATTGAATTCCAGGACTTAGAGTTTCTGACAGTTGTGAGCTGCCTATTCATTTATTTATTTGTCTATTTACTTCTTTATTTTGTTTTTGTTTTTTCAAGGCAGGGTTCTCTATGTAGTTTGGTGCCTTTCTTAGAACTTGTTCTGTAGACCAGACTGACCTCCTCCAGCTCCCAGATCTGCCTGCCTCTCTGTCTTTCAAGTGCTGGAGGATTATAGACCTGCACCACCACTGCCCGGCTTTCCTGAAGCTTTTTAAAGAGTCCTCCTCTAGGCTGCCTTTCTCCTCCAGGGCGCCATGCTTCCCTTGTGTGTTCGTTCTGCCTTGGACACAGCAGGTAGCACACAGTAATCCTGAGCTTGCCCAGCTTCCTGGCAAAGGCCGACATTTGTGCAGGATGAGAAGTTCAAGAGTGCTAGTGGAAGTGATGTCTCACGAGCACAGACCAAGTGTGGCCAAGCAGCTAAACCCAGGCTTGCAGGCTGGTTGCAGATGGCCTTACTGGCACTGCTTTTTTTGCTACATAGGGTACTTCCAACATAGATGCGTGGTTGGAGCTGTGCTTCAGTGACAGGAATTGGCATAGTGTTTGTGAGGCCCTGAGTTTCATCTCTAGCATTGAGAAAGAAGAATGAGTTTGTACCAGACTTTGAAATGAACGGTTTCCCTAAGGGCTCAAATTTCTGAGTTTAAGGAAAAAAAATGGTAGTAGTGCCTGGAGTGTATTTGAGTTCTGCCCTTCACCCCCTTTTTTCCACTTGCTTGCTTCTCTGTCTGTCTCTCTCTGTCTGTCTCTCTCTGTCTGTCTCTCTCTCTCTCTCTCTGTCTGTCTCTCTCTCTCTCTCTCTCTCTCTCTCTCTCTCTCTCTCTCTGTTAAGGATATGATCTGGGTATGTGCCTGTGTGCGTGCATGTGTTTGTGGAAGCCAGAGGATGATGTCTAGTGACTTCCTCTATTGCTGTCCAGTTAATTTTTTGTTTTTTGATTTTTCAAGACAGGGTTTCTCTGTAGCTTTGAAACCTATCTTGGAACTAACTCTTGTACTGGCCTTGAACTCACAGAGACCTGCTTCCCGAGTGCTGGGATTGAAGGCGCGTGCCACCACTGCCTAGCCTACCTCGTTTTTTGAGATGACCTCTTCCTAGACCTGGAGCTCATTGATGCAGGGAGGCTGGCTAGCCATGAGCTCGAGGGATCCTCTTATCTCCACCTTGTCAGTACCAGGATGCAGGCTCCACCTGTCACTCCAGCATTTTATGTAGTGCTGGAGAACCAAAGTCAGGTCCTCTTGCTTGTATGCCAGGCACTTTGCTGACTGAACCATCTCCTTAGCCCCAGCCTTTTAATTTCTCTGTGCTATTTGCCTAGACCACTGAGTTGACATTATTTAATTTCGTATTTTCCTGGTAAATATGGTAACTCTCACAGTTAAAGAGTTCAGCAAGTGGCCCAGGCCAGAACCTTATGTTTGGGGTGGTGGCTTGGGGCTGGGGTGTGGAATTTCAAGGCTGGAAGATTCCTTTGTTTGTCTTTGTTCTAGTCGGAACCCCTTCAGAATGTGGTGGATTACATGGCAAATCATCTTGGGGTGTCTCCAAGCAGGATTCTTTTACTTTTTGGAGAAACAGAATTGTCCCCTACTGCCACCCCTAAGGCCCTAAAACTGGGAGTGGCTGACATCATTGGTGAGTAGAAGGCAAGGAAGAGGGGTCTTGAGGAAGTCTTTGCTGTGGGGAGATTAAGGGGGATGGAAAGGCTCTAGATGTAGACTGTTCCCAGGCCTCCACTTGAATCTGGCATCTCAATCCCGCTCTCCATAGATTGTGTGGTGCTGACCAGTTCTTCAGAGGCCACAGAGACATCCCAGCAGCTCCAGCTCCGGGTGCAGGGGAAGGAGAAACACCAGATGTTGGAGATCTCGCTTTCTCCTGTAAGTAGGAAAAGTGCTGCCTGTGCCCCTCTCAAAGCCCTCTTCCAATGACTTGCTTCCCCCAACAAGGCCATACCTCCTAAGCTTCCCCCAAAATGTTACCAACTGTGGATCAAGATTTCAAATGCTAGCCGGGTGGTGGTGGTGCACGCCTTTAATCCCAGCACTCGGGAGGCAGAGGCAGGCAGATCTCTACAAGAGCTAGTTCCAGGACAGGCTCCAAAGTTACAGAGAAACCCTGTCTCAAAAAAAAAAAAATTTCAAATGCTAGCACCTATGGGGGCCATTCTTATTCAAACCATAGCTTCCATCCCATTTCTGCTAGCAACCATATGTTCCTGTCTAGGGTTTCTACGAAGAGACCGTGACCACACGAAGTCAGTGAGGCTGGCTTACAGGTTCAGAGGTTGAGTCTGTTATTATCATGGTGGGAAGCATGGCAGCGTGCAGACAGACACAGTGCTGGAGAGGGAGCTGAGAGTTCTATATCCAGATCTGCAGGCAGGAAGAGTGACTGACACTGGACTGGCTAGAGCTTCTGAGAACCTCAAAGTCCACTCTTAGTGACACACTTCCTTCTACAAGGCCACACCAACTCCAACAAGACCACTCAGCCCAATCCTTTCGAATAGTGCCACTCCCTATGAGCCTGTGGGGGCCATTTTCATCTAAACCACTGCAGTTCTTCCCATTAACTGGAACAGGACCCTTGTTAATAACGACGATATACAATAATAATGGATTAAATCCACACCTTGTGCATGCTAAGCTGTTATTTATTTATTTTTTTTTAGATTTATTTATTTATACAGTATCCTGCCTGTAGGCCAGAAGAGGGCACCAGACCCCATTACAGATGGCTGTGAGCCACCTTGTGGTTGCTGGGAATTGAACTCAGGTCCTCTGGAAGAGCAGTCAGTTCTCTTAACCACTGAGCCATCTCTCCAGCCCCATCTTTTTAGTTTTAGGGTTTCTTTTCCTTTGTGTCTGTGTATTTGTGTGGGTGCTTGTGTCACAGTGCATGTGTGAAGGTTCGAGGAGAGCCTGTGGAGGTGGTTCTACTGTGGCGTTCTGGGAATTTAATTAAGTCATACAGCTTGACAGTAAGCACCTTTACCTGTGAACCATCTCTCTGGCTCGCTTCAAAACAGCAGTTTTTGGGGCTGGAGAGATGCCTCAGAGGTTAAGAGCACTGGCTCCTCTTTCAGAGGATCTAGGTTCAATTCCCAGCACCCACATGGCAGCTCACAGCTGTCTGTAACTCCAGTCCCAGGGAATCTGACACCTTCACACCAACGCACATGAAATAAAGTTAAATTATTAAAGAAAACAAACAAAAAGTAGTTCGCAACCTGTGGGTCACAACCCCTCTGGGGGTCAGACAACCCTTTCACAGAGACTGCCTCAGACCTAGTTTTTTACATTATTATTCATAACAATAGCAAAATTAAAGTTAATGAAGTAGTAATGAAAATTTTATGGTTGGAGGTCACCACAAAATAAGGAACTGTATTAAAGGGTCACAGCATTAGGAAGGTTGAGGACCACTGCTTTAAGACTTACTGTATTTTTTCTTGTTTCATTTTTATATATTCATAAATTATAACTTTTATTATAGTATATAGTATATTGCTAATATTCTTCTAATTTTCCAGGTGTGGTGGCATCCCTTTAATTCCAGTAGATCTCTGTGTTTGAGGCCAATCCGGTTCAGGCCACCCAAGAGTAGAGTGAGAACCTCAAAAAAAAAAAAATCCAAAACAACAACAAAAAACTAATTTCCTACTGTATAATGTCTCTCTCTGTATGTGTGTGTGTGTTGTGTGCGTGCGCACCATGGAGTATGTATGGAGGTCAGAGGATAACTGGAGGGAATCAGTTTCCTGCTTCTAGCATGGGAGTTCTAGGGATTGGCAGCCCAATGCCTTTATCCTCTGAGCTATCTCACCGCCCCATAACTCCTAAAGTATCATAGGTGTGTTACTATGCATGGTGCATATGGGGTTTGGTGCTATCGTTGACTTGAGGTGCCAGATAAATGTCTTGGAATGTATCTCCCCATGGAATGAACAAGGGATGACCACCACAGCTGGTGGGCTTAGAGCAGCAGAAGTTGATTCTTACAGTTCTGTAAGCTGAGACTCCATGTTGAGTCTTCTTTCTCTTTGTAGTTTCTGGTGGCCGCCAGAGTTCCTTGGTGTACTCCAGGTGTCTCTTGTTTCCTCCTGTGAAGACCTAGGTCATGCTGGATTAGCTATCCGAACAAGGTGTCAGCTCATCTAACTTGATTATATATACAGAGGCCTAAGTCCAAGAAGGCCACATTCCCATGTGCCAGGTCAGGATAACAGGGTGTCTTTGGGGCACACAGGCTGACCCACAACACTTTTTTTTTTTAAAGATTTATTTATTTATTATGTATACAACATTCTGCCTCCATGTATGCCCACGCACCAGAGGAGGGCGCCAGATCTCATTACAGATGGTTGTGAACCACCATGTGGTTGCTGGGAATTGAACCCAGGACCTCTGGAAGAGCAGACAGTGCTCTTAACCACTGAGCCATCTCTCCAGCCCCCCCACAACACTTTTCTAAGTCACACACAGTCCTCTAGAATTTATGTTCACTTCATTCACGGTTCAGTTTCAGAGGGGATCGGCTGAGCTTAGGGAACCTGTGTATCCCGTAGTCTGTACCCTGGAGTCTTGTCCTGTGTGGTCCCACTCTGCAGTTCCTGAGGAGCCTGCCTTCCTCCAGGGTTCTTACTCTATTGATGTGCTCTGCCCTCGTCCTCCTTGCCCATGTTCTGTTTTGTTTGTTCTGTTTATTTTCAGATAGGATTTCATTATGTAATTTAGGGCGACCTGAGACTTAATTATGTAGCCAAGGCTGGCCTGAAGCTCACTGTGTAGCCCAGGCTGGCCTGAAGCTCACTGTGTAGCCCAGGCTGGCCTGAAGCTCACTGTGTAGCCCAGGCTGGCCTGAAGCTCACTGTGTAAGCCCAGGATGGCCTGAAGCTTCTACTCTGCAAGTCCAAGTCCTGTCTTTTCAGGCATGTGCTGCATGCTTGGCTAAAAGTTAACCATTTTTTTTTCTTTTTCTTTGTTTTTTTTTGTGTGTGTGTGTGCTAAAGAATGAACTTAGCACATTGAACTTGAAAGTGTATGTTTGACCACTGTACTGCGCTCCTGACCTGTGTCCCAGGTTCTCTGCCTGCCCCTGTAGGAGCTCCCCCACCTAGCTTTTATAGTCTTAAATTTGTTGTTTGTGTCTCTGCAGGATTCTCCTCTTAAGGTCCTCATGTCACACTACGAGGAGACCATGGGACTCTCCGGACACAAGCTCTCCTTCTTCTTTGATGGAACAAAGCTTTCGGGCAAGGAGCTGCCAGCTGATCTGGGCATGGAATCTGGGGATCTCATTGAAGTTTGGGGCTGAAGCTTCCTCCTCCTGTTTGGATGTAGAGCCAAGACTTGGGGACAACAGCTCCCACTTTTATTATTACTTTTTGCCCCACAAGGGCTAACAGAAACTGAGTTAGAACTCATTTATTTATTTATTTCCAGTACTGGGGATTGAACCCTGGACTGTGCATATGCTAAGGATGTTTCTGTGAAGTGGAGGTAAAACCAAGGCATGACCTTTGACCTGTCTCTTGTTACCATAGTCTCAAGCAGTTGGCTGATTGTTATTTGTGTGATTGTGTCTGCCCCGGCTGCCTGTGCTGTGTATATGTTTGTGCTCTATCTGGCAGTCCCTGGGGTACAAAAAAGGGGTCTTGGCTTCCCTACCATTTCACGTTCATTAGTGTACTTCACCAAACAGCTGTGCTGTGAAACTTGGCATATATTGGGTTTGTTGAGCTAAATGGGCGTTGCATTTGGGTGCCCAGCTTGGGATTTAGGCCACATTGGGGGACCAACAGTGATTTTAATTTTTATTTGGAAGCTGAGAATGCACGTACATTCCCTGGTGGGGATCCTTGGTTGCAGGAAAATGAGTAGGTGATGGGCAGCAGAGATGCTGAAGCTGAGAACTAGGTAGATGAGTGGAATTCTTAAAGGTTAACAATAGTGGTGTCTTGAGCCCTGGGCATCCGGTCTTCCAGGATTAGCCAATGTCTGCTGCACACTTCCTGGCCTGTACGTCTAGCCACATCTGAGCACACGCTGTTGTTGAGTGCGAGGTCTTCTCTAGTTTTCGATCCTCTCTCCCACTTTGTATATTTGTGTCTTTGAATGTGAATGTCTTTATAAGATAAATTTCTAAATGAGTGCGATTTTAGTATATATACACGGTATTGTGCAATAGACATTCTGTCTTCACTCAGTATGAGTGACAGTTTAGCCATGTTAGCGCTTTGTAGATCTGTTGTTGCTCTGCTCTGCTGTGGGTGCCCCTGAGGGGCGTTAGATGATTTTACTCACACATTGCCTTAAGTGGGAGGATGCCTGAGTCTCCAGGCTACAGCAAACATCTTATGTGTTTACTTCTGGGCCAGGATGGGACTGTGGGTTATACAGGTTCATTTTTCTGGTTTTTCTAACGTTTTCTTCAGAATGTGGACTGGCCTTTCTTGGAGCTTCTCTTTCCTTATCTTTAACCAGTATTTGGTGTTGCCGTACTTTCTGATTTTGCCGGTTCATTGTGTATAAAGCACCGCATACTTTAATATCCTTTATCTGATCACCATTTCTTATCCACGTTTCCCTTCTGGTTATCTTTGTTAACTGCTTGCTTTCATGTGTGTTTCTTGTGAGGCTTGCTTTTGTGTGTGTTTCTTGTGAATTGCTTATGTTCTGGGCAATTGCAAATAGCCTTCAGAATAGCACTTTGTATATTCAGGGGATTTTCACCAAGCAGACATTCTTAATTTTAATGTAGACAGTTGGCTTTGGTCGAAGGTCTGTTGCTTTTTCTTTTTCTTTCTTCTTAGAGAAAATGAGAAAGAACTTCGAGAGTGGGAGGGCTCTAGTGGGAATCTCAGGATTGATACTTTTGGATTTCTAAACTAGTTAAGAAACTTCCGTTTTCTTCTGTTAGCTTGCTAGTTTTTGTTCTTTTATCTCTCTCATATTGAGATCACTAAATGAGAATGGAGTTCTAGCTGGTCTACCGTGGTGTGGTGTGGGTGCTGCTGTTCTGAGCTCTCAGCTCTGGCTCTCCCTGGTTGCAGCTAGGCTGTACTGGATCCTGACTCTCGTACATCACTTCCGAACCATCTGAAACGCACCTTGTTTGGGAGAGCAAGTTTATTTTGTATTTTATTATAATGAGCCAGTTTTCTAAGCTTTGTCTACTAAAAAAAAAATAATCTACTAATATATAGTCCTACTTTCACAAAAATATGTCAACTTCTTAAATTTTTTTGTAAGAATGTTATTCCTTTGAATTTTTAACATTAAAATACTCTGTGAAATGGCATAGCTTCCAGGTTTCTCGGCCCTCGTGTGAGGATTAATGAATCTGGACACATTGCTGTTATGTATTCAGTCTCGGCTAATAAAGGGAGATGCCTGTAACTTAGCAACACCTGATGCTTTCTCTTTGTGGTTCTCATGTCATCGATCCCATTTGAAGTTCTTGTGACAAAGGCCATTAGTTATTCCCAAACGCCATCCTTCTTTGTCCTAACAAAATCCATGGCTTTTTAACACAGTGCGAAATGCTCAGAATGAAGACACTGTGCTACAGCTCTCAGGGAAAAGGAATCCTGGCGGTCGGGAGCCAAGAAATACCACATCACACCAGTGGCCCAGTAAACTTGACACAGGACATTTATTGGGAGGGAAGAACACAGGAGCATGGTTCCTCTGCTTGGGTGAGAAGCAGCAAGAGAGCTGAACAGAAGACAGGGTTTATGCCAGGTGGTGGTGTGGTGCTCGCCTTTAATCCCAGCACTCGGGAGGCAGAGACAGGCGGATCTCTGTGAGTTCGAGGCCAGCCTGGTCTACAAGAGCTAGTTCCAGGACAGGCTCCAAAGACACAAAAACCCTGTCTTGAAAAACCTTAAAAAAAAAAAAAAAAGACAGGGTTTATACAGGATTTCTTGCGGGTGTGTGGGAAGCTTTCCAAGGTAGGGTTTAGTGGGATTTCAAGTTCAGAGTTTGGGGGTGAGGTCAGGAGTGGGTGGGATTTCAAGTCCAGAGCTTGGGGGTGAGCTCAGGGGTGGGTGGGATTTCAAGTTCTGAGCTTGGGCTTTTTTTACTGTGTATGGGCAGTACTGGGTATAGGCAGTTAGGGGTTCTCAGAGGAAGGCCTGGGTACTTATATGCCTCCAGGGCCTTACATCCTCCCCTTTTGGTTTATTACTAATAAACAATCGGTCAGGAAAGGGAGCAGTGTTATTAGGCTACTAACTGTTGAATGAGGCATTGAAGTCCCTGGGGTGAGCTTGACCTTCACTACCATGGTATAATTGGGATTCCCTGGCCTTTGGCTCAGTAGCTGGGGCCAGTAATCCTGTAATAAACTGAAAGTCTTGTTAGAAATCTTTTGGATCTGTTGAAATCTAGACAAGTCTATGAGTCAGGATGCAACTAGAAGGATTAAAAAAAGGAGTAGAAAGGGGGCTTAGAAGGGCCCTAATTCTTCTCCCGAAAACAAAAGTACCTGATGTTGAAAGGCCTTAGCCAGTGTCAGGTATTTTTGTTTTAGGGCTTTTTCATCTCTCATGGTACACCTTGAAGGTCACAGCTAAGACTTCTGCTTGTGGAGTCAGGAGGCCTTTCTATACACGTTTAAGTTTGGTCCTCATATCAGGTAAACTGGGAGAAGAATTCGGTCTTAAGGAGTTGTTTTGCATCTGAGGTCTCAGGATCCAGATTTACCAAGATTGCAAGAGAAACTTTGTAAAGCTGTCTAGGAATTGAGATAGATTTCCACGTTCCTCGGGAAAACCTCTTAAATTTTTTCGTAATTTACTGCTTTAATGGGGCCTTGCAGAAACCAGCTAGAAGGCAAGCTATAAATTGATTCCTAGCAAGGATGCCCCTGGGAGTATTGTAATTCCATTCAGGGTCCCCATCAGGAACTGCCTCAGCCTTAACTGGGTAGGTGGCATTAGTTTGGTGGAGTTCAACCTCATGGGCCCTCCCTCACCTGGTCCCAGACTCACCTGTGCTCTTCAGGGAGAAAAGTGAGGATCATATCAACGTCATGGGAGGCAAGGATGTGAGATTGGGTAATCGGCTGGAATTCTTCATAAAGCTGGAAGAATTAACAGCGTCAGCCCCCAATCTCTTTTCTATGTACGAGTGTTTGCCTAACGAGAAGAGGATGTGAACCCTGACCAAGCCATTCACTCTGGCAACCTCTCGCACGGGGAGAACTGTGGCCGGTTTAGACTGGATAGGGGAATGAAAAGGGGGTCCAGTGGGTGCTTGGGAGGTTGATATGGGCAGCTATCACTGAGGAGGGACAAAGAGAGACTAAAGAGGCCAGAGAAGGAGAGAAGGGACTGGGTAGAGGCCAATAAGGGAGGCTCATCAGTGTGCAGAAAACGGTGCAGGAATCACCTGGTTTGGGCTTCCTAGCTAGGAGGAGTTGTTTTTCCTTGGTTGGCTTATGTCATGTCATTTTTAATCAAGATGAGAGTGAAGTCACACGGCGAAATACATCCTTTCCAACCCTAGCAAAGATGACTGTCAGCCCTGTCGTTGCCCCATCCCTGTTAGGGGGTCGGGGCAATAGTAAGATGACAGCAAGCCACGTGTTTTCCTTTAAGATTACTTATGTAAAGCCAGGGTGGTGGTGGCGCACGCCTTTAATCCCAGCAGAAGCAGATGCATCTCTGTGAGTTCAAAGCCTGTCTGGTCTACTAGAGCTAGTTGCAGGACAGACACCAAAGCTACACGGAGAAACACTGCCTCAAAAAGCCAATTAAAAAAAAAAAAGATTCCTTATGTATAGATTTTTAACTATCAACCCTGGTGTTATGAGTTTTAAGTTAACCCATTTGTTACTTATTTTATAGGTTTTTTGAAAAATAATATCAGGGCTGGAGAGAGCACTGACTGCTCTTCCAGAGGTCCTGAGTTCAATTCCCAGCAACCACATGGTGGCTCACAGCCTTCTATAATGAGACCTGGCACCCCCTTCTGACATGCAGGCACACATGGAAGGAATGCTGTACACATAATAAATAAATAAATCTTTTAAAAAAATCCAAGCCGGGTGGTGGTGGCGCACGCCTTTAATCCCAGCACTTAGGAGGCAGAGGCAGGCAGATCTCTGTGAGTTCGAGACCAGCCTGATCTACAAGAGCTAGTTCCAGGACAGGCTCCAAAACCACAGAGAAACCCTGTCTTGAGAAACCAAATAATAATAATAAGTATCCAATACGCTTACAAATCTTGAGATAAGATTTATACCTTAGCAAAAGCTTTAGAGTTAAACCAAAGCCACAGAGTATGAGATGAGAGGCAATAGTGCCCACTGGGTATGGTCTGCCCCTTTATTTTGTTCTGCTCTCCTTTCTCTGTCACCCAGTCAGGTGACTTGCCTTATATAGGCAGATTTTGCAGGAAACTTTTAAAGAAGCATGCTTGGGTCTAGAAGGGAGGGGCATACCCCAACCTCAGAGCCAGCTTTTAATTGAAGTGGGACAGCATAAAACAACAGTTTAATGCCATTCATACCTAAAAGACACCTGAATCCCTGTGAGACTGAATCCAGGAGGCTGAGAAGAGAGAGACTTCTTGAAGCCGGGAACATTTTTGAGAGGACCCTGCAGGAGGGAGCTGAGAAAATGCACCGTTTGGGAGGAGTGTGCTGGGTGGATGCGCTCTGCAGCTGGCCTGACTCTGGGCTCCCACTTTGCAACAAAGTTACAGATTGATCAATGGTTACTTAAGGAACAGGACATTTACACAGTGTGTTTGTGGGAGACCAGACAAAACCAAACCGCTTAGAGGAGAGAAGAGAAACGGGAAGTGGGAAATCCCTTTCCATTTCTCTGATTGATCAGTATTGTAAAGGTCTCAAATAAGATTGGGATCTAGACTGCTGTTAGGCAGCCCTTTGGATTGATTATCTAAGGGGTAGTGAGGCCAAATTTTGTTATAATTTAAAAATGGCGGGAGCGGGGGAAAGACACTATCATGCGACAGGACCCACGTGGAGGGTATTTTATTGGGGGAAGGGAATGGGGAAGAGGAGACAGGGAGGAGGAGACCAGCCTTTGGAAACAGAAGTGGGGGAAGAAGAAGAGAGAGAGACAGAGAGGCAGAGAAAGAGGAGGCAGGCAGAGCTTGTCTCTTAAGGGGTGAGGCGCGTAGCACGTGCGCACAGAGATCAAGTAGTTCAGAACCCTGACCAGGCCAGAGTACTGCCTGAGTACTGGCAAGCTCATGTGTCCCCAAGGGCAGGACAGGGCAGTTGCCTGACCGCTTACATCCCTCCATTTTATTTGTTACAAGAAGGTTAGGCATTAGAAAGAGGTAGCAGGTGAGATGGGATGAGGGCTCCGAATCTCGAAACTGCTTCCTGCTGACCTGGGGTGTTGCATTTTGGGGGACCTGAGAAAATTGGGGTGCTGGCCAAATCCAGGAATAGCTGTTTCACTTCACTGTCCAGGCTCTGTGGGGCCATCTGGTGCCTCGTGGACCTGGCGAGAGACTGACAGAGCAGAGGATAAAGTTTAAGTGTAGGGGAAAAATTATTTTCTTGGATCCTGATAATGGAGGGCGGGGAGTCCCGAGACCAGGGAAAGGTGGGGAGACTTAGTCTGTTGCTTGCCGGTACTTATCTGGAGTGCGTCTGACCAAGTCTACTCCCCGTTGCTTGAAAGCATTCTTTGAGTTTGGACAAAGGTGAGTTTTTAGACATATCAGCATCCCCACTATTTATAGCCTATACTGAAATTTTTTTTAAAAATATTTATTTATTAATATGTATGCAATATTCTGTCTGTGTGTATGACTGCAGGCCAGAAGAGGGCACCAGACCTCATTACAGATGGTTGTGAGCCACCATGTGGTTGCTGGGAATTGACCTTTGGAAGAGCAGTCAGTGCTCTTAACCTCTGAGCCATCTCTCCAGCCCCCTATACTGAAATTTATGTTGTAGAAATGGCAGTCTGTTCACAGCAGAAATGATTCTGGGGGAAAGCATTAACAGTTTTTTTTTCTTCTTTTTTTTTTCTATCCAGAAAACCGTGACAGATATTTTTAGCACAATGAAAAGCACCTTTTAAGTCTAGTTAGAAAACAACCACAGGGACCTTAAGATGCTGAGCTTGTGCTGTGACTGTATAGAGATAGAGTCCACTGGGGAGTCCCGCCAGTTACTGCTTAAGTTATGCACAGTAACATAGCAAGAGAGAGGAACCTGGAACATGGTTCATCCTTTTGCACATCTCAAATCACGTTCTCCTGATCACCAGTTAGCTTTCGTCTCTTCACCGAAACCAACCTTAAAGCACCTTCTGATTGACCAGGAGATACAGGTGGCTGATTACTGAGGGAGTCACTGCAGAGTAAGTCCCTTTAAACAAAGGAATAGCAAAGAGCTATCCCGACATCTGTTTTGTGAGTTTATCTCTTTTCCCAGTCTGGTACTGAGGCCAATTGTATCTAGACTTAGTATTAGCTCTGGAGAGCGAGGCCTGTGACCTGAATTTTACACAGAGAACAGAGAAGGCAGCTAAAGCCTTGGTTGCTACTGTGAAACTGGCAAAGCTATCAAGCCTAGTCGTCAAAGAGCATCAGAGTTCCGAGGAGGATACATTTTACCTGAGTTAGTGATGAAAATGACAGACACTTACTTGCTGCCTACCCCACAGGCCCCCATAGTAATTGAGGGCAGAGATCTCAGGACGTCACTGTTCGCCAAGGTCTGCCAGGCCCCCAAAGATCAGACAGATTTCCTGTGGACTAGGGACTTGGGAGAACCAGCTTACCTTGTCTAGGTAACTGGAGGCAGTTGATTTCCCAGTGTCCTGTTTTGACCACAGTTTTTAAGAGGGGCTTTGCAGCAATTGAGGCAAAAAGGTGGTTTTTGCTCAGTGGCTGGTGTTGCCACATTTGAAGCAAGTTCTGGGTGGAAGTTCTCCTGTGCCTATCCATCTTCTTTGGAGGAAATAGGGTGCTTCCAGAAGCAGACATATCCTCTATCACAAAGAGCTTTTCAATTAAGCATTTTAAGTGCCATTTTCTGCAGATCTCTTAGCATGTGAGAACTATCTATCTATTAGGTATATCTGAGTAAGACAAACTTTGTTTCCAGTTGCTTGTTTTAGACAGCTTTGGAAACATATATGGGGGACTAAGTAAGCACTTGGCATGACTACAAAGAAAGAACTTCATTTGTAGGGATGACCAACTACTGTGCTCCCTAACCGTCGACAATAAGTTAGCAGCTTCCATAAGACTAGGGCTTTACATTACATATCTCGCAGGTTTAGCTTTGAAGATAATGGTTTTGAATGGGAGCTCTTGAAATACCAAAATAAAACCTTTTAATCACAGATAATTGGTTCAATAAGGAAGTCAAAATAACAGGACTGGAGAGATGGCTCAGAGGTTAAGAGTACTAGATGCTCTTCCAGAGGTCCTGAGTTCAATTCCCAGCAACTACATGGTGGTTTACAACCACCTGTAACGAGATCTGGCGCCCTCTTCTGGCCTGCAGGCACACATGCCAACAACACTGTATACATAATAAATAGATAACTCTTTAAAAAAAAAAAGAAACCAAAATAGCCATTCCAACAGAACAAGTTTTAACCAAGATGTTAAGGCTGTCTCTTGGAATGCAAGGAAAAGTGACAAGGACCCCAGGACAAAAATGGGAACAGGAGAAAGGGGGCTTGGGAGCTGAGGGTGTGGCCCATGGGCAGGGACTGAGGGATTGATCAGAGGCCAGCGCTGCCCTTGAAAGGCCATGGGGCCTCTGTCCAAATGCCCAACTCTGGGAAAAGGACCCTCTCGGGGGACCAGGCATTCCATTATAAAATATATACTTTACGTATGTTGTCACCTATTTAAGTTCTCTGGAAGATTGGTGTTGAAGACTCGGGAAAGACATAAGTACTTAGGTGACTCACTAGGAGCTCTCAGAAGCATAGCTTCCAGTTCCAGGGACAGACGTGTCTCTGCAGAGGACAGAGTTGTCTCTGAACAGCCTCTTGTGGATGTGCTGAAGGAAGAAAAGAGTGACGTGTCCAAAGTGTTCATGGGCAGCGTGGCTTCACGGGGTCGCAGGACCTCTTCCTCCACACACCTCTCCTCTACGCCCCATCCAAAATCGAGAAGAAGTCTTGATAATGAAACGTATCTGGAAGGTCTTGGTAGATTACATACACATTGCTTCCTCTAGTCCTTGCCCTGACAACAGCCCAGCCGTTAGGGCAGTTAGGATGTTCCATGGGTAGAACCTGGTGGTTGGAGGTCCCCAGGGGAGGGACCTGGCCTCTTGTGTGCCTCAAGGGTCTTATAGACACCATAACCAATCCTTTGAGTCTCTGAAGCTTCCACAGACTCAAGTGACTGTGGATCAAAATTATTCGGGAAACTCGGGCATTAGATTATCTTGTAATCTCAACACTTGAGAGACAGTAGGTTTGTGAATTTGAGGCTAGCCTGTGCTACATACCAAAACCCGATCTAATTTTTTATGTATGAAAAAATTTATGGCCGGGCGATGGTGGCGCACGCCTTTAATCCCAGCACTCGGGAGGCAGAGGCAGGCGGATCTCTGTGAGTTCGAGACCAGCCTGGTCTACAGAGCTAGTTCCAGGACAGGCTCCAAAGCCACAGAGAAACCCTGTCTCGAAAAACCAAAAAAAAAAAAAAAAAGAAAAAATTTATGCCAGGGGGCTGGAGAGATGGCTCAGAGGTTAAGAGCACTGACTGCTTTACCAGAGGTCCTGAGTTCAATTCCCAGCAACCACATGGTGGCTCACAGCCTTCTATAATGAGATCTGGTGCCCTCTTCTGGCATGCAAGCATACATGGAAGGAATGTTGTATACATAATAAATAAATAAATCTTAAAAAAATAAAAGAAAGAAAAAGAAAAAATTTATGCCAGAACTCACATAGGTTTGTCTTCATCACTACTCCCGAAAACCATGGTGTGACTATTGACACAGTGAAAGACTTTGAGGCACCTTAGCACTACTGCACCCCCCTTCCTGGGAACCATGACCCTGGTAACTAACCACGCGTGCACGGGAGCTTTGAGTATTTTCCATCCCCATTGTAGTCTTTCTTCAATAGACCCGGACCCTGGAACTGGGGTGAGACGACCTGCAGGTGTTCCTCCTTGTAACCACCATAACATTGATCAAGTAGAGTTAGCTGACCATTGTATGAACTAGTCAAAATAGTTGACAAATGATTTTTGGACTTTCCCTTTGATTCTGTACTGCCCCCTCCCTGATTTTATGGTTTTTTCCTTTAAAAGAGCTTGTAATAGACAAAGCAAGCATCCTTCTCCTCTCGAGGCTGAGGGACCTCTGCCGTGGCAGAATAAAAACTCCTCTTGCTATTGCATCAACCGTGCTGTGAGTGTCTCTTGGGGTGACCTCCTCCTTGGTGGGGCTTTAGGGCCCAACAACAGCATCCATGCCATCCATGTATTAGGACTCTAGCTAGGTGTAATTCAGCCTCCTGGGATGGAAGTGGGGAGGGCTGCCCTTCCAGGGACATTGGTAGAGGCAGTGTCCACTCCTCTGCTCGCTTATTTCCTGCCAACGGGAGGCAGAGTGTTTTATGAACACAGACTTTCAGAACTGGAACTCAGTGGGCGCACAGTGAGACAGGGCAGTCCGTGTATTGGTCTCCTTGCCATTAGGAGTCCCAGAGCACTGAAATAACTGTCTCGTTGAAATCACTTACTTAAGGATTTCTGTCACTAGAAGCAGCCCAAGATGTAACTACTTTGAACACAACATCCCAAGATGCAGCTATTGTAAGCAGCATTATAGTGGATCTCTTAGGACAATGGGCTGGTTTCCACAGATGTCTAGTTGCAGAAATGAAATGGGTATGAATATGTACCCACTTGGTCCCTGGGTCTGGTGGCATAGGTCTATAACCCCAGTCACTCAGTAGTCTGAGGCAGGGTGTTGGGAAGCTCCAGGCCGGCCTGGGCTAGAGTGAGTTCAAGGTCAGTAAACTGAAACCGTGTCTCAAAAACAAAACAAAAAGCTAGACTGGGGACGGAGGTAAGCAGTAGCATGCACGCTACTCCCCAGCTTCTTTTGTTCTGTGAGATTGCTTATCCACACCTTTGACTCCATAGCTAGAGCTAGAAAATCTAAATTCCTCCCATTCCCTCTGCCTTTCAGATTCTCCTCATGTCACAGGTCGAGTGTGGCACTTTTCATCATCTTCTTCCTCAGAGCCACCGTGTGAAGCACAAGTTTTCCACAGAAACCAAAGCTAAGGAGATTAACCTGCCACAGTCCTCACAGGCACCCACTGCGGAACTAGATACCAGGGGCCCTGACCTGAGACTTGGAATTCTTGAGATTGGCACACTGGAGAGTGTAATCCAAGTGTCCTGGGGTCCTGGTAAAATGCTGGAGAGACGGCTCAGTGAGGAAGAACCCTTGCCTGCTCCTGCAGAGGACCAGAGCTCAGTGCTCAGCACCCACGTCAGGCAGCTCACAACTGCCTGAAACTCAACCCTGGGAAATCCAATGCTCTTTTCTGGCTTCTCCAGGCCCTTGTACACATGAGGCTTGTATACATGGGGGATATACTTACACAGGCACACACACACATACATAAAGAGAAACCACTTTTTTTTAAAAAATGAAAGGCCAGATGAGGTGGCACACACTTTTAATTGGAGGCTGGAGGATCTCTGTGAGTTCAAGGTCATCCTGTTCTATCAAGTTCCAGGCCAGCCACAGTGACCTAGTGAGACCCTCATCTCAAAAAAAGGAAGTAGTCAGGGAGTTCAAGAGATTACTCAGTGGTTAAGGACACTTGTAGCTCTTGCAGAGGACTCAGGTTCAATTCCTGGCACCCACGTGGCGGCTTAACAACCACCAGTTAACTCCAGTTCCAAGGATTCTATGCCCTCTTCAGACTTCTGAGGGCATCAGGCACACACATGCATGCAGGCAGAACATTCATATTTATGAAATAAAATGGGGAGGGAGGAGAGCAGGAGCTTGCACTGGAGCTTGTGGTCTGGACCAGAAACTCTGAGAGACAAGCCTGGAATGCCTGTCTCTGATGAGAACTCAGGGGATTGTTGCGGCGTGGGTGTTCACACGGGTCCGTGGAAAGAAGACTCAGAGGCTCCTGAAGAATGAATTTAGCCTTTCTCAGCTGCAGGGTGGGTCCTTCTCTAAGGATTGAACTGTTTTCCCTTCACCCAGGGCTTCTTTTATTGTTTTCCAATTTATACTTTAGCAAATTGATTTCCACATCCTTAAAACATCCTGAGGAAAGCTTCCAAAGAGACAAAGCCAAGTGTAAATTCTCCATAAGAAAATACCGCAGTTTTCTAACCAAGTTTTGCATAGGCTTTGTACCTTTGGGAAACTATCGGACAAAATTCACATAGGACACACACAAAAAAAAAGGTATCTGCTGACCAGAAGACAGATCCGGGCTAGGTGCTAGTGATTCTCTGCAGCCAGGGCAGGTGTGGCCCCGCGGGAATGATCCCGCAGGCAGTGAAATGCTCACGGCAATTTGGTTTTTTTCCTTCGGTACCATCTTTCTTCATACCCAAGTCCTTAAATGCCAGAAACTAGAAATCTTTGAGAAGACCCCACAGTCCTCTTGACAGGGTTTTTCTATGTAACCCAGTCTGCCTTCTAACTCAAGATCTTTCTGCCTCGTCCTCCCGGGGCTGGGATCGTAGGTGCCACCACGCTGGTTACTTTGTCTTTTCTTATGCGCCTTTAGAATTTTACAATCTCTGATTTCCCCGACTCCTGCTGTCCTCTCTAACTCAGACGTCTGTTCTTTTTAGAGCACCTGAAGAGCTGGCCACCTCATTGTGTCTCTCTCTCTCTCTCTCTGTGTGTGTGTGTGTGTGGTTTTTCAAGACAAGGTTTCTCTGTGTAACAGCTCTGGCGTCTGCTTTGTGGACCATACTGGCCTTGAACTCACAGAGATTTACGTGCCTCCACATTCCCTGAGCCTTAAAGGCGTGCCCCACCACCGCCCAGCCAAGGCCACTTCACGTTTACGTCGCACCTTAGCGTGACCCAAGGCTGTAGCTGTAGCCCCCTCTACTTCTATTTGGTGGTCTGTTTCGTGCTTTCCCACCAGTCTGTAAGTGCTTGGAGAACACTGGCTTGTTCTTTTCAACAAACATCTAGCCCGCCGTTCATGATCTCACACGCAGCTGTTTCCTCCCAAAAGTTTGCTCAGGGAACCCCACTGCCACCATCTCAGCGAGTGAGCCAGAAATAACGTGTCAGCCCTGCTCCTGTTTATACGGAGGGTGGAAACCAGGCCCTCACTCAGGCTTGAGCAGGTGCTCCGCCCCTGACTTCATGCTTTGCTCTGTGATGTTTGGGATGGCACCTGGGGTCCCAAGCAGGCTGGAAGCGCTTCATCTTCGTTATGTCTCCATGACTGACCCCCCCACCCCTTGATTCTGTCTTTGCTTTTTGAGACAGGGTTTCTCCGTAGCTTCGGAGCCTGTCCTGGAACTAGCTCTTGTACACCAGGCTGGCCTTGAACTCACAGAGATCCGCCTGCGTCTGCCTCCCCAGGGATGGGTTTAAAGGCGTGCGCCACCACCGCCTGACAATGGGGTTTTGATGTGTAGCCCAGGCTAGCTTCTAATTAGTTTCTAACATGATTGTCTCAGTTCTCAGATCAGGTGCCCTTCTGTCCCTCTTCATCCCACGTCCTGTCTGTAGTGTAGTAACATAGGCCGCTGCTTCACGCCTAATCCTCTTCCATCGACCTCAGGCCGAGCGTCAACTTTTCTCAGATGTAAATGTGACTTTAATATCGGTTTATTGAGACAGAGACTCATTAGATAGCCCAGATGGCTTCGGATTCGTTCAAACGATCCACTGCCTCAGCCTCCGGAGCATGGGGGACAATAGGCGTCTCCAGCCACCAGATTTTCATATAAATTGAGGAAGACAGTATGCGGTCTCTTCTGTCCAGCTTCTTATTTAACAGCATTGTAAATTTATTATTTATTATTTTTATTTTGTGTGCATGCCAGGGCACATGTATGACAGCTTGCGGCAGTCCGCCTCTTCTTCCACTTGGGTCATAGGGATGGAACACAGGTTGTCAGTCTTGGTAGCAAGGATTTTCTCTTCTGAGCCACCTTGCTGACCCTCATGTATTTTGAGGTTTATCGCTCTCTCTTCTTTATCATAACCATCACCACCATCATCATCTTGTCCAGGCTGGTTTATGACTCTCAATATTGTCTAGTCCTCAAACCCTCAAACTTCTTTGTTGTTAATTACTTTTAATTTTTTTTTGAGACAGGGTTTCTCTGTGGCTTTGGAGCCTGTCCTGGAACTAGCTCTTGTAGACCAGGCTGACCTCAAACTCACAGAGATCTGCCTGCCTCTGCCTCCTGAGTGCTGGGATTAAAGACGTGCGCCACTACCGCCAGGCTACTTTTAATTTTTTTGAGACTGGGTCTTATGTACCCAAAGCTCACCTTGAATTTACTATAGCTATGTATCAAGGACCATTTTGAACTTCCATTTCTCCTCCCCTGGATCCTGTCACTGGCCTGGCTTATGAGATACTGGAGAATTGAACTCAGGTCTCCCCTGTGCTAGGCAAATATGCTACCAACTGAACTACATCCCAGTTCTGGAAGTGGGATCACAAAGTGGGTTTACTATAGGATTATAGCAATTTTTATTCAGAATGTATGTAGAGTAAGAAAAACAAGCATTCTGGTGGTGGTGGAACACACCTTTAATGCCAGCAAACTGGAGACAGAGGCAGGTGGATCTCTGTGAGTTTGAGGCCAGTCTGGTCTAAAGAGTAAGTTCCAGGACAGTCTTTCTAGACATAGAGAAACTTTGAAAGAAAATAAAAAACTAAAAACAAGGGGAGGGGGAGCCTGTGCCTTGGGCATTGAGATTAAAGGTTTGAGCCACTACACCCAGTGGAGATTGTCTTTTGTTTGTTTGTTTTTTCGTGATGGGGTTTCTCTGTTTAGCCCTGGCTGCAATGGAACTGAACTTTCTCTGTAGACCAGGCTGGCCTCGAATTCAGAGACCCACCTGCTTCTGCCTCCCAAGTGCTGAAATTAAAGGCGTTTGCTTTCACAGTGTGGCTTCTTGTGTTGGGTGCTGCAGTTCTTTGGTTCTGAGCCCCTGCCTGTCCTACAGGAGAGACACCAGGGGGCGCGAGGACTCCAGTCTTGGTTGCTGGAGGAAAACTCTTAGTGGCCATAGCTGGTGCGTCCTCTTCCTTCTAGTCTACAGATATCTTCTGTTTGAGGCAGGGGGTTCTCATTCTGTAGCTTTGGCTGTGCTGGAACTGGCTATGTAGATCAGGCTGGCCCTGAAGCTGCAAAGACTTCTTTGTCTTCTGGGACTTAAAGGCGTGCACCATCACGCCCGACTCTGTAGGAATCTAAGTGTCCACAGTAAAAGTTCATGGTTGGGAAATAAAAGTGGGCAGCTGCTCATATTCATCCAACAATTACTGAGCAATGAAGACATCAGCCAGTCACCGAAGAAGAAAGCAAGAACTTCTTCTCACTAGCATCTATAGAGATGTATTATTTCCAAACCTTTATGATCTATCTTGTGTGATGACAAGAAACAGGATAAATGGGCATTCCATCTAAGGCTTTGCCAACTTGCGATGCCTCCTAGAGACTTCTAGTGAAAGTGGGAACAAGCGTCGGGTTGCTATGGTACTTGGCTGTGTGCAGGAGCTCAAGAAGCCTAGGAGGCTTCCGTAGTCGGTGGCGTGTCACGTGCTCAATCCTTGCACCGGGTGACTTTCTCCGGTCGGGCTCCGGTGTCACATGACCTGCTCTGGGGTAACATGGCGGCGGCCTTGGTGCAGCTCCGGGACTGAGCGACAGCAAGTGTGGCTCACTCCTTCCTGGGGTGAGGAGAGCATCAGCGTGGGAAGGGCGACTGAGTCCTGGTCTTCTCACTCCTGTCCCCAACGTCACCTGCGTCTCAAGCATCCTCTTCTCTATCGGGACCAGAGGGAATGACGAAGCCCCGGGCTTTCCACAGTTTTGCTCTGTGCATCGGAGCACGCTCCTAGCCGGCCGTGGGCTACCCTCCTCGCCGTCCTTTCGCCAACCTCCTTCCTTCGGAGGTGGGACCGGAGCGTGGGCGGTTGCATTCTCCTGGAACCATGGCAGGGTCCGACACGGCGCCGTTCCTCAGCCAAGCTGATGACCCAGATGACGGGCCAGCGCCTGGCCACCCGGGAATGCCAGGGCCCATGGGTAATCCTAAATCCGGGGAGCCTGAGATCCCGGACCGCGAGGGCCTGCAGCGTATCACTGGTTTGTCTCAGGGCCATTCGACCCTCATAGTGGCTGTGCTGTGTTACATCAACCTCCTGAACTACATGGACCGCTTCACCGTGGCTGGTATGCACTGCCATTCGGAAGAAGGGACATGGGCATGGGAGCAGTTCTCCAGGATGGGGTCTCCTCTCCGTGCTCATCCTGAGATTTTTTTTTTCTTTCCAGGCGTTCTTCCAGACATCGAGCAGTTCTTCAGCATCGGAGATAGCAGTTCTGGCCTCATCCAGACTGGTGAGTGAGGGTCCTGCTCACACACCCACTCTCCTTTTGCTGCCTCGGCTGGGTTAAGTACTTATTGGCCAGAGCTCTTGGAGGCAATGACCTTGACTGCTCTAGTTGAGCTGGGACCGAGGGAGCCAGCCAGCTACTTACTGTGTGATGGGAGGCAACGTGCTCACCTTCTCTAAGCTCCAAGCCAGTAATAAAATGGGCTAATTCTTTGGAGTGCTGTGAGGACTAAGAAATGCCATGCATGGTACATAGTAGGCACCAGTAAATAATAGCAAGAGCTCTTGCTGTGCAGGAAGTCTTCATTTCCTTCCTTCCTTTCTGAGAACCTACTATGTGCCAGGGCCTAGTGGTGCACCTTAGAAGTGGTAGTAGCCCTAATAGGACTTTGGTAAGGCATTCTTACCTGCCTTCTTACCCTTCCATCGGCTGAGGAGTAGCGTTCTCCCTGCTTTGCACAGGGAGTCGATGGAGTTACCCGTGTTTTCATAAGCAAACTCGGAGGGTGAGAAGAATTAGGGTTTGCCCAGGGTCACATGAGTAGATAGGTGAACGGGAATTGAAGTGTTTGTTTCCCTGCTCCAGGCCGATGAGGAACTGGGGGTACTTAGTGTGGGGAAGTGAAAATGAGGTCTTAGGTCAAGGTGGTGGTGAGTTAGAGGAGAAGCTGGCTTCATTTGCCCGCTTTTTGTTCAGCACAGGTGACTTGAACACCTGCTTTGTGCTAGGTTGTGAATTAAATGAGAGACTCCCAGTTGTGGCCCCTACAGGAGCTGACGTCCTCCTGTGCCTGAGGGGATTGATTAAAACGTGATAATTTCAGCTGGATGAGTGTGAAAGAAAGCCTAGGGCAGGTGTAGTGGTGCACGCCTTTAATCCCTGCACTTGGGAACTCTGCAAAGGCCTGAGAACCTCTGTGAGCTCACTGCAGCCTGTGTATATAGTGAGCTTCCCCCGCCCCGAGGGAAAAAAAGAAAGGAAAATGGGGTCAGGATGTCTGATAGTCTGGTATGCGCCTGGATCAGGATGTATGATAGTCTGGGTCAGGATGTATGATAGTCTGGGTCGGGATGTATGATAGTCTGGTATGTGTCTGGGTTGGGATGTATGATAGTCTGGGTCGGGATGTATGATAGTCTGGTATGTGTCTGGGTCGGGATGTATGATAGTCTGGTATGTGTCTGGGTCGGGATGTATGATAGTCTGGTATGTGGGTCAGGATGTATGATAGTCTGGGTCAGGATGTATGATAGTCTGGTATGTGTCTGGGTCAGGATGTATTATAGTCTGGTATGTGTCTGGGTCAGGATGTATGATAGTCTGGGTCGGGATGTATGATAGTCTGGTATGTGTCTGGGTCAGGATGTATTATAGTCTGGTATGTGTCTGGGTCAGGATGTATGATAGTCTGGGTCGGGATGTATGATAGTCTGGTATGTGTCTGGGTTGGGATGTATGATAGTCTGGTATGTGTCTGGGTCGGGATGTATGATAGTCTGGTATGTGGGTCAGGATGTATGATAGTCTGGGTCAGGATGTATGATAGTCTGGTATGTGTCTGGGTTGGGATGTATGATAGTCCAGTATGCATCTGGGTTGGAATTTGAAGCAGTTGAGTTTTGTGACGCTCAGGACAGAAATGAAAATGGTCCCGGTAGAGGGAACACTGAGTGCCGAACCCTAATGTGGTATCGATCTTGGCGGTTGTCATGAAGGTGCAGAGACTGGATTAGATAGGACACCGTGAGTGCGGTGTGGAACGTGGATTTTGTTTCAGGCTGGGTAGAAGGGTGGGACATATCTGCTGGATGCTCCATTCTCTATGGGAAGTTGTGAAGGTGGCCTGGTGACTCTCGTTAGGCATTCCTCTACCCTGCTCCCTAACTGGAATGGGGGGCCAGTAAGGGGCCAGGACTGGGCCATGACTCTCTGCTCTTCCCCCAGTGTTCATCTCCAGTTATATGGTGTTGGCGCCCGTGTTCGGCTACCTGGGTGACAGGTACAATCGGAAGTACCTCATGTGCGGAGGCATTGCCTTCTGGTCCCTGGTGACGCTGGGGTCATCCTTCATCCCCAGAGAGGTGAGGCGCTGAACTTGCTCCCCACTCCCCATTAATATTGCTGTTGCTCTCTGGAGTCATTTTGGACTGAGTGTGGGGGAACCTCTAGAGTTTCCGTGATCTGTGCCACCGTACACAGATCTTGCCTTCCCTTGCCTGCGTTAACCTGCCCGCCCTATCCTGTTCGCTTTTCTTCTAGAACTTTCTTTCACTCACCATTTTGCTTGTCCCCAACTCTCCTACCGCACACCTAAACACTTCACCGCTGATCTCTGTGCATTGTCCTCTCCCTTCCTGGTACTGGGCTTCCTCTTAAGCCTGGAGCTAATGTGGGTGAGAGAGCAGCTGGGGGCGGCCGTCGCTTCCCTAGTTCACCCACCCTCAAGTGCGGCCCTTGCCGCTCTGTTGGCTCTGTCGACAACTGCCATTCTGGTTGCTTCATGTGGCTCTCCTGGCCCCGTCCTTGCTGGATCTCTGGGGAGACTCTGACACAGTGACCCACTTCTTCCTTCCATAAACTCTGAACACACATGATGCCACGGGGTTCCCTCCCAGTTCCCTGGCAGATGCTTTTCTGTCTTTGAAATCTTCCCATCAGCCCCAGGCCCTAGTGCCCTCAGGTAATCACGCGCCCTGGCCTTGGCACCAGGTGCCTTTGGTAAGCAGACAGCCCCCAGTTAAGATCATTATTCACCATGGGGGGATCATAGGTGGGAGGGAACAGTAGAAACCCAAGACTGATTTTGCACCTAACGAGTGTGAAGCCCTCACAGTATCGATGTGAACAAACTGTTGTTGTTCCCCTTTTTCAGATGAGGAAACTGAGGCTCAGAGAGGTTAAGTTATTTTCTCAAAGTCACAGCTAGTAAGTGGAGCCAAGATTCCAAGCCAGGTCTGTGTGATTCTAAACCCAGGCCTTTCGCCGTCCCTGCTGCCTCTCCAGCACTAGCTGGAGATGTCTCCTGGGAGGCTGGCTCCAGGGTGGGATGCCACCTCCCCCATGTCTCCTTTCCCAGCGTTTCTGGCTGCTCCTCCTGACCCGGGGCCTGGTGGGGGTCGGGGAGGCCAGTTACTCCACCATTGCGCCCACTCTGATCGCCGACCTCTTCGTGGCAGACCAGCGGAGTCGGATGCTCAGTGTCTTCTACTTCGCTATTCCCGTGGGCAGGTGTGTAGGCTGTGGGCTTGGTGCGGGGTGGGGCTTGGCGGGGCGTTTGACTGACAGCTTGTGCCCTCTTTCCCCTTTGCCTTCTCACAGTGGTCTAGGTTACATTGCAGGCTCCAAAGTGAAGGATGTGGCCGGGGACTGGCACTGGGCTTTGCGGGTGAGTCTGGTTATAGTTTGGGGAGTCAGCCACATTCTTGCTGACCTCCCTTTCTGATCGTCATTGTCCCCTTTTTAAACACACTTTACAAAAGTGTGTGTGTATGCATGCCTGTAGGAGTCAGGTCAACTTTGGAAGTCGGTTTTCTCCTTCAGCCGAAGGTCCTGGAGATTAAATTCAGGTGGTCCGGTTTGGCCGCAAGACCCTTTACTCACTAAGCCAGCTTGCTGGCCCTATACATTTCCTTTTCGTGGCTGTGCTCACTGTGCTGAGCCTGCAACAAGTCTGGTCCTCGGTAGGGAGCCAAAAGCCTCGCTCGCAGGTGGAAAGTGAAGCTGACCCAGGACTCCCACGCCACCGCTGGATTCGCTCGTGTTTTGTTTTAAGTTTCCTTTTCTCCAAGTTAACCTTATTTACCAGCACTCGGGAGGCAGAGGCAGGCAAGTCTCTGTGAGTTCGAGGCCAGCCTGGTCTACAAGAGCTAGTTCCAGGACAGGCTCCAAAGCTACAGAGAGACCCTGTCTTGAAAAACAAAAACAAACAAAACCCAAGTGATTGTCTTTTAACTGAGCAACTTGGGTACCTCAGATCCTTGAACAATAGTCATGAGATGGTCTCTGATTGGATGAGCCTGGGTCATGTGTCCATTATGTAACCAGTCACGGCAGGCAGGAGATCAACAGCCCTTTTGGTTAGGCCTTAGATCAGTTTGAACCATGTGGAGTAAGATGGGGGCCCCTGAAACAAAATCAGGGTGCTGTGACCAAAAAAAAAAAAAATCTAGGCCTGTAAAAATAGGATGTCCCCAGATGTAAACCTTCCCAAGTCTCAGTCCCAACTTTTCTAAACCAGCCCTTATGTCTGTCCTCCTCGCTCCTCATGGCCCCAGGGGCTCAGCATACCCCTGCCCTGTGCCCCAAAGCTTGTTCTTTCCCCAGGTGACACCAGGTCTGGGGGTGGTGGCTGTTCTGCTGCTGTTCCTGGTGGTACAGGAGCCCCCAAGAGGAGCTGTGGAGCGCCACTCGGGTTCACCACCCCTGAGCCCCACCTCATGGTGGGCAGATCTGAAGGCGCTGGCACGAAAGTGAGTTGACCCCTTTCTTCCACATCTGAGGCCTCCACGGAGGCTGAAGTTTTAAACAGGCCAGGTTTTGCGTCCTGTCAGGAGGCCATATTTGGGGCCGGGGACCCAGGCATTGCTGTCTTGAGGCATTTGTCTGAGTTACACACATAGGTCACATCCAGCTTCTGACAGCAGAATAAGCCAGGGAGGAGGAGAGGACACCCCTGTGGGTCTGACTTCCTCCCAATGTTCCCAGCCCTAGTTTCGTCCTGTCCTCCCTCGGCTTCACTGCCGTGGCCTTCGTCACTGGCTCCCTGGCTCTCTGGGCCCCAGCGTTCCTGCTGCGCTCCCGTGTTGTTCTGGGAGAGACCCTGCCCTGTCTCCCTGGAGACTCATGCTCGTCCTCTGACAGGTGCGTGGGAGGGGCTGAGTGGGGGGACTGCGTGTGGGGGGATATCAGGGATTTGGACTCAGGCTGCGAGGGTTTGAGTCCTGACTCCACTCTTGAAGTCTCGGTTTCTGGTTCCGAGAACCTGTGTGATGAGGTAACAACGGCCCCGGGATTCTGTGTGGGATGGGTTTGGGTTTGAGGGCAGTTGGGGTGGACTGCCCTCGCTGGGTCAGGGCCTTGCAGGAGCGGGAGTAGCTCCCATGCCCCTACAGCAGAGTATGCCAGGGAGGGAGTCTCATCTTTGGGCTTAACCCTAGTCTCATCTTTGGACTCATCACGTGCCTGACTGGAGTTCTGGGTGTGGGCCTGGGTGTGGAGATCAGCCGCCGTCTTCGCCGCTTCAACCCTCGGGCCGACCCACTGGTCTGTGCGGCTGGCCTCCTGGGCTCCGCACCTTTCCTCTTCCTGTCCTTGGCCTGTGCCCGAGGCAGCATCGTGGCTACCTACGTGAGTCGGATACCAGGGGTCTAGCGGGTATCTTTGCACGGGGGCAGGAGGGGCAGTATCTTCTTGGGCACCACTGTGTCCTTTGAGGATGACCGCCAGCAGAGCAGTTCAGAGCAGGCTGAAGGTGGAATGCCTTCTTCCAAATCACAACTCTAGCCCTTTCCTCAGGTGTAAGGTGGTGGTACGGAGGCTAGCACCTGCCTTGTGGGGCACAATGGGGACTAAGGGAGTTGGTGGATAAGTAAGCCTGGCCATGTGACTCGCTCCCACTTCTGCCCTCCAGATTTTTATCTTTATTGGGGAGACCCTGCTGTCCATGAACTGGGCCATCGTGGCTGACATCCTACTAGTGAGTAACTGGGCAGAGGCTGAAGGGGGCAGGGATCAGGGTCAGAAGGTGGCACTTGTTCCGAATTCTGGCCTTTCCCCTCAAATCTCAGCTGCATGTGTCCTGCAGAGTCCAGCCACAGAGGGGCCTCTGGGCCTGCCTTGTCCCACGTCTGCCTGTCCTTGACCTCAGTGACAAATTTGCCTTGGGCTTACAGTGGGCTTTGTCCTTGGTTTTTCTGGGACCCTTACTGAGTTCCCCTTTTCCCCAGTATGTGGTGATCCCCACTCGACGCTCCACTGCCGAGGCCTTCCAGATCGTGCTATCCCATTTGCTAGGTGATGCTGGGAGCCCGTACCTCATTGGTCTAGTGAGTACTATCCTTGACCGGGATGGGATGCTATTGGAATCTGGCACTCCCTACCCTGGCAGGTGGCTGGTGACAGGAGCCTAGGTGGATGGGGTAGTCTGGCCTAGTTAGGCAATAGCCGCCTGTGGTACTTTCCCCCTTGGTGCCTCTGGTGGATGGGAGGAAGCTGTGTGAAGGTTTTACCTTTGGGGCTGTGGGTCTCATGCTGTGGCTAGGGTCCAGTTTTCATTTTCTTGGTGTTCAGGGCTCCCCATCCCTGGGTCTCTGACTCTTTCGTCCCGACAGATTTCTGACCGCCTCCGACGGAGCTGGCCCGCTTCCTTCTTGTCCGAGTTCCGGGCCCTGCAGTTTTCACTCATGCTCTGTGCTTTCGTTGGGGCCCTGGGTGGCGCGGCTTTCCTGGGTACTGCCATGTTCATTGAGGATGACCGCCGGCGGGCTCAACTCCACGTGCAGGGTCAGTGGGGGCCACGGTTGGCCCATGCTCACGGTACTGTCCGTCAGTCTGTCCATCCGTTGACTCACATGTCTGCACCCCACATCTCTTAGTTCACAGCTCTCCCACCACTCAGACTGTCCCGTCAGCCCAGGCCCAAGCCACCAGCCACCTGCCAGGGTCAAGGGTACTAGCTTCTCAGTACCACCTGCCAGAGTCAAGGGTACTAGCTTCTCAGTACCACCTGCCAGGGTCAAGGGTACTAGCTTCTCAGTACCACCTGCCAGGGTCAAGGGTACTAGCTTCTCAGTACCTCCCACTCAGTTTTGAGTCTAAGGTTCTGAGGGCTCTCTCTGCTGCCTCATCTTTGCCCCTCAGCCCCATTTTTCACCTGTCCCCTTGCTGGCTCTTATCTGATTGGCCTCGGCTCTGACCCTTTCCTCTCAGGTCTGTTGCAGGAGACAGGGCCTTCAGATGACCGGATTGTGGTCCCTCAGCGAGGCCGTTCTACCCGTGTCCCTGTGTCCAGCGTTCTCATCTGAGGAGCTGTTGCCCATCCAGCCACAGGTGCACAGGCCCTGGGCCCACCCCAGGAGGTGCCCAGGCAGAAGCCCTCAGCAGATCCAGGTCCGAGGAGGAAGCCTTGGGATATGTCCCAGCTCCCAGACACTACGTGGGCAGCCCAGGGAAGAGATGGGGGTCCAGAAATGGGGGGGGGTCCTGTCTATTAGGGCAACCCAAGGAGTTTGGTGCTATTTGTAATGGAATAAAATTTGTAAGCAGACTATGACTGGCTACTTGTCTCTCTGTGGGTGCCATTGGTTTCAGGGAATGTCTGTAGCCTCAGGACTTACCAGGGGCTGTCGGGTCACCCTGTGGGTGAGTCCCTGTCTTCGGGGCTGGGCCATCTAGAAGGAGGACCGCTCTCTTCTGAGTGAGTTGGTTCGGTGTGACTGTGACTCACTGTGGTCCCCTGGAAGTTGATCTCCCAGAGGCAAGCCTGCAAGGTGGGGGCAGTGCTGCCCTTGCAGAGTCTCCCCTCCAGGGATGGGGAGGCCACAGCCTGGCTGGCTGGCATGTGTCTCCCTTCCTAGCGGAGGGGCTGCCTCGTCCTGCAGCCTCGGACCCCTTCCTTTACTTAGTCCCTCTGCCTCCTCCCCCTTCCCACAACTGGGTGGGGGTGAGTGGGTAGGGGGCAGGCGCAGCCGGCTGAGGAGCCTGATGATTTCCTGCCTTCACCACAGCTTCCTGTCGCACGCGGGTGGTGAGGAGGAGAAGCAGGCGGGGAACAAGAAAGGGGCTGGTACAGCTGGGCATTGGGATCTGGCGACTGGTAGCTGGGGCACAGGCCCCAGCTCAGGCTCTGGGACCAGTGTCTCCCAACACTGATCTCCACTCAGTCCAGCACGGAAGCGGGGGTCATTGAGCCCCAAAGAAGCACACAGCTACCTGCCACTGGATCCCAGGCTGGGGCCCACTCAGTCCCACACCCCTGCTGCCACTCTGCCTGGAGGGGCTGCGGTGCAGCGGGGCCTGGGCCAGGTGCTCTGCAGATGGAAGCAGACACTCTGAGCCCCATGGGGCTGGGCCTCCTGTTGCTGCCCTTCTTGGTCACGCTCCTGGCTGCCCTGTGTGTGCGCTGCCGTGAGCTGCCAGGTAAGTGGGGGAGCTGTGGGGTATTGGACACTGGTTACCCCATGGGATCCTCTCCCCAGCCCCTGGCTCCCTCTGATCATTTGTACCTCAGTCCTGCTTGAGGGGTAGGATGGGACTGAACATCTTTGTTCCCAGTGTACCCTGATCCTGCCTCGTTGGCCCTCTCTCCTCCAGCTTCCTATGACAGTGTGTCCACAGAAAGGTGAGTGTTCAGTCCCGTTGCCCTGTGTCTTCCCTTTGTTCTGATGAAGGGATTGGGGCTGGGGCCCACTTGGCCCTCTACTCAGGCTGCCTTTTTCCTGCCAGGTTGTACCCAAGCAGTATCTTCATCAAGCCAACTCGTAAGTTCTGTGTCCTTGGCCTTCCTTGAGGGTTCTCGGGAGTGTGCCTTTCTTTGTCCCTAAGCTGTCTGCAGGGCTGTTATCTGGGTTGGGTTGGGGGAAAGTGGGAGCCCCCATGCCTGTTTAGGGTATGGTGTTTATGGGTACATCTGTCCTTCGAGGCCTTGACATGGGTGGGTGGGGGGAATGTCTGGAGTCCCCTCCAGCTTGGTTCTATGTCCTCAGAGATAACCAGCCCCTCAACAACTGACACTTCATGTCCTTTTGTTGCTTCCTTCCCACCCCTGGTGCAGCCAGACCTGTGAGTACCCCTCAGCTCCCTCCCTCTGATCCACTATGCCTCCTCACCTTCTAGGATGGGGGGTGGGGTGACTTTTTCCCTGTTGTAATGCCTCTTACCCTCAGAGTCCTATCTAGAACTTTTCCCTGACCTTTGACTTCCAGGAGATCCCCACAGCCCTTTGGGGGTTGCCAGCAGGATTCAAATGATGGTAAGGGGGTACAGGGCTAGAGGGCTGGGGAGAGGGCGTGCAGCCTGCACTGACTCCATCTTCCTCTCCCTCTCTTTGAAGTCAACAGTGTGGCGAGCTACGAGAACCAGGGTGGGTCTAGGGTCTGGGGCACTGGGCGGGGTGGGGAGGCTGGGTCTGTTCCAGGTCATGTTGACTTCTCGTTCCTCACAGAGCCAACCTCTGAGAATGAGGACGACGAGGAGGACGAGGAGGACTACCCTAATGAAGGCTACCTGTGAGTGGAGAGGCGGAGGGTGGGAGTGGAAGCTGGGTCCCCTTTCTTACGTCCTCATTCCTTCCTTCCAGAGAGGTGCTTCCTGACAGCACCCCTGCCACCATTCCCGTCGTCTCCTCTGCTCCTGTGCCCAGCAACCCTGGCCTCCGGGACAGCGCCTTCTCCAGTGAGTCGGGGTTTCTATCCGCCTCCTTCTGCCATGTGCTGCTGCTCCTCTCTTCCCTCTCATTTCTGTGATGATCACTGCCCTTCCATTTCCTCCTTCAGATGCTGGGCTTCCCGCTCTTCACTTCTGATTGCCTGGCTTTTCCCTTTACCTTTCCACCCTCTTTATCTTATCATTTTTGTCTGTTGTCTGAATGTCCTGATTTTATTTCTTGGTTGGACGTGAGTGCACACGCCTGTAACCCTAGCATCAAGAGTCTGGGTAAGGGAGGTTGTTTGAGGCTAGCCTGGACGACATAATGAGACCCTGTCTCAAAAACCAGAGCAGCAGCACTACCACCAACAAAAGAAAAGAAAAAAATCCACTTTTCTTACTTGAAAGCTCTTTTTGGGCTTCTGAGTGTTCTTTTTATATAGTACCATGTTCTTGTTCCATGGAAGCAATATCATCTAATGTATCTGTAAGAACTTTGGTTAGAGGTTGTTTCTCGTCTCTCTCACTCACACTCCCTCTTCTCTGAAGCTTTCTTCTGCTTACCATGTGCTCTTTGTTCCTCTTGGGCTGCTTTTTTCTGCCTTGGTCTCTTTCCTTCCCGCTCTCCTTTAGGGTTTGGTGATTTTCAGTTTTTCAGTCTCTTCTCTTTCTGTGGCGTGAGTATCCCTTACCTGAAACTCTTAGATGCAGATTTGGGAATATTTATACACATATAATGAATTCTGTTGGGGATGGAACTCAAGGTTAAACATGGAATTAATTAATTTGTACTTTATATACACCATATATATTTATATACACACTATATATGTGTGTATGTATGTATGTGTATTTTTTTTGTTTTGTTTTGTTTTTTTTTGTTTTTCGAGACAGAGTTTCTCTGAAGCTTTGGTGCCTGTCCCGGAACTAGCTCTTGTAGACCAGGCTGGCCTTGAACTCCCAGAAATCCGCCTGCCTCTGCCTCCCGAGTGCTGGGATTAAAGGCATGTGCCACCATCGCCCGGCTATTTTTTTTTTTTTTTGGTTTTTCGAGACAGGGTTTCTCTGTGGTTTTGGAGCCTGTCCTGGAACTAGCTCTTGTAGACCAGGCTGGTCTCGAACTCACAAAGATCCGCCTGCTTCTGCCTCCCAAGTGCTGGGATTAAAGGCGTGCGCCACCACCGCCTGGCCCGGCTATTTTTTTGAACGTAGAATTTTGTTTTGCTTTTTTGAGACAGGGTTTACTGTATAGCCTCAGTTGTTCTGGAACTCGATACGTAGACCAGGCTAGCCTCAGACTCACAGAGATCTGCCTGTCTCTGTCTCCTGGGTGTTGAGATGGTGTGTGCCACCATGCTTAGCCTTGGAGGTAGTTTATGAAAATTTTAGTTAACCTTGTGCATGAAACCAAAGCTTCATGGTGTAGAAATTTCCATTTGTGGCATCATACCAGTACTTAAAAGTTTTTGAATTTTGGAATATTCTGAATTTTGGAGTTTTAATTCAGAACACCCAACCTTCTGCATTTACCCTAGACTATTGTGTCTATACCTTGGCCCTGCGTGGTTTTTCTGTTTGTTTGAGGCAGAATCTCACTGTGTAGTCCCAGCTGTCCTGGAACTTGCTTTTGTAGACTAGTCTGGCCTTTAACTCAGCGATCCAATTGTCTCTGCCTTCTGTGTGCTGGGATTATAGGCATGTTCCACCTGGCCTCTGGTTCCATTTGTAATATAGATTTCTAATTTGTGATTTCTCTCTTGTACCCTGAGAATGTTTAAGTGATTCTCCATCCATCTATTCATCCATACATGCATCCATCCATCCACCCATTCATCCATCCCCTCTCTTATTTCCTGGGTATGTCTGCTGGATTATGTTAGGGATTAGTATGTCAACTCAGCAAAATTGTAATGATAAAAGAATCATTGCTAGGGGCCGTATCTCAAGGATCTGAGGTGGAGTGGATAAAGCCTCTGTGTGTTCGTGGGTGCATCTGCCTAGCACACACACGAAGATACTAAAGGAGCTGCTGGTGACCGAGGACCTGCTTTCTTCCCTTGTAGTACATATAACTCATTAAACCTCACAGTTCCTGGGTGCTCCTCTGACTACTCCTCCCCTCCTGCCCTTCTCTTCCGTACTATGCTAGGGTTCGTTCATTCATTTCTGTTGACTGATTGATTGATTGATTGACATAGTCTTGCTCTAGTGATGCCCACCCAGTTCTGTCTTTAAACCCAGAGCTCAAGTTACCACCTGCCTCAGCCTTCTGGGACCACAAGCCTGTGTTGTCATGTCCAGCAGATTTATGAATAGATACTTAGTAGCACATATCATATGGCAGGCTTGATTTTACAATTTACTGTTTCAACATTCTCACAATAGTCCCTGTGGGCAGGTCCTGTTATGAACTTTATTCTACAGACAGAAAACTGAGGTATAGAATGTTGAGGTAACTTCTCTGAGGTTACATAGCTGGCTGGTGCTGAAGCTGGGATTTGAACCCTGATATTTGGCTCCAAAGCCCCGCTTGTCTACTTGCTCATACGGAAACCAGGCAACTGTGAAACCAAACAAGCAATGTAACAGAACGAGTGATGTGTGTGGGCCTGGGAAGATGCGGTGTGGGCAATGACTGGTAATATTGAGTAGCCAGACAGGTCTGATGAAGACGGGACACCATCTGGGCCAAGTGTGCCACCTCCTCCACATGCCACCAAGATGTCTGTCCTCTGAGCGCCTTTGATTCCCTGCTCCCAGCCGTACTGTGGTGTACTGTTTTGTTTCCCGGTGGCCCTGGTTCAGCCGATCTCTGTCCATCTTCTTGGCCCTTGCCCAGGCTGCTCCCCTTGCTTTTCCTGAATATTCTGTGGGACTGTCTCAGGGGGAAGGTTGTGTCTGGAGACCAGGGGGGCTTCTGGGAAGCAGTGCCTGGCTGAGGGTCTTCTAGTCACTGTACTGCAATGGCTGTCCTGCAGTGGAGTCGGGTGAAGACTACGTGAATGTTCCCGAGAGTGAGGACAGTGCAGAAGCGTCTCTGGGTAGGTGGCTCTGTACCCCATGTATGTCCTATAGCCTCTCCCCACCCTTCCCGTGGCCTGCCCTTCCCGTGACTGTCCCTCTTGATCTGTCCTCCACAGATGGGAGCCGGGAATATGTCAATGTGTCCCAGGAGCTGCAGCCAGTGAGCGGTGCTGAGCAGGGTGTGTACCGAGGTGGAAGGGGGCAGAAGTTTGGAGAGCTGCCTTGAGCAGGTAGCCTGCGAACTGAACACCAATCTCCCTCTGCCTTTCTCTCCCAGCCACTGTGACCTCCCAGGAAGTGGAAGGTGAAGGAGAAGAGGAAGGAGTAGAGGGAGAAGAAGCTCCCGATTATGAGAACCTGCAGGAACTTCACTGAGAGCCTGGTGAGCCGGCCTTCTGGCCAGGACCGCTTCCTGGCCACCTCCAGCTGTTAGGCACATCTGGCTCTGGATACCTGAGTGGTTTCATGACTCGGTGACTCTGCCCTTGCTGTCTCCCCTGCCCTGTTGTGTTCCAGCTGCAGCCATCTGTCCTGGAACTAGCCTTGCTGGGAGGGTCGAACTGGGCAGCTGGGAGTGGCTCTAAAGGAATCCCGTTTGACCTCTGTCTTGTCAACAACCTGAGAATCTCTCCTAATTTATTGTTACTTTGGGGTCCAGTCTATGTCCCTAGTATTCTACACCTTTGATGAAGCCTGAGAATGAATCTTGTTCCTGCCTGACTCTGTCATGGAATAAAGGCCCCTATGGTCCGAAGTCTTCCTTTTGGTTTTTGTTTTTATTTGGGGCAGGGTCTTGCTGTATAGATCAGGCTGGCCTTGAACATGTGGATGATCATCCTGCCTCTGCCTTCCTGGTGCTGGGAGTACAGATGTGTACAGATGTCAGCAGCCCTGTTGGTGTTGGGGTCCTGGAAGGCTGGGTAAGGTAGTGTTGGGTTGAGGGCTGCCCTTTTCTTTGTGGGATGTTTGTGAAGGTGGACATACATGACCTATGGGTCTAGGTGTGTGTGTGTGTGTGTGTGTGTGTGTGTGTGTGTGTGTACACAAGTTTGCATCAGAGTGTATGGATAGCCGGGCGGTGGTGGCGCACGCCTTTAATCCCAGCACTTGGGAGGCAGAGGCAGGTGGATCTCTGTGAGTTCGAGGCCAGCCTGGTCTACAAGAGCTAATTCCAGGACAGGCACCAAAAAGCTACAGAGAAACCTTGTCTCAAAAAACAAAAACAAAAACAAAAATAGAACAGAGTTTATGGATAACTCTGTCTGTCTGTCTGTCTGTCTGTCTGTCTGTCTGTGTCTCCCTCCTCCACAGGGGCCCCTCTCCACAGTCTTTGTTAAATACCGTAAGTGACAGCAGACAATGACTTGAACTTAGCCATTTTCTGAGTGAGGCCTCTGACCCAGCCTGGCCCTTCTGGGGTTCAGAATGTATCTCCCCACAGGTAGTTCATGGGTGTGCAACTGTTCATTGTGACAGTGGCAGAGAAGGGGTACAGGGCATCTCTGGGCGGGGAGTGTGTGTCAGCAGCAAGACCCTTCCTCGGTGACTCTCGTTCCTTCTACTTGCAAAGCACAGGGCTGGCCTTGATGGCCCCGGTAGGCGTCTCGGTTCTTGTCTTTTGCGTGGTTCTCAGGGAAGACCACTGAAGTGGTCTGAGCAAGTCAGACACGGAGGTGTATACAGGTCGTCTCGGCTGCTTCTGGGTGGAGTGGGAGGATTTCTGAAGCCCAGGAGCTCGAAGCCAGCCTGGCACAGACACATAGTGGGACATAGCTCACCCCACACCCAAGTGGCTAAGGCAGCTGAAGCTCAGGCGCAGCCAGCAAGCTTCAGTGCCGCTGTGTGATGACACCTGCAGATGTCACTGCAGCGCCAGCTTGCTGGGTCTGGAAGTGGGAATGGCCTGGCTCCATCGCCTGTGTTCTGGGCGTTTTATCCGGGTCTCCTTCAGGACCCACTCTTTCCCATTTCCGTTCTGTGTGTGTTTAGAGGTGGCAACCCAGCCCTCTGTCCTGGGGTGTGAGCTGGTCCTCTCCTGCCTTGCTTAATGATGGTCCTGGTAGGTAGGGCCTGTGGCCCGCGGCGGTGGGATAGGCCTGGGAATTTTCAGGAGACCTTTTGATCCCAGCTGTTACCGGGTCAGAAGGATATAGTTCTGGAGACCCCACTGGCAAGGCCTGCCTATGAATGAAACCCTGGATAGGAGAGGGGTGGTTTAGATATTACCTGAATCTTATCACATATGAGCAAAATGACGTCTACAACCTCTGGTTCATGTAGGCTGGTAAATCACAGTGTGCCAGCAACTGGCTCGGGATGTCAGTTGTGGAACCAATGCCACTCTGATGAATACAGAGTTAGTGGTTCTCCGTGGCTGCTGAAGGAATCTGAGTTCCTGGTACCCCCTGTATCCCATAATCACTGTGGCTTCCCTGTTGATGGTTATGGCTAGTGTCTGAATTTTGTAGGTAAGGGAACAAGCCCAGAGAGGTGAGGTAACTTGCTCAAAGATGCACAGCTAGAAAGATCAGTCTACGATCAGATCTGGGCCTCCAGAGTCACTACGCTTCTTCTTGGTAGCCTCTATATTCTGGTGACTTTGCAAAGTGCCAACAGCTGGAAACAGGGGAGCCCTTCAGATTATCCAGCTGCAGCAGATTGAAGAGGGAGCGTCTGGGAACCCTTGGCATAAATTAATGGGCTTAGATTCTTTTCTTTGGGTGGCAGGGGCAGGAGGAATGGGCAGAGGCTCCAACAGCAGTTACTAATGAAGGCAAATTGGCAGAACAACCTCGTCAAACAATTTAGCAACAAGCGGTAAAGCTGAAGACAGGCAGGCCCTTGTGCCTAGTGGGTTCCCTGAGTAGGACCTTTACCAGCTCAATGGATGTACAGGCGCCAGCTGTGCAAGGCGGTGTTGCCGAGAAACAGAGGGACCCAGTAGAAAGCCATCTGCCTCTGCTTGGACTTTATTATTATTAAACATGGAATTCTTAAGTTTCATATGCGCCTTATACACATAGTCCTGAGAGCAGCTCTCTCCATGATTGTGAATGCACTGCATTTGACTGAAACCTGCCCCTTGAAGCCAGACATGGATTTTTTGCTCAGGATGTCATGTCAACACTAGGAATGTTTTATATTTGGGAGTATCTTGGGTTTCAGATGTTTGGATTTAGGGATGTTCTCTGTATGTGTTGCTCAGGGGCACATGCATGTGGTGTAGCAAGGCAGGTGTAGGAGTGAATATGAAATTCAGGACAGCGCCACCTTCAGTGGAGGGAGAGAACCAGGATGGGAGTGCAACAAAGGCCTCAGCGCACTGTGCACGTCTGGCCTGGGGAAGTCGGCATACTTGTGCATGTGGGGAGGTCTGAGCTCTGGCATTGCCTCCCCCAAAACATTGTAATGGGGGGGTCCAAAATAAAAATTTGAAGTGTTTTCAGGTCTGGATGATTTCATAATAATTACAGTCAAGGGCCTGGGGCATGATGGTGTGTGTCTTTAACTCCAGCACCTGAGAGGCAGAGGCAGGCAGAGCCAGTGAGTTCAAGGCCAGCTTGATCTACACAGCAAATCTTGGGTCAGTTAGGGCTACTTAACTAAGCAAGACCCTGTCTGAAAAACAAAACAAACAAACCAAATAATCCAATACAAAACAAAAACAATATCAAGGAAGGCCCAGGAACGGTGGACATAAAGTGTATGGCATAATCAGCCCCGGGCCAGAGCGTCACTGATTGATTTGTGACAATTGGATGAATTGCCCAAGATGTTCCAGGCTTTATGGGCCACATATACTAAAGCCCTGAGGAGAGGTTGAAGAGCTAAAGAAATACTGCGTTAGGATCCTGGAGAAACAGACGTGTGTAGGAGCTAGTCTTTTACTATCTTGCCAGCCAGCTTCCAAACTATGACAGGAGACTTATCATTATTTATGAAAGCGTGGCAGATAACTCAGGCTTGTTTCTAACGAGTTCTCAGAACTTAAATTAACCCATTTCTATTAAGCACTGCCACGTGGCTCACGGCTTATCTCATCTCCTACGCGTCACGCTTCCTCTTTGTCTCCTTGTGACCCCACCCATCTTCCCAGCATCCTCTGTGCCTGGAAATCCTGCCTAAATTTTGGCCATTCAGCTTTTTAGTAAACTAATCGGAGTGATATAGTTCCACGGTGTCTAAAAGATTTTCCCACAGCAGACGTAAGGGTGGACGGAGGGACTGAGCAAGCTGACGGCTTCATCCTGAGGCCATGGTTGGTCCCTGGAGACTGGGAGGCCAGGATGACAGAGCCGAGTTTGTGTTTCAGCAACTCTGTCTGCGTTAGCTGTGGAGGCTGACTAGGAGAGGCAGATGGCTTTGAGGTAGGCGTGCAGGAACAGGCGCTGGGCTAGCAGAGAAGCGGCCTCACGATCCGGGGACCACAGTGACTTGTAGGTTGTGGCTGGGAGGCACCAGGAGAGCGTGGTTGATCATTGCCTCCCAGAGTCACCAGTTTGGATTTATTTTTACACGTGTTCTGGGATCTGAACTTAGGCCCTCACGCTTAGAGTAAACAATTTACCCCCTCAGCCATCTCCTCACAGCTTTTCCCTGTGGTCAGGTCATGATTCTGTCTGCTCTGAGTATCATATCCTTCTGGGAGCCCATGAAATATGTCTCGGCCTCTCCAGCAAAAACACTAAAATTTTGTTTGTTTGTTTTTTGAGACAGGGTTTCTCAGGGTGGCCTTGGCTGTCCTGGAACTCTCTCTGCCTGCCTCTGCCTCTCAGGTGCTGGAGTTAAAGACACACCATCATGCCCCAGGCCCTTGACTGTAATTATTATGAAATCATCCAGGCTGGCCTCAAACTCACAGGGATCCGCTGTTCTCTGCCTCCTGAGTACTGGAATTAAAGGAGTGTGCCACCACCACCCGGCTGAGGTTATTCTATCGAACTCTATCAGGACACATGACTCTCCTAAACCAATCACAGGCTGGTAGAACTCCCGTGTGCTGACTGGCGAGGTTTGCCATGTTCTATATTCTACCCCCGAACTCAAAGGGACTGGAAATGAGCAAGCATCTGAAGAAAACCAGGTGCTCTGCTGCAGAGACGTGGGAGCCACACCACTCCCCCTGCACTCACTGGGCCCATTCTGTAGACAAGGAAACAGGCCCCGGAGGTTAAGGTTTTCTTATTGTCACATAGCTCATTGCAGTTATTAACAGAAGCGCTGTTTGCTGGGAGCTAGAGGAAGGGGAGCCATGTACTGTTAGATGTTGGCCAAGGAAAAAGCAGGGCAAAACGAAAGAGTAACTACAGTCAGCTGGTTCTGCCTGACACACCGGAAGACACTCTTTCTCCCGGAGACCATTCAACAGGGCTCAGGCCAGGAGTTTCGAGGGACCATCCCGAGAGCATAGTCGGGAGGTTAGGGCTGCAGGTTGCTCAGAACTCCACCGAGGCCTGGATCCGCCCTGGGAGGAGGTCAGGCCCCGCCATTGGACATGGTGCTCCAGCACCCTCCTTTGGTCTAGATGGGCTTCAGCTGTGTGTCTGCCGTTTGTAAATGAAAGTGTCTCACCTCACAGACAGGATGCTGTGGGGGCATCAGCTGCAGCAAGGGCCCCGGGCTTCAGGCACCTGCCAGATGCTGTGTTCAGGGCCCTGTGCTTTCATATAGCCTGTTCAGAGGGTCACCCTTGCATGGCTTCTCTATGCTCCTGTTTGGCAAACTGAGGCTCAGAGAGGACAGCCAGGCTTAGACGGGATTGGGGCTCTCCCTCCAGCCATCTTCCCAGCCAGTCTTTCTTTGATCTCCTCTTCCTCAGCCACCACACTCACTGGCTTGTGCCCCGTGTCTTCCCGGACCCTCCCCCTCTGTGTTGTGCCTCCCCCACTGGACTTCTCTAGGACGTGGCTGTGTGAGCTCAGTGGGGTGGGTACTTAGAGCACCAGAACCCTGGGGCGGGGGAAGAAGGGGAGGGGGACTGACAGGTCCCTAGTGCCTTGAGGAAGAAGGTGACAGGTTCTTTGCCCTCTGGCTTAGCCTCTGGGCCAGCCACCCCTCCTCCTCGCCTACCAGGTAGGTGCTTAGCATTTCTCACCCTCTCCCACCGGGCTCACAAGCTTACTAATTTTCTCTCTGTTCTGGGTCCCTGCAGCACCCCACACACCAAGCCCTGCTCTCGCCCTCTCCCACAGACTGCTTTCAGTTTTGCCTCACTCTCGACGTCCCCGCCTCTGCCTCCCTTTGTACACGTGTTGCTTTTCTGACTCGATCTCCTTTTTCCCCTTCGAGACTGTTTAAGCACAGGCTGGTCCTTAACTTTACTGTGTAGTTAAGGACAACGACGATGACCTGGAACGTTTTGTTGTTGTTTGAGAGAGGCTCTCACTAAGTAGCTCTGGCTGGCGTGAACTCTCTGTTGTAAACCACACTGACTTTGAACTCACAGAGATCTGCTTTTCCTTTATCTAGGGCTGGGATTAAAGGTGACCACCAAGCCTGGCAACCTTGAACTTTTGACCCTCCTGCTTCCACCTCCCTAATACTGGAAGGACGGGAACAGACAGGCCTCTTGTCTGTTTCTCTCTGTCTTTCCAACCGTCTTTCTGTCTGTCTGCTTCTGTCTTGCATTTTCCCTCTGGTGTGTCTGTCACTGTCCCTTGATAATGGTCATTCCATCTTCCTCCTCCTCCTGCTCCTCCTCCTCCTCCTCTTCTTCCTCCTCCTTCTGCTCCTGCTCCTCCTCTTCTTCCTCCTCCTCCTCCTGCTCCTCCTCCTCCTCCTCTTCTTCCTTCTCCTTCTGCTCCTGCTCCTCCTCTTCTTCCTCCTCCTCCTGCTCCTGCTCCTGCTCCTCCTCCTTCTTCTTCTTTCTCTCTCTCTCTCTCTCTCTCTCTCTCTCTCTCTCTCTCTCTTTCTCATCTTTCTCTTGCTCGGTCTCCTCCTCCTCTCCCTGCCCCTCCTTCCCCACATCCTGAGTTGTCTTTGGGGAACCGGAAATCTGGGGGATCAGAGAGATACCAGGAGGTTCAGCTGCTACTGCTGCCTGGAGATAATGCCTTGGGGGTGCTGGGAGGGGGAGGGGTGGGAGCCCAGCATCTTTTTGCTCCCTTGCAAAGTAGACAGAGGGGTCTTGCCACCAACCTCCTGCAGATCTCCCTTCTTCCCTCTGGATAGTGAGAATTAAGTCAAGGGGCCTAATTGTAACAGTTGAGGGTGGGTGATCAGACCCTTGGGGAAGGGGATTGGTCAGCTGGACCTGCCAGGGGTCAGAGGAGAGGTTTCTGGAGCAGGAGAGAGGTCTGGTCCCCCTCTCAAACCTTCCACTCAGTCTTCCCACTCTCACGGTGGTGAACTTACTTTGGTGGCACTTTGTGACATGTCCTACTGCTTTTGTCTTGTAACTCTAAGGTAGCTGCTTTTATTAACTCTATTTAGAAAGTGTGGGAATTGAGGCACAGAGAATTTGAGAGACTTTACAGTCACACCACCAGGATGCCTCCTGACAGGAATCTGATCCCATTAAATTGCTTTTTGCCAAAGTCTGGTTGGCTCTAAGCCAGTCCATTGTTGTTTGTTTATTTATGTATTCAGACAGAATCAAGCTATAAACTCTTTTGAATAAAAAATTTAATAATATAGTATTTCTGGACGTGGTGACACAGACTTTCAATCCCAGCACTTGGGAGACAGAGGCAGGCAGATCTCTGGTCTGCATAGTAAGTTCCAAGACAGCCTCTATAAAGACACTCTGTCTCAAAAAGAAAAAAAAATCTTATTTATTCAAGTGTTTGCCAGCAAATATAAATGCACCACATGTATACAGTAGCTGTGGAGGCCAGAAGAGGGCACTGGATTCCCTGGGCTGGAGTTCCAGACAGCTGTGAGGGAGCTGCCATGTGGGTGTCCGAGTCAAACCCGCTATAAGAGCAGCTAATGCTTTTAACTGCTGAGCTATCTCTCCAGCCCCAAAGGAGGCTGCTTGAAAGACAAATAGTATGAAAGTTGAGTGCAGGCAGCTGTGGGCATGGTTAGCCGTGACTGGATGCAGAAGTGCTGCTTCTGACTGGCTGATTTCAGGCTGCGGATGTGACCAGGACTCACACCCTAACGCATGCTCTACCCGTCAGTAGTACTGGATTGAAATGTTAAAAACAATTTGCACTGATTGGTTGATTGACTCTACTCAAGTGCACATGGCGTGTGTGGAGGGCAGAGGACCACTTGTGGAAAGACGTTTTCCTACTGTGTGCGTGGTGGGGATCAAACTCAGGTGGCCAGCCTTGGCAGCCAGTGCCTTTACCTTCTGAACCATCTTATTGGCTCAGAAAGACTGGGGTTTAGGTGACTGTCAGCCAGTTGATAACTGAGAACCCTTGTTTGACTGGGCATGTTTCAGACCCACCAGGCAGAGCCTGGCTTCACTGATCCAAGCCCACGTGACCAGTCAGAGGCCCAGTTGGGACACCAGCAGCTATGGCGGGGCCTATAGAGCGATCAGATTGTTGCAGTGGCCTGGGTGACCATTCAGGTCCTTCCGAGTTCCTGTGGCAGCTGAAGAAACCAGCCGGGGTTGTTTAAAGCCAGAGAAGCACTGGGGGCCATGAACGGGCATGGGGATCATGGGAGAAGAGCAAGCAGGAGGCAGGAGTGGCCACACCAAGTAGTGGCTGTTGTTGCTAGCCCAGACACCCCCAACTCAGCCACAAGGTCATGGGGGCAATGTGACTCCTGTCTCCCTTGGATGCCCTGTGTTATTCCTTTGAGCCCTGACTAGGTCCCACTCCCAGTTACTACAGGGTCAGGGAGAGAGAGGGATTGTCCCCACAAGGTGAGCGGGGGCCCAGGTTTCTCTAGCCCTACACCACTGGGTTTCTCTCACGTAAGTAAAGACCACCAACACTGGGATGCCCTTCCCCCAGCCTTCCCACCCCACCCTGCAGACTTTTGTTTCTGGGTCCCAGCCTTGCTTTCCCCTCCCATCTCTGGGCCCCAACACACCCACTGCACAGGAGACGGAAGACAGAGTGGATAGTGGATAGGTGTCTTTTCTCATCATTACAGTGAATGCTGAGGTAAAAGCTGAGCCCAGGGAGGCTTAATGACGGGCCAGTTTTTCTCCAGGAATCAAGAGTTGGTTCTGATGATTACTTTTCTTGCCATGGTATTTGGGACTTCACTCCCCACCCCCTGCTCCCCCTCCAGAATCTCAGTGTGTGGCCCTGGAACTCTCACTCCTACCTCGATGGCTTCTCATCTGACTTGTGCATACAGGGTTGCTGGCAGTGTTTCCACCACCTGCCTCCCACTTGTTCCCCAAATCACTCTTGCTGCCTCCCAGTTCCTGCCAGCTCAGACACGGCTGCTCTCTCTGTCTGACGTTCCGGCCTCCTTCAGTCACTTGGATCCGGCTTGAAAATTCTCCCATCATGCAGTCCTTTCCCCCTCCAAGTGCCCCTGTATCCTATTACACCGTGGGGTTGGCTTCATAACGTTCATTTTATTCTTCCAGTGTCAGTGCCGGGTTCCAGCGCTGTGCACATGCTCTGTGCCTGGGCTCCACCCTCAGTCTCTAACTCTGTGATGCAGCGTTGCCAGGACTCTGTCTCTCTGGACTGTGTGCTGTGTGTTCTCCAGGGCCACTCCAGGGGTCCACATAGGGTTTGGCTCGGAGTCGGAGCTCAGCCAATAGTACTGGAGAAATAGTTCCAAAGGACAGAGGCTGCTTTTGTTCAAACAGCTCGAGCGGCACATCACTTGCCTGGCACACCAGAGCCCCGTGTCCAATCTCCAACACTGTCGGTGCAAACAAGCAAAAAAAATAAACCGCTTTTAAAAGCTGGTAGATTATCCGGGCAGTGGTGGGGCACACTTTCAATCCCAGCACTCGGGAGACAGAGGCAGGTGTTTGAGGCCATCGTAGTCTACAGAGTGAGTTACAGGACAGCCAGGGCTACATAGACCCTGTCTAGAAAACAAAACAACAAAATAAAACCCCTGGCAGATTAGAGCAATGGCTCAGCAGTTAAGAGCAATTACCAGGACCTGGATTCCATTCCCAGCACCCACGTGGTGGCTCACGGCCACCTCTAACTCCAGTTCCAGGGAACCCTGGCATCCTCTGATTTCCGAGGGTAGCAGACACATGTGTGTATAGATGTAAGTGAAGACAAAACATTCACAAACATTAATTTAAAATAAATCATTAAAAAATAAAGGCAGGCCCCCGAGCTTCACAGCTGTCCAGCTCTAGCAGGTGGGACAAGCCCAGACTGGGGAAGGCGCCCGTGAAACAGTGAAAGTGGCAGACCACTCAAGTGCTTGGTTTTTAAAGACTGTAGCCAAGAGAAGCTCCCATGGGACATGAAATCACCAGCTCAGCCATATGTAAATTCAGCAGCGCTGGGTATGCTCGCATCGCCGAGGGGCAGATTGAGCTCCAGAGTCCTTTCATCTTGCAAAATGAAAACTGTACTCTTAACCAATGTCCCACTTCCCCCCTCCACTCTGGTTTTCATTTTTGGTTGTTTTATGACTGGGTTCATAATGTCCTCAAGATTCACCCATGCTGTAGTATGTATGAGAATTTTGTTCTTTTTTGTTGAGACAGTAAGCATATCGCCCAGGCTGGTCTCGAGTGATCCTGCTAGTCAGCCTCCCGAGTCACAGGCCAGCTTGCTCAGTTTCTCCTTCCAGAGGCTGAATAACACCGTGCTTAGTAGACAGACTCACGGGTCATAGGTGGCCCTGCTCTTGTGTATGTGACGGTGCCGTGAACTTAAGAGTGCACACGTCTGTTCAAAGCCTTGCCTTTCTTTTGCACACACGCCCAGAAATAGAATGGATGGACAGACGCAAGTCAGATGTTGAATTCTTTCAAGCCAGGCCACATGGTTTTCCACGGTGCGCACTCTGCCCGCATTTTCGTCAATGGCACACACAGCTTCCAGGTTCTCAGCATCTTGCTGATGCTTGTTTCCTGCCCTTTTGGTTGCAGAAGATCTGCATGGTTATATTTTATGATGGGTTTTTAATTTTTTATGTTTGTAGTATATATATATATATATATATATATATATATATATATATACACTTTGTAAGATATATATATACACACACACATGCGTGCTTGCCTTCAGAAGCCAGAAGTTAGCCAGGCAGTGGTGGTGGCGGTGCGCGCCTTTAATCCCAGCACTCAGGAGGCAGAGGCAGTCAGGTCTCTGTGAGTTCAAGGCCAGCCTGGTCTTCAGAGCAATTTCCAGGACTGGCTCCATAGTTGCTGAAGAACTCTGTCTTAAGAAAAGAAAAGAAAAGAGTGTTTTGTTCTCTGTATTTTCATGTGTTGGAAACCATTATGCTGACTTTGTTAAATGAAATGCTTTGCTACTATATTCCAGAAAACCATCACGATCTGCAGATACCATCCGCATATAAACCTGCAGAGTCTGCTGCAGGAATGATGCGCCTTCTGGCACAGTAACTCCCTGCTTGATGCAGTGGGCTTGGCAGCATTTGGGGCACAGAGTACTTTGCTTCTCTGCCTCACACCCTAGTTCTTAGTTCCACCTAGCCGTGATAAGGTGGCGGCCAGTGTACGGTCTGTGTTCCCGTGAGAAGAAAACGGGGAGGAAAAGGTGGGACCCTTCCCACCAGCTTGAGGCCTGTCCGAGAAATATGAAGTCTTCATTCAGGGAGGCCACAACTGAGGTCAGGGCCGCTTATCATTATAAAGATACCTGGAATTGTGTTTCTGAATCTGGCCCCATAGCAACCTCAAACACAAACAGAATTCTGTTACTAAGGAGGAAGTGCTTGGGCCAAGGAGAGGGCAACCACAGGCTGTCAGCTGTGGCTGCCATTTGGAGCATGGGTTTTTTCATGGGCCTTTCACCTCTGGCTCATACAGATGTGGGCCGTCTCACGGTGGCCTGTAGTCCCGCGTGTGCATGTGCTGGTTTATTTTCATTTTAATTTTCAATACAATTTAATGTTTTTATAAACTTGGCAGTGCATTGCTGTGGCTTCAGAGGTGCCAATTGATGCTCGCTCTCTAGCCATGAATCATGCTTCCACGGATGCAGCCAGCCTTGGAAATGTCTGAAGAGGCACCCCTTTAATCCCCCCATGTTGGAGGCAGAGGCAGCCACAGCTCTCTGAATTCAAGGGCAGCCTGGTCTTCATGAGTTCCAGTCCACCTAGGGCCGCACAAAACAAACAGGAGAAGCTATCTGGAGAAGCGATTGCTTCCGTGCTGAGCATGCGCAGTTTTTCTTGCCAGCGCCGTCCTCTCAACCACACAGCCCAGCATCTATGTAATAGCATTTTCATTGTAGGAACTCTGTAGTTACTTTCTGTCCTTGCTGTGACTGAAATACCTGGCAAAGCAGCTTCAGGAAGGAAGGGCTTGCTTTGGCTACAGTGTGAGGGTAACTTTTTCGTGGTGGGGAAGTCACGGTGGTAGGAGGGTGCAGTAGGAGGATGCTTCCATGGCATCCATAGCCAGAAAACGGAGTGGGAGGAATGTCACCCACATTCACGACCTATCTTCCCTTCCCTGCCCTCGTAACCCTTTCTAGAGACACCCTCATAGACACAGCTGGAGTGTGTTTCCATGGTGATTCTAAGGCCTGTTAAGTTGGCCATGAAGATTCACCACAGCGAGGAGGTGCTGTGAATATTCCACAGTTGATGTAAGGCACCCAGGAGGACTTTGTAGGCTACGTGCAAGCACCAGGCCACTTTACACCAAAGACTTCGGTGTCTTCTGGGTCCTGGAAGCAGGATTCTGAAGGACAGCTGTCCATGGAAAAATAATTTCCCTCCCATTCCATCCCTAACAACCAAGTCCCTGTCCTAAGGTGCAGCTGATGTTAATAGTTATCAAATAACTGTCCAGTGGGAGGGCCACCATGTCTGATGACCTCAGTTTCATGCCCCAGGCCCCATATGGTAGGAGAGACCCAGCTCCTGCAAACTGTCTTCCGGTGTCCACACTCTTGCGGTGGCATGTGTAAACACACAAAACACACACACTTTCAATAAGTAAGTAAATAACTAAATAAATAAATGTTAAAAGTGCTTTACAGTAACCCAGGTATATTGTCGCATGCCTGTGAGCGCAATACTCAGAATGCTGAGGCAGAATGATTATGAGTTCGAGGCCAACCTGCACTACATAAATTCTGTTTCATACAACAATAACAGAAGGAAAAGAAAAGTATGGATTTTCTTTGACTATAGAAGCAAATGCACGTGAATGCTTACTCCCCACCCCTTCTTTTTTACATAAGTGGTGTAATTCTGTACCATTCGTAGCTGGCATTTTTCACTTTATACTCAGTCTCTCCTCACCTGCCATTTAGAGTCTGTCGTTTAAAGTCCCCTCTGGCAAACTTTGTCTAAGAATATTAAATAGAAAATTCTAGAAACAAGCAAGTCATAATTTTTAAGTGGATGCCATTCTGAATAGTGTAACGATTCTGCCCTGCCCTGTCTAAGACGTGCATTGTCCGTTTGTCCAGCTGAGGACAGTGGGGGCTCCTGTAACGCACTTAGTAGCTGGCTCAGTTTGAGACGGACTCTGGCGTCCTTCAGTTCTTGGCAGGATGATGGTTTCAAGAAGCCTTTGGCAGTCTTGGAATGTAACCTGTGGACAAGGGCATTTTGTGGATTACGTAAGTAGCATCTTGTAATTGACCTAAGAATCTGCTATCTTTTGCTTTTTGTTTTTGAGACAGGTTTCTCTGTGTGGTTATGGCTGTCCAACTCGCTTTGTAGACCAGGCTGGCCTGGAACTCAGAGATCCACCTGCCTTTGAGGTGTACCACCACCACCCGTCTCACTTCTCTCTCTCTCTTTTCTTTTTTTGAGACGGGATCCTTCTGGGAAGCCCAGACTGTTCTCAGCTGATGGGTATTTAGAGGCTGTCTGCTGCCTCCTAGGATGAGGGGACCTTGGGCTCTGCCGGGATAGTGTGCCCCTTACTCCCTTGCTCCCACTTTGGGACCAGGCCTCTGGCTTCCTGCAGGAGCCCTGCCTGCGGCCACTGTCTGTGCCCTCAGTCCTAAGTCCACAGCAGGTGTGAGAAGCCGCTCCCAGGTGGGGGAGGGGTGGGAACAGGCAGCTGTGGGGAAGCCTCCCCAGGGAGGCAGCCGGTGAGTCATGCCGGGGGGTGGGGTGGGGTGGGGGCAGTACGAAGTGTCAGGGCGTGCAGAAGCTAGGGGTGTAGGTGGCTGTGGAAGGCTGCAGAGATGCCCAGGCTCACAGGGAACACAGTCCATGATGGAGGAGGATTCAACAGAAGATTCAACACTTTGTAACTGTGTGACCTCCAGCAAGCAATTTACCTCCCCATACCTCAGTTTCTCCATCTGCAGTACCAGGCTAATCCCACATCATCTTCATCCCAGCCTGACTACCTCTGAGTACTAACCTACTTTCTTTATTAGATTTGGGGGGTACCTCCTAGCTCCAGCCCATTCAGCAAAGCTCAGTTCCCACTTGTTAGAGGTGGAGTGGGGACAAGCAGGACATGTCTATGGAGGAAAATCTGCTCTGAGGCCTTCAACAGAGAAAATTAGCCCCTGCAGGTACCCGTTAGCCAGCACCATGGGGGAAAGGGGACTTCAAATCCCGTTTGTCTTGCTGCCCCTAGAGTCTCTGTCTGTTGTCCACATAAATTCCAGAGGAAGGAAACACCAAGGTTTAAATGTGGGCACGTTTTCTACTGCAAGGGAGAACAGAGATGAACTGCGAGCTGCACCCCAGGGGTCTGACTTCCTTGCAAGGAACCGGTGGAAACTGGCTTTACCCTGTGCCAACAGACCCCAGCTGTTAGGAGAAGGCAGTGGGCATTGCACTTGCCTTGCCCCTGAGCTGTGGTGACAAGGATGAGAAAGTTAGAAAACACCCGAGCTTGACCCTTGGCTCTTCATTTAGCTTGTGCTACTTAACTTTTGTGCGTGCGTGTGTGTGTGTGTGTGTGTGTGTGTGTGTTTGCTTTTGGTCATGATTTTTTAAAATTTATTTTTTATTTTATTAACATTTTTTATTTTATATTCCAGCCACAGTTTCCCCTCCCTCCTCTCTTCCCGTTCTCCCCCCCATAATCCCCCTCCTCATCCATAGTTATAAAACCATCAGGTGGGTATGGGGGCGCATGCACTCCTTTGACCTCAGCATTCTGGAAGTATCGGAAAGCGGGTCTCTTGTGTTTGAGGAGAGACTAGTCTACATAGTGAGTTACAGGTCAGGTAGGAATTGGCCTTAAAAAATTACTTATGGGGGCTGGAAAGATGGCTCAGTGGTTAAGAGCACTGACTGTTCTTCCAGAGGACCCAGGTTCAATTCCCAGCACCCATATGGCAGCTCACAACTGTAGCTCTAGTTCCAGGGGTCCTGGGACCCTCACACAGACATACATGCAGGCAAAACACTAATGCATATAAAATAAAAATAAATAAATTGTTTAAAAAAATTACTTATAAAGGTAGCAGGTTTTGACGATTTAAAATCCCTTCAAATAAAGTAATAAAAACAGGCTGGATGGTGGTGACACATGCCTTTATTCCCATCACTTGGAGGCAGAGGGAGGTAGATCTCAAAGAGTTCGAGGCCAGCTTGGTCTACAAAGCGAGCTCCAGGACAGCCAAGACCGTTATACAGAGAAACCCTGTCTCAAAAAAGGGATAAAAACAAAAGTAATGCCAGTTTGTGGTGGTGGCACACGCCTTTAATCTCAGCACTCAGAAGGCAGAGGCAGGTGGGTCTATGAGGCCAACCTGGTCTTACAGAGAGAGTTCCAGGACAGCCAGGGCCACACAGAGAAACCCTGTCTGGAAACTAAAACCAACCAAACAAAATGAAGGCAACAAAGCCGGGCGGTGGTGGCGCACGCCTTTAATCTCAGCACTCAGGAGGCAGAGGCAGGCGGATCTCTGGGAGTTCGAGGCCAGCCTGGTCTACAAGAGCTAGTTCCAGGACAGGCACCAAAGCTACAGAGAAACCCTGTCTCGAAAAACCAAAAAAAAAAAAAAAAAAAACCAAAAACAAAAAAACAAAATGAAGGCAACAAACTTAGAACTTATATATGTGAGATCTGCTAAGGTTCTAAATGTAGGGACCACATCCCAGAGGAGTTGACCACATCCCAGAGGAGTTGACACCCCCTCTGAGTTGTCCAGTGGGAAGGTATTCCAGGATTACCTACATTACTCTAGGGTACAGCAGATTGTGTAAACTCTTATTTTAGGGAGGCAGCATGATATTTTTTTTAAATATTTATTTATTTATTATGTATACAATATTCTGTCTGTATGTCTGCAGGCCAGAAGAGGGCACCAGATGTCATTACAGATGGTTGTGAGCCACCATGTGGTTGCCGGGAATAGAACTCAGGACCTTTGGAAGAGCAGGCAATGCTCTTAACCACTGAGCCATCTCTCCAGCCCTAGCATGATATTTTTTACTTTTAAATTTTATTTTAGTGTGTGTGTGCCAGAAACAAAGACCTGTATTTTGAGATCTGCATTTTGTTTACAGCCATCTTAAGCTCACAAATTAAGAAAAATATTTACCTCTATCCCCTCTGCAGGGTCTAGGAAACCAACCTGGAGTCTTATTTCCTAGCAGAGACCTTAAGAAACCAGGCTCCGGAACTCATTAGCATTTTCCTTTGTTAGTCAATAATCACAGGCTCTCAGTATTTACTTATCAGCTGGGGGATATCTCCGGACCTGAACTCCAGCAGACCTGAGCTTCCTGACACCCTTCCCTTCCCCTTGACACCTCCCCCCCTCCACTTTGCCCGTTTGCTGTATAACAGCTTCTGAGGAAATAATAAACTGGACGGCTTGATCAGAAATTCTGTCTTGCTGTCATTTCTCATGTCTCTTGTCTCCTTTCATTCCTCTCTACTAGGTTTATCAGGGACCCTGGTTCGTATCCCGTGGGTCGGGATGTGTGTGTGTGTGTGTGTGTGTGTGTGTGTGTGTGTGAGAGAGGGGGGGGGTGAGGGGGAGGGTGAGGGGAGGGGGAGAGGGAAAGGGAGAGAAAATGCATATGTAAATTACAGGTTGACATCAGTTCCTCAATTGTTTCTCCGCCTTAGTTCTCTGAGACAGGGTCTCTTACTGAACCTGGAGCTCCCTGATTGAACAGACTAATTGGCTAGCAAGACTCAGGCATCCTTCTGTCTCTGTCATGTTATACATAATGTGATCTTAATATAAAAATAGATGCACACAGTGTTATTCTTAAAATAATGCGGGGTTCACGGAGCAGCAGCAAGCTCCGGCAGGTCCCCAGTGGTGCCAGGCACCGACTCCAGAGTCCGGCACCCGAGGGGTGGCAAAGTTCCCATCAGCGGGAAGCCACATGGCAGAATTCCCAATGCGCAGCGGTTGTGAGCAGACCCATGGACACAGAAAGTAGCCATAAAAGCATTTATTGAGGGAGAGAGGGAGAGAGGGATAGAGAGAGAGAAGAGATAAAAGAAGAGAAAAGAGTAAAAGGAGAGAGAGACAGAGAGAACACATATGCGCCAAGGAAGCAGAAAAGGAAGGGGCAAGATGGCGGCAGGCAGGTCAGAGGTAATGGGAGTGGGCGTGGCTTGTCCCTTAAAACGATGGGAAAGCACAACGTTCCCAGGTCTTCCTTATAATAAAAAGCAGGAGACCAGGCACCACAGCCCAAAGGAACTGGGGCAGCAAACTCTCAAGACTGCTTCCGGCTGATTGTGGGCATCGTCTTGGGGGGGGGTGGCGAGAAAAGGCTGGGTGCTGGTCACATCCTGTCATAGCTGGTCTCTTTGTTTTGGCAGAACAAAAAACAAATTAAGGAAAAAAAATTTTAGGACCAGGGAATTGAGGGGGTATCTGACCTGTTTAAGATGGATTTCTTAATTCGGCTCCCTGGAACTCACGAGAACTTCTTGGGTTTGTGAAAACATTAGTTTTAGACATATAATGACTGTGCCATAAGAGATAAATTTGATTTGAAATTTGTTTGGTGAGGTCACCTTGCAAAACCTCAACCTGGCGAAACCTCTCAGCTGTCAAACTGTCAGAGATCTTTGAGAAGGATAAGATTTTACTTGAGTTACTGATTAAAAAATGACAGAGAACTTACTTGGTTGGCACCAAGAGCTACTCTTTTTGGATCCCCCATGGTTGTTGAAGGTTGCACTTGACCTTTGCTGTTTAGTGCAGGCTCCGGAAGACCCCGTGGGCTAAGAAATCTGTAGGAAGACAGGCCTACCTTGACCTGAGCAGCTAGGCTGTCTATTCCAGCGATTCCGTTCACGTCTGGAGGTTTGGACGAAAGGCAGTTTTGCCCAGTGGTCAGGGGTTTGCAGTCGAAGCAAAATGCAGAAGGACATTGTTCTGTACGTGTCTGTCTTCTGTCTTCTTTGGAGGGAGCAGAGAGCTGCTGCTAGGAGCCAACCTGTCTCTTTTTTGTTGTTGTTGTGAAAAGTTTTTTAATAATTAAATATTTAAATATCATATTCCCCAGATCTCTGAGCAGCTGAGGGCAAAAAACTTTGTAATATAAGGTTAGTGGTGGGACTGACAATGGTTTTGAAGTCTGAAATGAAAGCTGGGAGTAAAATCGGGAGAGTGTGGTCACGTGACCTGTACCTCAGCCAAGATGGCGGAAAAAGTCACCTGACCCATGTGGTCCTCAGCCAAGATGGCGACCACCACGTGTAGTCTGCTCTGTTGGAGAGCTGCCATGCCATAACAAAAGCCGCAGAGGGGAAGGGCAAAAGGCTGGAACCCAAAATGGCCATCTATAGTTTTAATGGGGCCATTTATTTGGACAGAGACTGATAAGTGTAAGGCATTAAAGCATGAGGCCGGAGTGATAGGTCTGGATGGCTTGGCTCCCATGGTCAAGGCCGTGAAAACACCTGCAAAAACCATGGCACCTCAAGCCTACAACGAGAATGGCTCCCCGTTAAGGCGAGATGCAGATGGCACGAACACCCAGGCCCTGTGAACTCACGTCTGAGTTTTTTTTTTCTTACTTAGTTTTTATTCATAATCATCAACTTAACTCTGCAATCCAGCTAGACTTGAAGGGGAATGAGGAGAATATGGAACCCAAAGAACTTCAGTGAGAGCAGAGATTACAGGGTACTGCGAGCAGATGGGGCTGGGGTGCTCTCCTGAGCTACAGAAGGAATGGTCTGGTGGGTAAGAAGCCCGCAAGTCAAAAGAATTAGAGTTGTCCACAGTCGGAAATGGTGATCTTCTTGCTGGTCTTGCCATTCCTGGACCCAAAACACTCCATGGCTTCCACAATGTTCATGCCTTCTTTCACTTTCCAAAGACCACATGTTTGCCATCCAGCCACTCAGTCTTGGTGGTGCAGATAAAAAACTGGGAACCGTTTGTGTTTGGTCCAGCATTTGCCATGGACAAGATGCCAGGACCTGTATGCTTCAGGATGAAGTTCTCATCCTCAAATTTTTCTCCGTAGATGGATCTGCCGCCAGTGCCATTATGGCGTGTGAAGTCACCACCCTGGCACATGAATCTTGGAATAATCCTGTGAAAGGAAGAACCCTTATATCCAAATCCTTTCTCCCCAGTGCTCAAAGCATGAAAGTTTTCTGTTGTCTTTGGAACTTTGTCTGCAAACAGCTCGAAGGAGACGCGGCCCAAGGGCTCGCCATCGGCCGCGATGTCGAAGAACATGGTGGGGTTGACCATGGCTGCAGCAAGAGGTGAGAGGGGACAGCGGTGTCTGCAAAGCGGCCTCGCGTCCGAGTTTACAGGGGGGTGCTATAACCTGGCTGAAGGGATTCAGCCAAGGTCAGGCTGCACCGTAGCGGCGTGCTGCACCATAGCGGCAGTTACGACGAAAAGAAGGAAGAAAGGAATGAAAAGAGAAAAAGAGGGAGAACTGGAGACCCCGGGCCTCCAGGCGCGGGTGAGCTGAGGGGCTGGCTAAGGCCATGCCATCCCAGGCACAGGCTTAGCACAGGAGACAAGCCGAATTGAATGCCAGCGAAGGGAACAACCGAGGCCCTGAAGGCCCACGGTTGGAGGTTCCCCCCATCCCTAGAAACTGCGAAGGGTTGCCAGGAGCTCAACGGTCAATCCCTTGGGTTAAAAGAGATGGTTAAGGTGGCCGAGATGGGGGCACTCACGATTAGTTGATTTGTTGTTTGGAGGAGCTGTGTCCAGGCAGATGGAACACGTGGGTCGTTGTAGAAAAGGTCCTCGGGTCCTGATTCTGCCCCGGGAGGGAGCTCGGAGTCCCGGATGGTGCCTAAAGCCGGAACTCCGGCCCCAGGTGGAAGTCCGGGGCAGGCGAATCATTCGAGTTGCCGCACCATTTGTTATTCTTAAAATAATGCGGGGGCTCCCCCGCCCAGCAGGCTCATGGAGCAGCAGCAAGCTCCAGCAGGTCCCCAGCGGTGCCGGGTGCGGGCTCCAGAGTCGGGCACCCGAGCGGTGGCCACGTGGCAGAATTCCCAATGTGTGGTGGTTGTGAGCAGACCCATAGACACAGAAAGTAGCCATAAAAGCGTTTATTGAGGGAGAGAGGGAGAGAGAGAGAAGAGATAAAAGAAGAGAAAACAGATAAAAGGAAAGAGAGACAGAACACATGCGCATGCCAAGGAAGCAGAAAAGGAAGGGGCAAGATGGCGGCGGTCAGGTTAGAGGTAATGGGAGTGGGCATGGCTTGTCCCTTAAAGCGACAGGAAAGCACAACACACAGTGAAGCAAGAAACAGAGGACAAAAATCAAACCAAACCAAAACAAAAAACAAACAAACAAAATAATGAGAAGCAGACCAGCTTCCCTCTATTCTCAGTGAAATGTTAGAAAACAGCCACGGGAGGCCGGTCTTGTTGGCACACAACTCTGATGCCAGCACTGGGGAGACTGAAGCAGAAGGTTTGAGTTCACACAACTCTGATGCTCACCCTGGGGAGACGGAAGCAGGTTTGAGTTCACCCTGAGTGACAGAAAGAGATTGTCTTATGTATATATTTCATATTTCCACCTAATATAAAAGTATTAAAGGGAAAATTATGAGAAACTACCTTACAAAAAGTTGAAGGCCAAGCTGCACTTGGGCAGGCAAGTCGCTGTAGTCAGGACAGTCCTTACAGACTGAGAACTGTAGAACAGCTGAAAAAGGGAACCGGGCATGAAAAAGCAGTTCACAAGGAAGCAAATTCCAGCAGCAAATAAACACACAACAGACTCACAACCTCACTAGTGGCCAGGGAATGCCAAACAAAACGCCAGAGAGGTGTGTGGGGTGTCCATCAGGCAGAGGGACATGGCTCAGCAGTGGGGGCTATGGAGAGCCACAGCTTATATTGTTGGCAGAAATGCTGGGAAGTGTTTGGATACAGGCCAGCATGGCAGCATGTGTATGTAATATTAGCAATAGGAAGCTTGGAAGGAGGATTGAGAGTTTAAGGCTAGGCTGGGCTATACAGAGAGACCCTGTCTCAAAAAATACAACAAAAGATACAAACAACAACAAGAAGAAACTCCCATTTGAAAAAAATGCGGTTAAGAGTACAGAAGTAAGTACAGACAGACCAGAAGCAAAGGCTGGAGCAGGCATTTTGGGAACGGCTGACGAAAGGTGTCAGGAGCCAATTTCCTCCTAGGATTATTGCAGGAACCATCACCCTGGGGAGTCTGCAGAGAACCCCACACCCCTAATTGTGTTAGGAATCATTCTATTGACAGAGCCTACCCCACACCCAAATTGGCTGTTAATGAGAGCTATCTGTTAGCAGAACCCACCCCACATTCCAAACTATCTAGAGAACTAGGTGTGTCATCTCCTAGTTGTGACTTCCTGGCCTACAGTGACCTGACCGAAGGTAACCTCCTGGCTACGTGACCAAAGTGAACCACGTGACCAATGTGAACCACGCGGCAAGAGCACAGGCCCCTGTGCCCACCCCCAACTGCTTACCATATATAAGCTGTACCCCATCTCTAATAAACGGAGGCTCTGACAAACTTAGCATGGCCTCCTTCCTCTCTCTCAGCTCATATCTTACAGATAGTGCCTCTCCGGGACCCTGGAATAACTGACTGCAGGGTGGGTTACAACCCCTAGACTGAGTAGCCCACCCAAAGGCAATCAACAGAAAGGTTTTTGGCAAGCTTTCAGATAACCTATACAGCATCTGTTGGGAAAACACAGGGAAAAAAACCGCAATCGATAAAAACAAGAGAAAACCCAAATAAGAAGCAGAGGGTTCCTCAGAGGGTCTGGAGAGAAGAGGCTCCACAGGGAGCATTCGGAGAGAGCCGCCCAGAACCACAGGTGTGGGGGCAGGCGGTGGCTTGGCTCACTGCACAGCAGGAGCCTAAGCAGAGAAATTTCTCAAGATGAAATTTGCAAACCACCTAATCTAACTGAACTGTCAAGAAATGATTTAAATAACTGGCAGGGAGTTTCAGGATGAACTAGAAGTAAGCACGTTACTTACTATTTGAAGGGAATTAAAACACCATCAAATAAAAGTATCTCAAGACAGAATTGCTGCCCGGGTCTACTCTAAGGGTTGTCCTATGGTAATTAAAAGCTTACCAGTTAGCTCTTTTTAATGGTGTCCAGCATTTTCTTTGAACTTGACTGGCTCTATAATGGAGGTTTCATTGTACACAAAGCTATTTAGTGAGTGACCAGATTTTGGCATAAGGCAAGCATGGGCCTGAGTGGTTCTGCACTGGGTTCTCTGCATACATGTTGTGGCCCTTCGTTAGCTTGGTGTTTTTGTAGAACTTGGAACAGCGGGAGTGGGCGTATCTCTGACTCTTGCCTGCTCTTGGGACTCCTTTCCTCCTACTGGGTTGCCTTGTTCAGCCACGATATGAAGGTTTTAGCTTTGTCTTACCGTATCTTCCATATCTTTTTTTGTTGTGTTTGGTGGTTGTCTCTTGGAGGCCTACTCCTTTCTGACAGGAAATGAAAGGGGCATGGATCTGAGGGAGAGGGGAGGTGGGGGGGGGCTAGAAAGAGTGGCAGGAGGGAAACTGTGCTTGGGATGTATTGTATAAAAGAAGAATTTAGTGGCAAGTGCTTTTCCCTGCAGAGCCTGCTCACCTGCCTGGGAGAAGCTTTGAAATTCTATGCAAAAGCTTGAGACGATTTTCTGTGTCATTGGAATCCTTTGGGAAAGGCTTTGCCTCTGCTTATGTCTTGAGGTGTTTTCCTCTCAGGTTCAAAGTGTCAGTTCTTACTTTAAGCTTCGTTTCCTTCTGTTGGATTTTTGTGTAAGATGGGAAGTCTAGATCTAGTTTCACACTTTCCGTTGTGAAGTCCAGTTTTCCCTGCTGTCTTACGCAGGCTTTCTATCGCTGCGACTAAACAGCGTGATCAAAAAGCAAGCTGAATTAAATAATAAAAATAAATTAATTAAAAAAAAGCAAGCTGACAAGACAGGGTTCATTTGACTTACACTTCCATATTGGCATTCAGCACTGAGGGAAGCCAGGACAGGAACTCAAACAGGGCAGGATCCTGGAGGCAGGAGCTGATGCAGAGGTCATGGAAGGGTTGCTTGTTTTCGCTGGCTTGCTCAGCCTGCTTTATTATAGAACCCAGGAGCACCAGCCCAGGGATGGTACCACCCACCATTGGCTAGGCCGTCCCCCACCAATCATGCCTTACGGCTGGATCTTATGGAGGCAGTTCCTAAACTGAGGCTCCTTCCTTCCTGGATGTTGGGAAATTTTTAGCTCAGGCCCCATTCCAAACCCCACCAGGAAAGATGTTCAGCAGGGAGCTTGGTCCCACTCCTTCCATTCCAAACTCCCCCTTCTCAGAAAGCCCACCATTGGCGGCTCCTCCCCTGGAGCTGCTTAAAGACCACACCTACTGGGTATTTAAGGCCCTTCCTTGGGAGCAGCAGTGTGATTTCTCTCCTGCTTTCATCCTCTCCCCAGAACCCCGGGAGATGCTTTGCTCAAATTAAGCCTGGTCTTATGAACTTATGAATTCGGCTTGATTTGGCTTATTGCATTGGCAGAGAAACCTACAACCGGGGCTTACAAACATTTATCACATTTGACTCCAGCTTGTGTCAAATTGACGCAAACATCACTATTCACCCACAACCCTTCCTTTCTTATCCATTGGTGTGACCTGCATGGCGACCATGGCTGCTTGACAAAGTTCCAGCATTTTGATGCTCTGGAGAAGTGTGGTCTGAGCGTCATATCTAATAATTCTCACTATTAAGGCCTTTCCCTTTGGGAAACTGTGTGCAGGTTTTGGTAAAGGTGAAAATGTACACAATGGTAGCCTCCCTAAACAGAAGAATTCTCTGGGAAAAAAAAGTCCTACTACTACAGAACCAGAAATCCCATTGTGCCCTCCTAACTGCACCAAGAATAGGAAAGTTAGAGATTTTCTAGACACTCCGATCCCAAGGATGAAACTCCTACAATAAACATTAGACGGAAGAGTTGAGTTAAATACAGAGAAATCAGACCGGTGCAGTACAATGGGAAAAAGTAGGACTTCAGACTTTCCCTGGCCGGGAGAGGGGAACAGGTCTATTTAGTAAGCCTAAGACACAAAGGGACACATTTAGGGACTATCTCAGTGCTTAGCTCCTTGAAGAATGAAAATTGCCCTTAAATTGTAGTAGTATAGTGTCTGGTCCCCAGAAGTCCTCCTTTTCCCAAGGTCAGGCATTCAGATAAGGGCTCCATTCCTTGGGGAGAGCCTTAAGGAAAGTTTCTGGTTACTAAAGCAGTCATTCTCACCTCTAGCAGGAGGGGCTTTAGTCCCTTCCTTTAACAGAGCCTATTGCCAAGGTCAATGATAGATTCCTCAACCCCATCCTAAGCCACACCCCAGCTCACATGCCCCTTGTCTCCAGTTTAATCCTATGTACAATAAGAGATGTAGTCTTTTTCAATAAACTCACTGCAGCCATCCTGATGCACCCCCAGATCGCGTCTGTTTCCCCCAGCGTCCCCAGCTTCATACATCTTCCTTGGGACCTGAACCCCAGCCGAAGCAGGTCTCCGGCAATTCATCCCCAAGATCTCACATTAAAATCATAATTTTTTTTTTTGGTTTTTCGAGACAGGGTTTCTCTGTGGTTTTGGAGCCTGTCCTGGAACTAGCTCTTGTAGACCAGGCTGGTCTCGAACTCACAGAGATCCACCTGCCTCTGCCTCCCAAGTGCTGGGATTAAAGGCGTGCACCACCACCGCCTGCCTCATAAATAATTTTAAAAGTTCCACAGTCTTTATAACTTCAAACACATTAAGGTTTCAGTCTCTTTAAAATAGCCAGTCTCTTTTAAAAGTTCAAGTCTTTTATCTGTGGGCTTCTTTAAAAATCAAAATTAAATTAAATACCTTCTTCAAGAGGTAAGAACAAGGCAACTGTCACAATTTGAACAAAGCAAAATCAAATTTCAACAGTATACATGCTCAATGCTCAACTATCTGGGATTCACTTCACAATCAAAATCCTAACTATCCAATGTCTGGATCCACTCACAATCTTCTGGACTCCTCCAACGGGCTTGGGTCACTTCTCCAGTTCTACCTTCTGCAGCACACAGCTTCTGTAATGTGCTCAACATTTTTATCTTCCAAACTCCTAAAGAACATTACACTGAGCTCTTAATACTCAATGGCTCTCCTAGCCACAATCCTCCCCAAAACATGGTCAGGTCAGTCAATACCCCTCTGAACTGGTACCAATTTGTTTTAATTAGGGTTTTTATTGCCACCAGGAAACACCATGACCAAAAGCAACTTGGGGAGGAGAGGGTTTATTTGGTTTACACTTCCACATTGCTGTTCATTATTAAGGAAGTCAAGTAATGGATTAAGTAAAATGCTGCGGGATCCGTGGCTGCTGCAGTGGCAGAAATGCTGCAGGTTCCTGAGCAGTGGCAGGCAGCAGGCCATGTTTTGGCAGGCAGGGGGCAGCAGGTCCCAAAAGCAGCCAGTCCCAAGTAGGGGTGGCACAGTTTCCTGAGTGACTGCAGTAGGCCATGAGGAAAGACAGAATGGGCATGTCATGAGACCACACAGCAGGTCTCTGAAGGTGGCTGGTCCCCAGGCAGGGAGCTACACAGCAGGTAAGAGACAGAGACATGGATAGGTGGATAGGCACACCATGCAGAATGAGGTTGGATATTTATTTAGTGGGTTATGGAAGGGAAGAGGAGAAGGAGAAGAGCAGAGGCAGAGAGAGGGATGGGGGGAGGACACACACATACACAGAGACAGACAGAGACAGAGACAGAGGGAGAGAGAAGGGGGAAGGGGATAAGTGAAGAAAGGCAGAAGCTGCCTCTTGGGGGAGAGAAACAAATGAAAGGGACTCAGGCTCGAAGCTGAAGATCAGCTTGCCTCAGCAGACTGGGGAGGGAGTGGAGGTGGCTTGTCTCTTAAAGAGACAGGACAGACCATTACAGTCAAGACAGGAAATCAAACAGAGCAGGATCCTGGAGGCTGGATCTGATACAAAGCCCATGGAGGAGTGCTGCTTACTGGCTTGCTTCCTCTGACTTGCTCAGCCTGCTCACTTATAGATCCCAGGACAACCAGCCCAGGGATGGCACCTCTCACAATGGCTGAGCTCTCTCCCACTGATCAGTAACTGAGAAAATAATGCCTTACAACTGGATTTCATGGAAGCAGGTAGCTGCTTTTCTTTTTCTTTTTTTCTCTTTGGGGTGCATCACTTAGCTCCCAAATATATACTTGGAGACTTATTCTTACTTAGGAATGCCCAGCCTTACCTTGGCTTGTTTTTAGCCAGCTTTTCTAATTTGAACTATTCTATTTCTCTTTACCTATGCTTTGCTTCTAGACTTTTTGCCTTTCTTTATTCCATATATCTTTCTTTCTTTCTTACTCTGTGACTGGCCCCTGATGTCCTCCTCTCCTCCTTTTTTCACTCCTCATTCTTCTCTCTCTCTTTTCTAGATTTCTCCTCCTATTTATTCTTCTTCATGCCAGCCCCACCTGTTTCTCCTGCCTAGCTATTGGCCATTCAGCTCCTTATTAAACCAATCAGGTGTTTAAACAGGCAAAGTAACACAGCTTTACAGAGTTAAACAAACGCAACATAAAAGAATGCAACACATCTTTGCATTAAACAAATATTCCACAGCATAAACAAATGTAACACATTTTAAGATTATATTCCACAAAAGAGGCATTTCCTAAGCTGAGGCTTCTTTCCCTCTGATGATGTTAGCTTGTATCAAGTTGACACACCAAGCCAGTCAGTACGCCAGCCTTGTTTATCAAGAGCTTGTCTCTTTTCCAGTATATTTTCGGTACTTTATCAAATATAGGGAGGTTATAGCTGTGAGGATCAGTTTCTGGATCCTCTGTTTTATTCTTTTGGTCCAAGTGACTGTTTTTGTGCCAGTACTATATAGTTTTTGTTACTCTGGGTCTCGTCAATCTGAAATCGGGTACTGTGATACCCTGAGCATTGCTCTTTCTGCTTAGGATATTAAGAAGACCCATAGAGGTGGATCTGTTCCACCTTGGCCAAAGGTCAGAAAATTCAAGCATACTCCTGCTTCTTCAAGGATAAGGCAAGAGATTTGACCCAGGGAGTGGTTGGCTGCAGAATGCTTGGTCTAAGGTATGGTCATTACATGTCCTGCCTAAACAACAGAATACTTAACTAAAGGATATAGTTGCTTGATGTCTCAAGTATTGAAGCAAGTTACTGTTCTGCTTGTCCTTTGTGTCATGTTAAAGCAGTCTTTCACCTTCTCCCCACTGTAGTATTGGGGTACACACACACACACACACACACACACACACACACACACACACGTAAAACATGAGCGTATTCAGTATTCACTGGATAGCCTTCCCAGTTCTTTTTTTTTTTTTTTAGAGACAGGGTTTCTCTGTAGCTTTTGGAGCCTGTCCTGGAACTAGCTCTTTTAGACCAGGCTGGCCTCGAACTCACAGAGATCTGCCTGCCTTTGCCTCCCTAGTGCAGGGATTAAAGGTGTGCACCACCACCGCCCAGCAGCCCTCCCAGTTCTATCCTATGTCTCTGTATTTCTTTTGTATCTCTGTTCCTCCTACCCTGGTATGTGCCAGTCAGCTGTTTACCCTGGTAGTCCCTCAAACTTCTGCAGGATAGCAGGTGCCCCTTGCTGTGTGTGATAATAAACACAGTACCAGCTGTTGAAGGTCAGACTCCAATATCTTGCAGGTAACAGGAAGTTGACTGAGACACCGAGCAGTATCCTGAGCATAGAAAACCTCAAGCCCACCCACATAGTGACACACTCCTCCAACAAGACCACACCCACTGCCACAAAGCCACACTTCCTAATAGTTCCACTCTCTATGTGATTATGGAGGCCAGCTACATTCAAACAACCATACTTGCTGAACCCAGAGCTTGCCAATTTGCCTAGTTTAGCTCGTGTGTGTCAGGGATCCCATGTTTCTGCATCCCAAGTGCTGGGATTACAGGTAGGCAGTAATGCCCACACCACTAATCTCTTCTTATTAATGTTCTGGGGATCTGAACTCAAGTCCATGGTTTTCAGGGCAACTATTTTCTTTATTGATCTCTCTATCCCTAAAGTTTACATCCTATAGACCTCTTACTTCCTTAGTTAGGTTTATTCCCAGGTATTTTTTAAAAAATTCTCTTCAAAAATTCAAAGCCACGTGGTTGCTATCCAGTAGGATAGGGGTGCGGATCCAGGGTAAAACCCAGTAGATATAAAACTACAGCTCAGGGCTGAGAAGATTGCCTACCTAGTGAAGTGCTTGCTGTGCAAGCCTGAAGTACTGAGTTTGGGTCCCTACACCAGTGCAAAAGCAGGGCGGAGTGGCAGGTGTCTGTAGCCCCAACCCCGAGGCCAGGTCAGGGTGGCCACAGATTCCACGAGCTCACTGGCTAGAAAGTCTAGCTGAAATCGTGAGCTCCAGGTTCTGTAGTAATATGGGCGCAGCGGCAGGGCTGCATCCCCAAATCCCCCAGCCGCCTGCCTGGCTAGCTTTTGCCCCGAAATAATTACACAGACACTGTATTCATTTAAACACTGCTTGGCCCTTAGCTCTATCTAGCCTCTTCTAGGCTAACTCTCGCACATTAATTTAGCCCATTTCTAATCATCTGTGTAGCGCCCCTAGGTGCGCTTACCGGGAAGATTCTAGCCTAAGTCCATCCTGGGTCGGAGCTTCATAGCGTGCGTCTTCCCTGGAGCAGGTAGCATGGCGTCTCTCCTGAGGCGTCTGCTCCGTAGAGGAGAGCTGTGGAGTCTGACCTCACTTCCTCTTCCTCCCGGCATTCTGTTCTGTTTACTCCACCCACCTAAGGGTGGGCCTATCCAATGGGCCTAGCAGTTTCTTTATTGCTTAGCCAATGAAATCAACAGATTGATATGACACTCCCACATCAAGGTTCAGTGAGAGATCTGACTCAGAGAGTGAGACAGAGAGCAGTAGAGGAAAACTCCAGCCATGGATTTCTGGCCTCTGTATGAACACAAATGAGGTACGCATGCATGCAAACACACATGCAAACACATGCATTCACTGCACCTCAAACAAACAACATCCAGCCATAGTGTGCAAAGACCTTGTACTCTGACCGCATCCGAGAGTCAGGAGAAGGAACTCCAAAAAAAGTGGCGATGCACCTGAGAAAGGTCCTGTTCTGTTATGTCTGGTGGCACAGGCCAGTCTAGGCAACAGTGAGAACTTGTTTGAAAGTAAAGGCAGGTGTAGTTCAACGATGGAGTGCCTCCTATGAAGCTCTGAGTTCAGCATCAGTACCACATTAAAGAGGGAAGGAAAAAGGAAGGAAGAGAGAGACAGACAGAGAGAGACACAGAGAGAGAAATAGACCGAGCGCGCCAGCCCCTAGAACTATTGCTTTCAGAGAGGGCCAATACTCTGGGACCAAGTGATGGGGAAGGACGCTTGTCTCAAGGTTTGCATGGTGGAGGCCAAGCAGTTCACACCGTTGTCTCTCCTGCATCACCAAGACTATAGCAATCTTAACTGTTATCATTGTTATTTATTTGAAAGATTTTTTTCATTATTTTTAATCATGTGGATGGGTGTGAGTCTGTGTGTGGGTTTTTGCACAAGAGTGCAGGTGACCACAGAGGCCAGAGGTGTTGGATCCCCTGGAGCTGGAGTTATGGGCAGTTGTGAGCCCTCTGATGCGGGTGAGACTTGGGTTCTCTGCAAGAACAAGACATTGCTCTTCATCACTGAGCTATCTCTCCAGCAGCCCACAGCATCTTTTGTTATATCAGCCTCAGGCAGCCAAGCTCCAGGGTAGTTCATTAGTCTTGAAAAATAACCATTTCTGGTATATCAAAGGCTTACAGCTGTCTGGAGGTGACTGAGTCATCTTGAACCTGTGAATTGTAGGGATTGTTCTAGACTTGGGGTCTGAAGGTGTGCGGTCTGGTTTGCATCACAGCAGCTAACCCAGCTGCTAACCTTTTCATAGTGACCTTTTTTTTTTTTAATAGCCTGGGAAGGAGCAGCACTCAGGGAAGGGCCAGCGCATTTCAACCAATTCTACGACTGGTTGTTAAGATACGAGGCAAGATGCCTATGGAAACACGGCTCTGCCTGTAAACTGAAAAGACGAATGTGGGTAGAAAATACCAGGATGTGGCTCATGAAGCTTAAGGGACAGTGGGGGAGGGGAGCCCCGTGTGCGTGTGTGCGTGTGTGTATGAGTGCACGCATATGTGCGTGTTTGTGTGTGTGTTCATGTGTGTGTGTGTGTGTTGTGGAGGAGCGGGTTTTTTCCGTACATCTAGAGGGAATCTGTATTCTGTAATACAGAAAGTTTTATTTTAGGTAAAAAAAAATGCAAAATGGGTAGACTGTATAGGTCTGTAAGGACAGATAGGAAGATTAAAGCCACATACAGCTAATGTAGCAATGAATTTATGGGGACATGATTTGTTACAACAATGGAAAATATAGATTAACATTGCTCCAATCTCAGGAACAAACTATAAAATAAGGAATGCTTCTGAGAGAAATATTAAAGAGTATTATCAAGTACAGTCACAGACTGCTGTACATTTTTGGTTGAAATTTTTGAAAACGTATCTTATATCCTAGGTAATTAATAGAATTTCCTCTTTGTATTTTTTCAGGAGCGATTTGTAATCCCCAACAAAGCAAACAGAAACAATAGAAACCGTGACTAAGATACCTGGCTTTTTACACAGTTGCTAGGGAAGCTAACTCAGGCCTTCACATTTGCTTAATAAGCATTTACCTGCTAAGTCATCTTCCCAGACCCTGTTTTAGAATCTTCAAGAAGTTTCAATCATCTCTATTGAAGGTGGTAAAAATATAAGTAATGATTTCACCTAAAGCCTGTGATCTTTCTAAGAGTTAAATTTCATAAAGTATACAGTTTGCTATGTTGGCAAAACTGAAGGACTTTTCTTGTTCATAGGACATTGAAAATTAAACAAGAGCAGTGGAGAAGCAGAAATGTTGTTTTTTCCAACAAAACAACAGGAACAGTCGTGGGGGGCTACAAAGTCACAGAAAACAGAAACAAGAGCACCATGGTAGTCCCTGGACTCTCACCAACACACCCCTCAAAACGATTTCAGTGACTCATGTGTTTCTGCCAGGAGAGCTGTCTCAGCTTCATTGTAACATTGGCCTCTGACACACTACCCTGACAGAATGAGTTATTAATTTACTCACTCTGGAAAATGGTACTAAATATTCTTTTTTTGGGGGGGGGGTTCGAGACAGGGTTTCTCTGTGGCTTTGGAGCTTGTCCTGGAACTAGCTCTGTAGACCAGGCTGGTCTTGAACTCACAGAGATCCGCCTGCCTCTGCCTCCCAAGTGCTGGGATTAAAGGTGTGTGCCACCACTGCCTGGCCTAAATATTCTTTAATAGCGCACCTTCGATATAAAAACAGAATTCTGGCCAGGCAGTGGTAGCACATGCCTTTAAACGCAGCACTTGGGAGGCAGAGGCAGGAGAATCTCCATGAGTTCGAGGCCAACCTGGTCTACAAGAGCTAATTCCAGGACAGGCTCCAAAGCTACAGAGAAACCCTGTCTCAAAAAACCAAACCAAACCAAATAAACAAAAACAGAATTCCCATGAAATTATAGCTGACCTTTCTCAGCCTGTTTCAGTGAGCCCCAACCCAGTGTTTGGGGAGACAGATGGTCTCCCAGAATAATCTGTCTTGCTGGATGAACAGTTCCAGGGAAGTGAGATCACAGCCCCACATGTAGCCCCAACAACTGCATTAACTTTCTCATTCTGTATAAACTCTGAGTGTTCCCCTCTGATCTGACATATCTCCCCTCTCAAATGGGAAAGTTGGTGCCCCTGGCTTCATGTGCTGCCTAACAAGAAACATCTGTCTCTTTCCTGCCTTTTGTCTCTTTACTCTGCCCTCTGAAACCTAACATTCTTGGTAAGTCAACAAAAAATCCAAAGTTCAGGAAGATTGGTGCCAAACAAGGAAGCCAGCCATATCACATTAAGTTTGTGTTTTAATTCCTTTCCTGTGTAGGAGATCATGTTGCTTTTATCTAACTTGTTCTATTACCAATAAAAACTCAGAAGTCAGATATGGGGTGAAAACCTGATAGGTCAAAGATGCGGCGGAGGAGCAGCCAGCTGACCTTCCCTTTTTTACTGGGGGTCCAGCAAGCACATCTCTCTCCACACATCCCAGACCAAAAAGACCACGAATCTCTAATGCCTCCCTACCCCTTTCTGTGCCTTTCTATCCATGTCCCTGGGTCCTCCATATTCTCTGTGGCTAATTCTTGTAAACTAGTTGCTGACTCTGACCCCTGATCCAAGGTTAATTTTAGTAACACAGTCTTGGAGTTTCATAGTGTGATCAAATATCCTGGACCACCCCTCCTTTTTGTCTAAATAAAAGGAAAGGTTTAGACTCTAATGCAGTAAAACTATATACAGTAAGAACAATTATCAGATTAGAATTGCATTTACAATGTCCAGTCTATTTGTATTGGTAAATTCAGAGAAAATACTGTGTCGTCTGTTCTATCTTAGTGAGTGCAAAGTTTTATACCTAAACCACTTTCTATCATAACTTGTATTACCAGCCGAAAAATATCCTTTTAGATCTTAAGACATCTTAGATAAACAACTCAAGCTTTTATGTCTTTTAACCTTCATAAACTTTACATAGCTTTTGTGAGTTTTAAAAAATTTGGTGACAATGAAAACAGTGATACTATAATTATCTAGTCTTCCTCCTCCTCCTCCTCCTCCTCCTCCTCCTCCTCCTCCTCCTCCTCCTCCTCCTCCTCCTCCTCCTCCTCCTCCTCCTCTTCTTCTTCTTCTTCTTCTTCTTCTTCTTCTTCTTCTTCTTCTTCTTCTTTAGCTTTAGCTTTTCGAGACAAGGTTTCTCTGTGGCTTTGGAGCCTGTCCTGGAACTAGCTCTTGTAGACCAGGCTGGCCTCGAACTCACAGAGATCCGCCTGCCTCTGCCTCCCAACTATCTAGTCTTCAAACCCTGTCAGAGACCTGAGAAGAATAAAATACTACTGGAGTTGAAAGACCCCCCTTCCAGCTTGCTAAGCAGCTTAGCACCAGATAAAAGACCCCCGCCCAGCTTGTTAAACGACTTAGCACCGGTAATGCCATTTTACAAGGCTTGTACTGAATATTCAGGGTTTGAACAAAGGGCAGTTTAAAAGCTGCCAAAACGAGCTAGAGACACCTGTGGCTGGGCCAGGGGAGGAACGGGGAATGTGGCCGGGCGCCGTCTGTCCCAGGTGGGAGGAACGGTGAAGTCTGCCCTAGATAAGAGCCAAGGCAGCCCATATCTGAATTCTCGGGGACTAGAGACCTTGTTCCGACCTGAACTCGGCCACATTCAAACTGACCAATGAAAACCCTGTAACTACGCTTCTCGCTTCTGTACCGCACTTTTTGCTCCCCAAAACATATATAAACCCATTACCCCGACCTAAAGGCGCACAAGTCCTCGGAGAGACTTTGTCACCCCAGGTACCTGTGTATCTGAATAAACCTCTTGCTGTTTGCATCCGTACAAGTGGCCTCGCTGTTCCTTGGGAAGGGTCTCCCCAGAGGAAAGACACTCTTGGAGGGTCTTTCAGAGTAAACAGGAAATGAGGGCACAAACAACTTCCAAAGCTATAGAAATGACAGGAACAGCTGGCCTACTGGACAATCACCCAAGGTTTTTCTGCAATGCTAGGGCATCCATCTTTGACCCACAGGCCTAGAGTATCAGACAGACTTTTCTGTGAAACAGGAATTTTGAAGGACTGGCTTACTTTGCCTTGGCAAAGTTTGGCAGTCACCTTCTTTTGGATTCTGCTTGTCTAGTTTGGACATCGTATTGTTAGCAGTTGAGGCAAGGGCAGTTTTTTGCCTGGTGACTAACATTGCCACATTTAAAGCAAACTCCATATGGAGGTTCTTCAGTGCCCATTATTTTTTTTGAAGTAGATTGGTGCTGCCAAGAACATACATATCACACTGTCATGAAAAGCCTTTTGTTATTAAAACATCTTATTTGCCATATTCTGTAAATCTCTGAAGTGTTTGAAGATCACCTATCTGTCTAAACTATATCTGTTTGGCCTTGAAAGCATACCTAACATAACTACACATTTGGTTGTTACAGATGACTAATCACTAACCTGCAATTCTTTCTTTTTTTTTAAAAAAATATTTATTTATTTATTTATTATGTATGCAATATTCTGTCTTGTGTGTATGCCTGCAGGTCAGAAGAGGGAACCAGACCTCATTACAGATGGTTGTGAGCCACCATGTGGTTGCTAGGAATTGAACTCAGGACCTTTGGAAGAGGAGGCAATGCTCTTAACCTCTGAGCCATCTCTCCAGCCCTAGCCTGCAATTCTTAATTATCCCAAATAGTTTGTAATAATAGCTTTCAAAGACTAGAACTTTACATTACATTTAAAAATGAGCTGCATAGGTGCAGTACCTTAAACAAGAGTAGAAACATATATATAGTACGTAATAACAAAAAGCCTTAAATTTGTATCAATATACAAAAATTCATATCAATGTAAAATACTTGAGACTGGTAGTTGCTTTTTAGTAGATTTAAACCTACCCTTTTATCCTATCATTCCTATATCCTCTTTTCTTTTTCCCCATTATATAGGAGACAAAGAAGGATATAAGAAAGAAAAAGAAAGAAATCCTTTAATCCAACCTTCTTTGTTTAGTTTCCTCTCTGGCCATGACACAACTTGCAATTATCCCCCTTAAACAAGGACAAAAACAAAAACAAAAACAAACTATCCATCCCACCTCTTGGGAACATTGGTGTAGTATTCTTAAAATTATTTCCTATTATCTGGAGGTGATGGCATATTTAGGGTATCTTGAGAAAATTGAGATAATGGTCAAGTTCTGGGAGAGATATCAGTATCATTTGTTGTCTAATTTCTGTGTGATGGGGAAGCTGGAAAGTGCAGGGCCTAGCTGAAGTCCTGACTGGAGTTGTCTGTGAGGCTGGACCATCTAAGCTTAACCGCTATGAAGTTGTCCTGAGCAGTTTGCAGTTCAAAGCTGATCTTTGGGTGGTGTTTGTCAGATTAATGGTGTTATCACAGTCTAGGTAGATTTATCACGGAAGTTCTGCTCTGATGTGCTGTTAGGTGCTGCATCACACACCTGCCCTCACGTAGATAAACAAATCAATGCCAAACAAAGCAGCAACAAAACACCCCTGTTGCCATTTCCCTTTTATGCTCCTGAGCCTTGCTGTCTTCATTCTCACTAGCCTCGAGGAGTTACAGTTGCCATCCCTTCTGCTAAACAGTTTCTGTTTCTGTGCTTAGTCAGGGAACTCTTCCCAAACATCTGATACCTCTCCTTTTGAGCTATGCTTTTCCTTCTGTTTTCTTAAAGTTCCTTACACATACTCTGAGTGGTTGCAAGTCTAGTAAACAATAAGCCATTTCCACGCAGCATTTTTAATTACTCTCTCCCTGAAGCCAGTCCTTAAGTGACATACCAGACATTTTCATCTGGATCACCTTAATATTTTCAGTCTTGATGCTAACATGGTGCCTGAAAAATGGAAGAGGCTGAACAAATGGAAGCAGTCAACTTTTTAGCTCATCGTGGAGAAGGAATTAATCCAAAGAGAGAAAGAAAAGTTTACCGAGCGTACCATCCACTCAGAGTAAATCTGCTTTTCACCTTTGTATCCTCCTCAAAGAGCCTAGTATACAGGAGATTCTTAGGGTATCTGTGAGAGTTGCAATGGGAAAAAACCTAGCTCCTAAGAAGAGAAAATTTAAGAGTCCTCCAGAAATAATGAGAGATTCTAGATGACATTTCTTTGTAGTTTGATAAGTGATCGAGGTGAGGAACATTAAAAAAATAGTTCAGAGGGGATGGAGAGGCAGCCCAGCAGTTGCTACTCTTCCAGAGGAACCAAGTTTGGTTCTCAGCACCCATACTGTACCTCACAACTGTCTGTAGCTCCACTTCCAAGAGACTATGCCCTCTTCTATCTCTTTGACACAAGATTACACATGATGCATGAGACAGATGCAGGCAAAATACTTGAACACATAAAATAAGTATACTGGGGGAGGGGAGGATTCAAGCTTTGCCCTGCCCTGGCACCACAGTTGTGGGAGGTTAGCAAGGAGCAGTCAGGGAAGGGGTTAGAGCAAGAGAAACAATATCCCCACCTAGCAGCTGGGACTCTAAGGAGCAAGCACCCTGACCTTACAGATGGCATGCAATCATGAAATAACACTCAATTTGTCATCTCCTTTGATCAAGGAGGTGAGGTAATGGGACAGGGCAAGAGAGGAGAGCCCAGGAGTCCCCTGTGACCTGGCCACAGATTTGGTGGCATCTTGAGCGAATATTGTCACTTCCCTCTGGTTAATAAACCTGCTGAAGCTGTTCTTCCTCCCCTCAGCAGTTCTCACTCACTGACATCTGCTATGGACTCCATGGACCCTCCACAGCTCTGGTCACCGTCTCTATTCCTTTTCCACTTTTCTTCTTTAAGATTGTTCTTCCAAAGCCGGGCGGTGGTGGCGCACGCTTTTAATCCCAGCACTTGGGAGGCAGAGGCAGGCGGATCTCTGTGAGTTCGAGGCCAGCCTGGTCTACAAGAGCTAGTTCCAGGACAGGCTCCAAAGCCACAGAGAAACCCTGTCTCAAAAAACTAAAAAATAAATGAATAAATAAATAAAAATAAAAAAAATTATGTGACAAAGTCAACAAATAAATACCTTTTATTTTATTAGCATGCTTTAGTAATAACACTCTCTTGCCATGCTTTTGAAACTTTAATAATTGAACATAAATAAAAGTAAGGTTTTCAGGAACTGGAAAGATGGTTGAGGAACTAAAGGCCCTTGACACACAAGCCTGTGACTTGAATTTGGTCCTGGGAATCCATGGACCAAATTCAAAGAGGCAAAGGAGGAAGAAAAGAACCAACTTTACTTCACAAAGGTGCCCTTTGACTTCCACAGTTTTCTGTGCACATACATATCCCACTATCACACACACACACACACACACACACACACACACACACACACACACACTAAAAGTAAATAAAAATAAATTAACCTAAAACAGAAGAAAACTTCAGGGTTGGAACCTGGGAGAGAAGCTCTGTCCATATACCGTGGAGGGTGGAGCTGAATTAGCTGCCCAGACTCCCTGAAGCCCAGAGGATCTGAGTGGATCCCAGATATCAAGCACTGAGCCTTTTATACGGTTGAGTCTTGGTTTTCATTTGTTTGATTGACCGTACCCTGGATCCTTTCCTCTCAGAGTGAGAAAGTATTCAGCTTGTTGCTTTCTTTTACAGGAACCTACAGTTATGAGACCTTGGATATTTTAGAGACTTTGGGAATTTAGAGAAACTTTGAACTGTGTAAGAAAGTTGTGAATGTATTATGAACCATGAATGGGGCAGAGTGAAGAATGTTCTTCCCATTAGGGGCTTTCTAGAAAAAAAATGCATCAGCTATGATGAGTGAATTCGCTTGAAAGCAAAAACATGAAGGAAAGGCCCTGCTATGTCCACATTATCTCTGAGGGAAAGGCAAAGGCTTGAGAGAAGTATTCTTGGCTCTTTTCACATGACCAAAGATGACAAGACATAACACCAGGTGCTGTGCTTGTACTTGCTTACGCTAGCTGTAAACGTCACCTTATGTTCTGTTTGCCTTAACAATAAAAACGAGAAGAGCTTTGTTGGCTCTCTTCTTGATGTCAGATGCCTGGGTCCCCAGGTTATCCTCCACATCAGACCTTCGGCAAATTCCTTCGGTCCTTGGAGATAGTCTCACTGATTGCTGGTCAAAGGACAAGTGTCACCCAATGTGGGGCTCGAAGAGCAGGGTGGAGATCCCAAAATCATCCGTGCAGAAAGATACCCAGGAAATCGTGCATAATATAGGGGTTCAATACTGAGACCACCAGGGGAACAAAACTGGGGCAAACCCAAAGTGAGAGTGTGGAAGTTAAGCCCAAGGACTGTTACAAACCATGAAGAGCTTTATTTAAAACCTCTGGAGTAGGAACCTCCAGGGAGGATGGTCAGGTTCTGCATATGCACATCCAAACACACTGTTACTGTGTTAATGTCCCACAGGGGACATTACAGGGGACAGATGGGAAAGAGGTGGTGTGGACTTTCCAAGAGCTCCCCACAGGGGAGAGGTCTTTCCCCTGCAGATCTGGTCCCTTCCTAACTTGATCTCGTCAGCTCTGTAGTCAAATCCTCAGCTGCATCAGAGACGGGGGACCTGTTAATGAAAGTAAAACTGAAAAAAGAAATATGAAATATTTGAAACAGAAAATGGAGGAGCTTGAGCCAAAACCAGATGAGAGTTCATCCGAGGGGTCCTTTGAGAGTCCTCCCAAAGAAAAGCCCTCCCCCAGAATGGGGAGGAGGGTTCGACATTTGCTGCAGGGATAATAGGGCAAGGAGATTGGACATGAACGTACAGGTAGCCCTGGTATGATGGTTTGGTTGTAAATCAAGTCTGGTTTGGTGCACTAAAGCTTGGGGGGGGGAGATGACTGCACCCTTCAAGGCCCCCTTTCCTATTAGCAATATTTCACAGAGCAACTCAGAATCTTATGCGGTTTTGTGGCCAAATTACAGGGTAATCTAAGGAAAACTATACCCCAAGCTGATCCCAGGGATTGTCTTCTGAGTAGGCTGGCTTTTGATAATACCAGTGCAGACAGTCAAAGGGTTATCTGCAGGGGAATCTTTGGGAGATTAGGCCAGGACATGCATAGATGTGGGCTCTGCCACTAGCGGCTGCCCTCAACCAGAAAGGAAAATAAATAAAATGTTTTAATTATGGCAACATGGGTAATATGAAAAGGGATTTTTTTAAAAAAGGCGATTATATAATGTGAAAGAGGCACCAGATTATGCCCCTGATGTAAAAAAGGAAGGAATTGGGCTGATAATGTAGTTCTAAAAAGATAAACAAAGTGAGCCTGATTCGAGAAACTCAGCAAAGGGCCCCTCCCCAGAACCCTGTTCAACAATACAGGGAAATAAACAGAATTAAGATGGGGAAAACTTGCAGCTCAGCTACACTTAGCAATGCACCTGCTGACTTAAAAGGGATATATATGTATTTTTAAATTCCCAGTCAAAATGTCCCAATTTTATAAGCTGGGATATTTGGCCCTCTCCCAGTAGGCTCTATGAGGCCCCTATTGGGAAGGCAGCTATGCTCACCACTATACCACCAACGCAACGTGAGGCCCCTATTGGGAAGAAGCAGTTGTACTCTTTAAGGGTTAAATGTCCGAGTCCCCAAGTTATTGATTCCGCTTGCACAGGTTCATGGCATCCATAGACAAAGCGCTCCATCTGCAGGCTGGAGAAGGAATTGCTCGAAGGCTCTATTACCATACATAATTCCTAAGGCCACGCCTCTCCTAGGGCTGGCGGCTTTGGCAGATTAACACTCAGATTTGGCATAATACTTTAATTGCCGTACAGAGAGATGTGCGGTGTGGATAAGGGAACGTCAGTCCCAGAGCTTATTGGATACTGGCGTTGAAATGAAATGTCAGTCATTGCCCTCAAACACGGGCCTACTAATTGGACCACGGTAGAGAAACCCATTCAGGTCTCCGATGCAGGGACTTCGTCCCAAATGTGGCGGAGATGGATTCTCTTAAATGCCTTGGGCCGGAAAAACAATACGCTATTTTAAAGCCTTTGGTATTTGATTTGACCATAAATGTGGAGAGGAGACCCGATGCAACAACGGAGAACTGTGCTTACAGTAAATAATAGAAGCCTTTTTGATGGGGTGCATGGGCGCATTGGGGGAGGGGCATTGACCCAGGACGGCCCTCAAACGCTGGCTGGCATCCCTGCCAGGAGATAATCCTTAGCCTCCAGGGGCTTATCCTCCCTTCCTAAGCGGTCACTGCCTTTGTCTCTTATATCTGTCCTGTTTCTTAATTATGGTCTTGGCTTTGACCCTGACCCTCACTCCCAGGCTTGTATCACAAAGTGCACACCTGATACAGGTCTTTCTAGGGGAGCACTCCTCCTCGTGGGCAAAGTTCCGAGCTCAGATGAATGACTTGATGACACTTTCATTGTACAATCGGTTCATTGTGGAAAAATTATATATGTATATATATATACACATATACACGTATATGTGCACACATATAATTTTATGTATTTATATCTACATATATACACACGTGTAATTTCATATATGTATATGTGTGTATATATGTATGTACACACACACACACTCCTGGTACTTAAAATATTTGCCCATTTAAATTCAAATACTGAAAATAAGACCAGGTTTGTGAGTGGCCCAGAAGCATCTCAGGGGTGATTCAAATGTCTTTGAAATGGAACAGCGGTGACATCTGGTGACCACTCAGCACTCTCTGCCTTTCTGTGTCAGAAGATTTTGAATGCCAATCCACTAACAGACTTCATAACTTGAGGTGACCAAAACAAATGATCCACCAAGTCTTTCATTTTAAAATGTAGATCATTTGGAGAATGTTAAAGAAAAGCCAAAAAGTTGAGGGATAGTTAAAAAAAAAAGACTTTTTTGGCAATTACTTTATATATGAACTTTTTGATTACTTTCGTGTATTCTTCCTCTTTAACTCCAAGCTACTTGTGAATTTGAGAATGTTCATTTTCTCTAGAACATACGTAGTTATGACTTTACTTTCTAAGTTGTTAGATGAGTTTCCCGGTCAGGGCTACTGTGATTATTCGCCCAGGATAATCCACAGGGGAGGTTAGTGTGTTGTCGCAGTCCTGGCTCACTGGAGAGGAACTGCTGAATTATTAACATTGCTCTACATGCTATTTTGAATAAGATAAAGAGCTATAAACAATGATTTTCTCCTGTGTTCTGAGCTTATACAGGTTGATATGATAAGTTGAAAAAAATTCCTATACACAAGAGACATAATAAAATATCCTTAACTATTAGCATGCTTCCCCAGAATATTGGCCAAAGTCAAGAAGCTAGTCTGCTTAAAGATGTCTTTGGGAATGTTTTGCATACATATATCAAAATGTGTATCAAAATCATAATGAGACTTATTATTTTGTACAGTTATATATGCTACTGAAAATTAAAGTTGCATTAAAGAAAATATGTTCAATGACAAATTTCACTTCAGATTGCCTGGGTAAACTCACTTGTTCTCTGTCTTCAGATTGCCTGGGTAAACTCACTTGTTACTCTGTCTTCAGATTGCCTGGGTAAACTCACTTGTTACTCTGTCTCTAGACTGCTTGCTCTTCTCAAATGCACTCTGGATTCTTCCTTCTAAACTTGCTACTTCTTATTTCACAGATGAAGCAAAGCATCACAAGGCTGTGCACATGGGACCTGATCAAATGATTTTTTATACTAATTATTGCTCATTTAAATAATAAATGACATATAGTCATGAGGACACTAGAGCCTCACCCTTGCCCAGGTTACTGATTCTGTCGGCACAACCCTTACCCTCTCTGTGCTGGAAGCAGCTACATGTTCCAAACTATAAGATTATTCATAATTTTTTCCAGGCTCTACAAATAATTCATTCTAGGTCTTCACAATTCTTCATCCTCCACATGTGTGTTCATCTGGGACTGCCCGGGCCCTTGGGTCACAGTAACATGCAGGCACATGCAGGAACATACATGAACATGCAGGCACATGCAGGAACATGTAGGCACATGCAGGAACATACATGAACATGCAGGCACATACTTTAGCCCCCTCTGTCTTCACTCACAGCTGTCCAAGGGCACTGACTGACACACTCCAACTTACAGTGCTGCTGAATTTCTGCAAGCAAAATCCATTAACCAAAAATCAGACAAAACCGCAACAACAAACTCAACATAGTTCTGCGATGTCCCAATTGTTCTAAATTAGATACTAGACCACTTCCCTGGGGAATTACTCCCCGAGGAAGAGAACCAAATGACCTTTGATAAATGGATATTACTTTAGTTCTGGAATTTGGCAAGCAAAAATATGTCTGTATTTCCATAGATACTTTCTCAAATGTAACATGGGTAACATCTCAACCTGGAGAGCATGCTGTTCATGCCATACCACACTTACAGGCTTGCTTTGCCTCTGTGGGCTGATAATCACAACGGATAATGGCCCTGCCTACCTATCTCATAGGGTCCAGCATTTTTACAACACTTTCATGTTACACACAAAACCGAGATACCATATAACTCTGCAGGATAAGCCATTGTAAAACACAAACACTGTACCATTGAATGCTATTTCCAAACCGAAAAGGGGACTAGAAGGGATAGACTGTAAGACACAGCAACTCTGGTTATCTAGAGTATTCTATACATTAATTTTGAATTGTTACAGGATAATGGCCTTTCTCCAATAGAGATTCTATTTTCTCATAGTTCAAAGGACCTGATGTCATCACTAACTCCTGCTTGGTGGTCTACCCTCGGTTCTCAAGACCCAGAAAAGAGACGTGATAAGCTATGGGGTAAAGGTTTTATTTGTGTCGTTTCAGAAGTAGCAAACAACTTTCAACTCCCTCAGTGCAGAATGTGAATCCAATAGAAAATGTGTCAAGACCGCTTGGAAGAAACTTTCCCAGGAAGCTGAACAAATTCTTCATCAGTTGCAACCTTGCCTTTCTCTTTAGTCCTGGTGATGATGGCCTTGGCTCATATTAAGTCCTGTGGCCCGCAGATCACCTTGGAGGGAGAAGCCAATTTTGAAAATTTCTGTTATCTTAGAGTGTTGCTACAACTGTACCATAAAATAGCAAAAAACAGCATGTTTATAGCCAAACAGGTGGTAGGAAAACCAGATGGCAGAATGCCTCTGATCAAACCAGACAAAATAATACTGACTTGGTATCTCCAACTTTTCTCTGCAATATTGTGATTTAGGGAACCATACCTGCCCAAAGTGGCAGATGACTATTCATGATTACCTTCTAGTAAGAGACTTCTATCTCCTAGGGTACAGGTTATATGGGTACCTGAGACCCCAGTGTTTGGCTCCAACTGGCACAACCGGGGTTCCAAAGAGAAAATACTTCTGCCTCCCAGGTGCATCTAACATTAATGAGTTTTTCCAAGGGAACTTAATGGGGCTTGGGTACTTACAGTGGCTTTTTGTAATCAGACAGGAGATAACAATCAATCATCAGCAGATATGGCTACTCTCTTTTCAGTTACTACCCACATACCAACTAATGATGTGCTTAATCCTTGTAACCTGGAAGGCTGGGGGCTGGGGAGGGAGCTCCCTACAGGCTGGGCATTCCTCTGCAATAATCATACTTTTACAGCTTTTTCAAAGGAGTTTCATGAGTCTGTGGTTTGGGTTGGATGGTGCCCATCCTGTTCGAACTGCCTATGCATCCCCCAGGGCATGCCCGGGCTCTCCCTGCTGACAGTGGTGATAATCCTCATGTGTTGGATCTGACTGTTGCTGTTCCTGCAGCAGTGCTCCTCCTCCCTATACCCAGACTGGTGGCCAGGATGCAGAAGAAGATATGGAAGATGGCATGTGTCTTCAGAAAAACTATTAATGTTACCTCTACCATACTGTCAGAGATCGGGAACTGAATGAAGTGAGAAGGGCAGTCCTCCAAAGTCGAACAACAATGATTATCTACTGACAAAAAACTGCATTGGCTGGCACGTGCTGCTTTAGTATTTCAGACTTTTCACACAATGCACAAGGTCAGTTAGATTTCATACACAAAGAATTAGAATTTCTGTAATATATATATATATATATATATATATATATATATATATATATATATATATATATATGTCATGGTGGTCTGCAAGGACCATGCCTTTTGTGGGCCTACCTTGTTAGTATTGTTAATAATCATGTGCCTACCAATAATTGCCCAATATATACAAAATTGGACATTGAAGCTGTTTCAACCTGTGCATGCGTGTTTTGTTCTCTGACATTCTGCAAAGCAACAAGGGGGACTTGTGGAAGCCTTTATAAAGAAGCTGCGAACGTACTGTGGATGGAGCAGAGTGAAGAAGGTTCTTTCCACAAGGTGGCCTTCTAGAAAGAATTGCATAAACTCTGTTGACTAAATGCATATGAAACCAAGGATGTGAAGGGAATACCCTGGCGTGTTCTGGAATAACCTTTTTGTACATTGTGAAGATGTATCTCTCTGATTGCTTTAATAAATGAGTCTGTGGTTTAATAAAAAGCTGAAGGGCCAATTGCTAGGCAGGACTTCCAGGCACAGTGAGGACGCTGGGAAGAAGGGCAGAGATGCCAGGAGTGGCAGAGAAAGCAGAATGGGCAATATGAAGATGAGGTAATAAAGCCACAAGGTGGAAAGTAAATTAATTAAAATGGGCAAATTTAAGTTATAAGACCTGGCTGGTCAGAAACAAACCTAAGATGTCAGCTGAGCTTTTGTAATTAATAAGAAGTCTCTGTGTGGTCATTTGGGAGATGGCAGGTGGGAAAAAAATTGCCTACAAATGGCATTCAACGTGGGGCATGTATTTCCACATAAGACCCAGGAAAGCTTAAAAATGTTCCAAACACTCAAAATGGAGCCAAACACAGCTTCCTAGTCCCACAGTCTCTCATGCATGCAAAGGTCCAGAGTTGCATCTCCTGGCTGATGCCTGCAGGCTTGAACTGAGCTGCACACAGCAGTTTAAGTTTTACTCATGCAGACAGAAATTGTTACAGACAAGCAGTAAAGTAGGTTCAGACAAAAAATAAAATAAAGGCCTGGAGGGATGGCTCAGCCGTTAAAGGCTAGGCTCACAACCAAAAATATAAGAGTTCGGTTCCCAGCACCCACGGCTGTCCCTCCAGGTACCAAAAAAAAAAAAAAAAAAAATAAAATAAAAAAAAAATAAAATAAAATAAACCAACCCCACCCCAAAACCTAAAGTCCTAGACAGGTTAAAGTGTGTTTAATAATGTTCATAGGCTTAAGAAAAAAAGAAAAAGGATATAGACAGTCATAAAAATAGTTTAAAATAATAAACTAAAGTCTTAAAAGAGAGTAAAGTAATATTAATAAAAAGAATAAGCCACATAAGGATGGGAAATATTATAATTCATGAGTTTGAACCTTATGTGGTGCTTTGTTAATTTTAAATTTTTTGATTGCTAATGATCAAACAATAGCTGCTGAGAGACACTGATTTATGGAAAAGACTAAATTAAACCAACGTAACTGTTTCAAAAACATCTTAACTTCAATGGAAATAAAAAAATATGTTACATTGGGGAAGAGGTTATGCTTTCCACAGAAAGCAAAAGGCTGTGGATTCAGTCAAGGTTGACAGAGATCATATTTGATCAGAGGAGACCCCCTGAAAATCCTGACTACAATCATAAAGAAATAAACCTAGAAAAACTACAAGACAGGTGACATATTTTTGCCTGCTCAAACATAAAACAGAAATCATCTTTGGCTGACTGTGTACAACACACAGTTCATACTTGTGTTAATACAGATATATATATTACCATTGAAAGTTTGTTTATTTTCAGAGCAAGGGGACCAAGCACCAATGAAAACAGATGGCCCAGGTGATCCAGCCTCTCAGAGTGTCTCTGTTGCAGTTTCCTCAGAGTTCTGCATCCAAAACAATTTCAAGTCTCCTGGTTGAGATGGTCCAGCCTCACAGACTACTCCAGCCAGGACTTCAGATAAGCCTTGCATTTTCCTGTTACACAGAGACTGGACAACAAATGATACAGCTAGCCCTCCTAGGACTTGACCATTATCTCAATTTTCTCAGGGTTATCTATAGATGCCAACACCCCCAGACAACATGAAGCAGTATGGAGAACACAATATCCACATTCCCAAAAGGTGGAATGGGTGGTTTTTGGTCATTGGGTGGGCTATGGGGCTATGGATATTTGTCATCATTTAGGGGGCTTGGTTACAACTTATTACTGGTCATGGTCAGGAAGAAATCTAAAGAAGATTAGATTCAAGGATCTCTTTCAAAAGGGAAAAAGGGGATTATGATATAGAAATGATGAGATAAAAGAATAGATTGTTGAGTTTACTTTTGAACAACCACTAGACTCAAATATTTTACATTGGTATGGATTTTGGCATAGTGATACAAATTTAAAGTTATTTTTGTTATACTGAAATATGTTTCTAGTCTTGTTTGAAGTGTTATGCTTATGAAGCTCTTTTAAAAATGTAATACATAATTGAAAATGCAGTTTGATAGTCATCCATAATAATCAAACTTGTAGTTGTGTTAGGTATGTTTTCAAGGTCATACAGGCATATATTTTAGATAGACAGGTGATCTTCAAACACTTCAAAGACCTACAGAATACGGCATATAAAATGTTTTAATAATATAAGACTTTTCTTGATGGTGAGACATGTCTGCTCCTGGCAGCACTAATTTACTTCCAAAAAGGATGATGGGCATTGAAAAACTTCCAGTTGGAGTTTACTTTCTCTGAGACAAAAGCTAGTCATTTGGGCAAGAAAACTGCCTCAACTGCTGATAATATGCTGTCCAAACTGGACAAGCAGGAGTGTCAAACTTAGCCAAGACAGGGTAGTACAGTCCTTCAAAAATTTCCTGTTTCACAAAAAAGTCTGCCATATATTCTAGACCTGTAGGCTGAAGGTGGATGTGCCAAGGAACTTTGGGGTAACTGTCCAGACAGCCAGATGTCTCCATCATTTCTATAGTTTTGGAAGTTGCTTCCTCTGTACTTCCTGAGATGATATTCTATCCTTCTTGAGTCTCTGATGGAGTTGAGGACCAGATAGTTAGAGTTACAGTTTCTGTTATTCATGATAAAAAGGAAATTAGGCACAAAACTTTGGACTCATCAAGAGAGGATAGATAGTGGAGTATTTCTCTAAATTTACCAAATACTAATGGATATTGTGAATGTAATACTTACTTGGTATTTGTTCTTATTATACACAGTTCATTTGTTAGCATTAATGCTTTTCCTTTCTATTTAGACAATACCTGATAATTGTTATTATTATATGTAGTTTTATTATGTTAAAAGCTTCCCTTTTTATTTAAACAAAAGGGGGAAATCTTGTGGAATAATCTTTCTATACACTGTGAAGATGTGTCACTCTGATTATCTTAATAAAAAGCTGAACAGCCAATAGCTAGGCAGGATTTCCAGTTACAAAGGACACTGTCACAAGTCAGAAAGTAGATTAATAGAAATGGGTTAATTTAAGTTATAAGAGCTAGTCAGAAACAGGCCTAAGCTATCAACTGAGCTTTCATAATAAATAGGAAGTCTTTGTGTGGTTATTTGGGAGCTGGCAGGTGGGACAGAAAAATCCACCTACACTGGCATTTCCACAGTATCTCTGATGGAAAGGCAAAGGCCTGGGTGGAATATTCTTGGCTCTTTTCACACGACTAAAGATGATAAGACACGACACCAGGTGTATTCCCTCACTGTCCTTGTATTCACTTAAGCTAGCTGAAAATCTCCTGTAAACATCATCTCATATTTTGCTTGCTTTTTAAATGTATTTTTAAAATTTTTTCCATTCAAAATTTCCACTTCCTCCCCTCCTCCCATTCCTCTTCCCCTCCCCCCTCCAGTCCTAAGAGAGGGCAGGGTATCTTGCCCTGTGAGAAGTCCAAGGCCCTCTCCCCTCCACACCTCCTAGGAAGGTGTGCATCCAAGCAGACTAGGATCCCCAAAAGCCAGTACATGCAGTAGAAACAAGTCCCAGTGCAATTATCAATGGCTTCTCAGTCAGTCCCCATTGTCAGCCACATTCAGAGAGTCTGGTTTGATCACATGCTTGTTCAGTCCCAGTCCAGCTGGAGTTGGTGAGCTCCCATTAGATCAGGCACACTGTCTCAGTGGATGGACCAATCCCTCGCGGTCTTGACTTCCTTGCTCAACTTCTCCCTCCTTCTGCTCTTCAACTGAACCTTGGGAGCTCAGTCCAGTGCTCCGATGTGGGTCTCTGTCTCTGTCTCCATCCATCTCCAGATGAAGATTCTATGGTGATATTCGAGATATTCATCATTGTGGCTATGGGACAAGGCCAGTTCAGGCACCCTCTCCTTTACTGCCCAGGATCCTAGCTGGGGTCATCCCTGTGGACACCTGGGATCCCCTCTAGAGCCAAGGCTCTTGCCAACCCTAAAATGGCTCCCTTAATGTAGATATCTTCTTCCCTGCTCCTATATCTGCCCTTCCTCCATCTCAACCCTTCCACTCCCCCAAGCTCTCCCCAATCCTTCCCTTCTCCCTTCTCTCTCCCCATCTCCCCTTCCCCCTACACCACTCCCACCCCCATGCTCCCAACTTTTGCCCTGCAATCTTGTCTGCTTCCAGTTTCCAGGAGGATCTATGTATGTTTTTCTTTGAGTTCATCTTATTATTTACCTTCTGTAAGATCACGAACTATAGGCTCAATGTCCTTTGTTTATGGCTAGAATCCACTAATGAGTGAGTACATACTATATTCATCTTTTTGGGGTCTGGGTTATCTCACTCAGGATAGTGTTTTTTTATTTCCATCCATTTGCATGCAAAATTCAAGATGTCTTTGCTTTTTACCGCTGAGTAGTACTCTAATGTGTAGATGTGCCACACTTTCTTTATTTTGCTTGCTTTAATAATAAGAATGAGAAGCGCTTTGTTGCCGCTACCCTTGAGCTCAAGAGTCCCCCATATAACAGATCTTTGGCAAATTCCTTTGATCCTTGGATACTTAACCTACCTGGTCATGGTGCAGGTCAACCAAGAGACCTTGTTCTCCATTATCCAGCGATAAAGGAGTACCCACCTTAGGGACTGGTACCCACACAAGGGGATGGGTTGTTCACCCCAAGGTGTCAGGTTGCCCACCCTGAGGTGGTGGGCTGACCACCCTAGGTGCTGGGATGTCCATCACAGGAGCCTGGGCCCACTCCCATGGGAGGCAGCTTGTGTTCTTACTGGACTGAGGACACACCTACCTGGGCACAGGGTGAGCAGCGGTTGCAGGCACCTCTGTGCACATGGTGGCATCCTGTGATGGTTTTGCAACAGGAAGGACATTAGGCGTCTCATCCCCTCAAGCTGGACTAAGGAAAAGCCACCAGGAAATGTACAACAGTCAGGGTTCCTAATGGAGGCAGTGACCCTGTGACTCTTAGCTGACATCATTTATTTTCTTTGGGTTTATATTCAGGGAGAGCTGGGATGTGAAACAGAGAAGCTATGACGATAACCACTCCGTACCTAGTGAGGTCCCATTTATTAACTTTACACCAGCTGTTTTTCTGTGACTCCGTGGCTTCCCATTTTATTTGGCTAATCTGCAACTGCCAAAATGTTGCTTTGTTTTTTCTTTTTTAATTTTATTTATTATGTATACAATATTCTGTCTGTGTGTATGCCTGCAGGCCAGAAGAGGGCACCAGACCTCATTACAGATGGTTGTGAGCCACCATGTGGTTGCTGGGAATTGAACTCAGGACCTTTGGAAGAGCAGGCAATGTTCTTAACCACTAGCCATCTCTCCAGCCCCAGCCAGTTTTTTCTATTGACACACAAACAGGCATACGCATACGAAAGTGAGAGCAGGAATGTCTAATAGTAGTGCACAGATAAAGCTAATATTCAGTAAAATTAGTAGCGCATAAGATGGGATCTTGTGAAAATTTAAATTATGAGAGGGCTGGGAGGGTAGTTCAGTGGTAGAATGCTTGCCTAGTGTGTTTTAAGCCCTGGGTTCAATTCCAGTCCAGCCAAAATTATAAAACATAGAAAAAATAGTTATGCATTTTATATTTAAGACAAAATGTATAGTTATTCAAGATTTTGTATGCTATCAGGTATTTATACTTCCCCAAGTTATAAGAAATAAAACAAAACTTATAGCAACATAGACTAGTCAGGACATGTAACCTAGAAAAGTTGGTTTAAATCATTTTGATGCAAAACAAAATAAAAAGCAACCATAGGGGCTGGAGAGATGGCTCAGAGGTTAAGAGCACTGACTGTTCTTCCTGAGGTCCTGAGTTCATTTCCCAGCAACCACATGGTGGCTCACAGCCATCTGTAATGAGATCTGGCGCCCTCTTCTGGCCAGCAGGCATACATGGAGGCAGAATGTTGCATACATAATAAATAAAACATCTTTAAAAAAAAAAGCAACCATAAAGTCTTTAGAGGGACCCGGGGATTTACACCATCCGCAAACTACTTTCCACATGCTTAAAGCCACCGTTCAGACTTTGGTACAGCATTATATTAAACTAAAATTTAATTTAAATTAAAATTAAGTTAAAAAGTCATTCCACGACAAGGTATGGTGGCCATGCCTTTAATTCCTGCACCCAGGAAGCAGATGTAGTGGATCTCTGTAAGTCTGAGGCCAGTCTGTTCTCTGAGTGAGACCCCGACTCTCTCTAATCTCTGCATCTAGACTAGCTCTGGATCTCTATAATAGTCACCATATGTTAAAAAAGAAGTTATTATCATGAGGGGTGAGCTACATGGATCTATAGATCTGTGGGTAAGGGTTTAGCATACAATTAGAAATTACGTTGGCTCACAGATATGGCCACCTGCATGCGATTCTGCCTTAATTGCAAGCAATCTCACTGGATTCTGAGGCGCGATACTGGACAGAGGATGGTAGATTACGGGAACAGCTATGGAAAGTTGCCATCTGCGTTGGGGTGAGGTTTTCTGGTGATGTGGCTGCTTCGGGATCACCTATGCTCTGTAAGGAAGCCTAGTAAACTCATTGGTTCTGCAATGTGGACTTCGGGCTGGGAGGGGGTTACTTCCGGTGGGCATTGTTCTAACAGAACCTTAGCTGCTGAGGGGTAGCTGGCTCATAGGGAAATTCAACTAAACTGAAGAAGATCTAGTTCTATATATGTGTCTTTGTGAAAATGGTTGCATAAACCCATCTTCCCCACTTCAAATGGGCCGTTAGTTAAGTTAAAACGGCTTCCAGGTTTGATTTGGGATAACCGGGGCAGGCTGTGTAACAGCTGTGACGGCACAGTTGGATTACTCTGGTGTCACTGTTTTTCATAGAGGTAATCTTTTTATTCCCCGCGTTCACTTACTGTCTATTTATCTGGGAGATGGGCACGCATTGCGTTAAGGTGCACACATGAAGGTCAGAGGACAACTTGCAGGAATCACTTCACTTCCTCCACTGTGTGGGTCCCGGGGATAAACTTGAGCCGTTAGATTTGGAGGCAAGCGCATTTCGCTGCTGATCCATCTTACTGGCCCACGTTTGATGTGGTATGCCCTCTGTATAAGTGTTGCTTTTACTGGTTGATGAATAAAGCTGTTTGAACCAATGGTTTAGCAGGGTAAAGCCTGGCAGGAAATCAGAACAGAGATAGAGAGAGGGAGTAGGTGGAGTTAAAGGGGGTCCACTAGCTGCTGAAGGGAAAGGGCAAACCAGAACTTTACCGGTAGGCCACGCCCTCGTGGCCATACAATGAGTTAATTTAAGATGTAAAGGCTAGCTAGCTAGCTAGGAATATGCCTAAGCTATTAGCCAAGCAGTGTTGTAATTAATATAGTGTCTGTGTGATTATTTGGGTCTGGCGGCCAGGAAATGAACGAGCAGTCTGATACTACTCACGTTAACCGCGTTTTCCCCCTGTAGCTCAGTGTCTAGTTTGCTTCATGGAGTCTAGAAGACAGCAACACTTGATATCTTGTAAGCCCAGAATTCTCTTTTATCACAGTATGGGCAGCTGATGTTTCGCTGAATTTGTTTATCGGCCTCTGGTACTGGATTCCGTGTTTAGTGGCTAGTTTAAGATCATCCTGTTGGGGCTTTCCCAGCAGCCTTGGAGATATCTCCATCTGTCCTTTGAAGGCAGTACTCTCGCAGTACGGTAAAGAAGACGGTTCACCCAGCTTCTGTGGTGTCTAATGTTGAAATACACAGTAGCTCTATAATGTGTGATTATACAGCAGGGGACCGCATCACCTCTTGAAAATTCCCTCTCATAATACTGCTCATTGCTTTACATCCTTTGCAACTCAGGAACCCTCTTTGCTTCTACAACTTCTCAATATTAGTGAGGAGATACCGGGTTCCCGCGAGAGTAGACACCACCACCTCCTGGACCAAAGCAAGCTTTGGCAGAGGCACAACTTCCACCCAGCGGAAGGAACCCGTGCCATTTCCCACAGTGTACTGACTCAGCTTTAAACCCGGACACCTCAACATCGTCCGGGGAAATCCCGAGGACGCTTCTGGGTAGCTGTAGGTGGGATATCAGAGTGAGTCAGATGTGAGGTAAGAGTATGGAGGAGTGCTGTGGGTTCTGGTTATTGCGGGAGAGTGAGGTGTTGAGTTGCTGGAGGAGAGGTTTGCAGAGCTCATTTGGGAGCAAAGTGCAGCAAGATGGACCCCATGATTCTTTGCCGGATGGTTAGACTATCAGCAGCTTTCAGGCAAAAGAGGACTCTGGGAGACAGGACCCACCTTACCCACAGGACTCTAAAGATAGTGCGAGTCTCTGTGCTAGTAGATTAAAATCACTAATATAACGATATGGTCAATATGATGTATAAAAGCCACCTGGTCCTCCTGCCACGCTGCCTCCCCTGCCACAAAAGAGTACGCCTTCTTAAACTGGAGGCAAAAGCAGCCCTTCCTCCATTAAATTGCTTCTGATCTAGTATTGGTCACAGTGATGAGCTAATAAGCCAATTAAGCAGTCGGTGCCAAACGTGGGCATGTTGCTGTTATAAACTTGAAGCTTTTGGAATTGATTTGTGGGAGGAATGTGGAGGAGTCTGTAGCTGTGGGTTAAAGAAATCTTAAAATGCTCTAGGCAGAGTTTAATGGGCCATTCCGGGGGCTTCAGGAAGACAAGTGTGCTGAGAAAAATGCAAAACATGGAGGTCTCAGAGAGCATCTCTCTTCCTCTGCCTCTTGCCATAGGCAAACACTTGACAAGAAGCATTTTAAGGAGGAAGGGTTTATTCTGGCTGACAGTTTGAGGGGTTCCACAGACACGGGGAGGCCTGATGGCAGGAGCGGGAGGACAGTTGGTCACACTGCGTCTATAGCAAAGAAGAGGAACAGTATCCAGCAAGCTGCCTCCCTTGGATTAAGTCTTAGACTCCAGCCCGTGGGATGTCACCACCCACAGTTAAGGTGACACCTCAGTTGACCAGGTTAATCCTTCACAGGAATGCCCAGAAGCTAAGATAACCTAGATGATCCCCCACCCCTCCCTGCTGTGTCCTGGAGCTTGCCTCCCAAGTGAGTCTCCATTCTGCCAGGGTGACATTGTTAACCATAGCAACTCAACCTCTTGTCAGCTTGGCGCACAAACATATCACTTAGAGTCACAATTTCCTCCCTTTGTTTCCATAGGCACATGTGTCTCATAATGCAGAAAATGGATTCGGTCTAGCATCCAAAGGCCCATAGTTTTTTTTTGTTTTTTGTTTGTTTGTTTGTTTGTTTGTTTTTTTTACAATTCCTATGCTGCTTAAAAGTTTAATGTCTATGTCTCCATTGGAGACTCAAGTGTCCTGTTGTGGAATATTATTTTAAGATGTGTTACATTTGTTTATGCTGTGGAACATCTGTTTAACGATGCAAAGATGTGGTGGATATATGAGTAAGAATAAGTCTTCATGTGTGTGATTTACTGGAGAACTGGGTGGCAGCGCCCCCAAAAGTCAAAGAACTAAGGGTAAAAACCAACCAACTACAGGACTCTCTTAACTACAAGGTCCCATAAAATAAAGGCATATCTTTCCAATACACAATAAACATTTCCATCTCCCTTACTTTTCTATTGTTGGGACAAAGCACCAAAATCAAGGCAATTTATTAAATAAATCATTTAATTAGGTTTATGTTTTCAAAGGACTAGGTCGATGACAGTGGAGCAAAGGTATCAGGAACAGCTGAGAGCTCCCATCTTGATCCAGCATCTGGAAGCAGCGAGAGAACACCGGGGAATAGGATGGGCTTCTGAAACATCAAAGCTGGTCCCCAGTTACCGCACCTGCACGGCAACTGTAGTTCTGAGCGAGGGAGGTCGGGATTAACACACAACACAACTTCAGGTTCTGCAGACAAGCCTTTATTCCACTTTCTCATACAGTATATATAGCCCTCAGCAGGGGAGGCCAAGCCAGCAAAAGCAGGAAGCTCATCACCTGTAACTGAATGGCTTAGGGGCAAACATCCTTAGAAACATTGCTGAAAACAACAGATTGTTCCTGTTTTTGATCCTGTTTTCAACCAACCACAGAGTGCAAAACAGATCACGTGGGGACCCAACATCCAGTGATACGCCTCCTTCAACAAGGCCACACCTCTTAATCCATCCTAAACATCTCCAGCAATGAGAACTGTGTGTTCAAACATAGGGGTCTATGAGGGCATTCTCATTCAATCCACTACACCATTCCAACAAGGAAAAACAATGGAATGATGGGACCAAAGCAAGATTGAAACCCAGCGAGGGAAGACACCCAATCCTGCAGTTCATGCTTGGCATCTGAGAGTCATGATGTTTATATAGGCTATAAATGACTTGAGTAGCCCCACTTCTGCAGCCCTGTCCCAGGCTGCACACACACCACCCCCTTGAGCCAACTCCACTCCATACCTGCAGCTTTTCTTGTGGATGTCCACGACCCTGGTATCTCTGACCTTGGAGTCCACTCTGCATCTTAGGTGTCCACTCCCCAGCTTTATGTAGCGGCTTCTCAGGAACTTCTTTCAGGAGTGTTCTTCCTGCCTCACACTGCTCGGCTCTCTCGAGCCTTGATGAAAGCCTCCATGGTTTCCTCCGTCTTAAAAACCACTACCTTGTGAATGTTGCTGTGTTCTGCTCTCAGTTCCAGGTGGAGCCGGCCCTCACGTTCCACAGCTGCAGCTGACCTGAGGAAGTCTTCCTTAGCTGCCCTTTTTAGTGGGCTTTTGTGTTTGTTTTCATTCTTGTTTTGTTAAGAGAGGGTCTTATTATATTGTTCTTGCTGACCTGGAACTTGCTTTGCAGGCCAATTTGGCCTCAAAAGCACAGAGATCTGTCTGCCTTTGGCTCCACAGTGCTGGGATTACAGGTGTGTGCCCAGCCTCTCCATCTATCTCTATCTATCTTGTCAGTTTGATACAAGTTTCAGTTTTCTGTGAAAAAAAAAAAGAACATCAACAGAAAAGTCTTCCATCAGATTGTTCTGTAGCAAGTCTGTGTTACATTTCCTTGATTACTGATGGATGTGGAAGAGCCCAGCCCACTGGGGCAGTGCCGACCCCAGGCATGTGGTCCCGGATGGTATAAGAAAGCAGGCTAAGCAAATCATGAGGAACAAACCAGTAAACGCCATTCCTCCCCGGCTTCTGCTTCAGTTTGGGTCTCCAGGTTCCTGCCTTGAGGATTTGCAGCGTTGGCTTCCCTTTGGGACAGAATCTAAGCTGAAATGAACCCTTTCCTTTTCAAGTTGCCTTTGGTCATGGTGTTTATCACAGCAACAGAAAGCAAATTAGGACAAAAGGTATTTTTGTTTTCAATTTTTTAATTAAGTATTTGAGGATTTTGTACAATGTATTTTAGTCATCTTTATCCCCAACTCCTCTTAAATTCTTCAGATCCACCCCCCATATCACGACCCTGCCAACTTCCTGTTCTTTTTAAAAAACAAACAAACAAACAAACAACATTGAATCCAATCTGTGCTTCCCATATACTTCTGAGTGTGTATATCAGGAAACTCACCTTTAAAGAACACTGGTTTGCCGGGCAGTGGTGGCGCACGCCTTTAATCCCAGCACTCGGGAGGCAGAGACAGGCGGATCTCTGTGAGTTCGAGGCCAGCCTGGTCTACAGAGCTAGTTCCAGGACAGGAACCAAAAAGCTATGGAGAAACCCTGTCTTGAAAAATCAAAAAAAAAAAAAAAAAAAAAAAAGAACACTGGTTCTCTCATCCCCAGAAGCCATCAGCTGTTCATAGTTTCTTAGTTAGAGTTCAGGGCTAACAACCCCTTGCTATTCCATGCTAGGTTGCTGACTGGCTTAATCTTGTACACATCTTGTTCAGGCAACCACAGCCGCTGTGAGTTTGTGACTGTGGTAGTATTGTCATGCCCAGAAGACAGTGTGATTCTCCCAGACCTCTGGCTCAGTGTGGTTCTCCCAAACCTCTGGCCCTTACAACCTCCAGCCCCATCTTCTGCAATGGCCTCGGAACCTTGGGAGAAGGGAGGAGCAGTGTGCTATAGAGTCCTGTTTGTAGTTGAGCACTCCACAGATTCTTATTTATTCTCTGCATTTTGACCAGTTGTGAGCTTCTGCATTAGCTGCCATCCATTGCACCAAGAGAACTTTCTGGTGGGGACTGAGAGCTGTATTAAATTACAGGTAGAGAGTTATGGGATTTAGATGGCAGCTTGATTGTAATGAGTCCCAAATAACAACATGGAGAGTTATTAATTGTGGAAACTTGGCCTTAGCCTAAACTTGTCCCACTAGCTCTTACAACTTAAATTAAACCATTCATATTAATCTATGCTTTGTCTTGTGGCTTCTTACCTTTCTTTTATTCTGTATGTCGGACTCCCTCCAGGTTTCATTGGCGTCTGACTCAAGCCTGGACTCATCTCCTACTTCCTTTCTCTCTGCCTGGAAGTCCCGCCTATACCTCCTGTCTGGCTAACTGGTCTTTCAACTCTTTATTAAACCAATCACAGTAATATATCTTCACACAGTATATAAACATACCACATTTCCCCATTTTTGTCTAAATAAAAAGGGAAGGTTTTAACTCTAACAGAGTAACACTATATACAATAAGAACAATTATCAGGTAAGAATTACATTTACACTGTCCAGTCTATCTGTATCTGGAAAATTCAGAGAAAATCAAAAGTTTTGTGCCTAATTTACTTTCTATCGTAACTTGCATTACCAACCCAAAACTATCTTTTTAGACCTCAAACATTTTCTTAGTTAAACAATTTAAGCTTCTGTGTCCCTCAACACCTTATACCACTTTGGGAACTTTCTTTTCTGAATTTGATAACAAGGAAAACTGTAACTAAGCTATCTGGTCTTTAGCCCCATTAAAGACCCAGGAAGGATATAATATTACCTGGTTAAACAGGAAGTGCTGAGCAAACATCTTCCAAAACTAAGAAACAACAGAGACATCACCAACATTGCCTGCACAGTCACCCAAGGTTCCTCCACCATTTTGGGGCATCTATCTTTGGCATACAGGCCTAGAATATCTGGCAGACTTTTCTATGAAGCAGCAGTTTTGAAGGACTTTCCAGCCTTATCCTGGCAAAGTTCAGCAGTCTTTTTCCTTTGTGTCCTGCTGATCCAGTTTGTAAAGCATACTGTCAGTGGTCAAGGCAAGGGCAGTTTCTTGCCCAGATGGCCAGCTTTGCAGAATTGAAAGCAAACGCCATATGGAGATTCTTCAGTACTCGTCATCCTTTTATGAAATGAAGTAGAACGGTGCTGCCAGGAGCAGATCTATCTCACTGTCGTGAAAAGTCTTAGGTTATTAAACATCTTAAATGCCATATTCTGTAGGTCTCTGAAGTTTTTAAGATTGAAAGACCCTCAGAGTGGTCCTTCCCTCAGGAGGAGACCCCTGAACCCAAGGAACAGTCGAGACCACTGGCTGCACCTGCAAGAGGTTATTTATTGAGCGATGCACAGGTACCTGCGGGCGTCAGAGTCTCTTTGGAAGACTTGTGTGCCCTCAGGCTGGGCAGAGGGTCTTTTATATGGAAACGGGTGGGCGGAGCAGGCATACAGAAGTAGAAGCATGGTTACAGGAATCCCATTGGTCAGTTCGAATGAGGCGATGGGTTTACTTGGGGACAAGTTCCTCGGGGACATGAAGATCTGATAATAGCTGACGTGGCCCTATCTAGGGCACATGTAGTTTTTCCCAGAACTGTTCGTTCCCCTCCTAGGCCTGGTGTCTGACCACAGATATCCTGTTTTGGCCACCTAGGAGTACCGACTTTACCTTGAACTTACACTTGTTTGTGTGAAAGCCTTGCAAAATGGCATTACAGCAGCTAAGCTGGAGTCTTTCAAGATCAGCTATCTAAAATATATTTGTTTAATCTTGAAAACATACCTAATATGACTATAAATTTGATTATTATAGATGTCTAACTACTAACCTGCATTTCTTAATTAAGCACAATACCCTAAACAAAAGTAGAAATATACATACAGTATAACAAAATAACTTTAAATCTGTATCAATATACCAAATCCATCTATACTAATGTAAAATATTTGAGGTTAATAATTGTCTTTTTATCTTACATTTCTATATTCTCCCAAATGATGACAAACCTCCATAACCCATGAATGACTGAAAACCACCTACCCCATCTCTTGAGAATATGGATGTTGTATTTCCTGGACTACTTCTATTGTCTGAGGCAATCTGATGGCATCTTGAGGGGACTCTGAGATAACAGTCAAGTCCTGGGAAACTAGTTATATTTGTGGTCTAGTCTCAGAACTGTTCCATGCAGAAGGATTGCATTGAATGTATAGATTGCTTTTGGTAGGACTGCCATTTTTACTGTGTTGATCCTACCTATCCAAGAGCATGGGAGATCTTCCCATTTTCTGGTATCTTCTTCAGTTTCTTTCTTCAAAGACTTAAAGTTCTTGTCAAATAGGTCTTTCACTTCTTTGGTTAGTGTTACCCCAAGATATTTTATGTTATTTGTGGCTATTGTGAAAGGTGATGTTTCTCTAATTTCCCTCTCAGCTTCTTTATCCTTTGTGTATAGGAGGGCTACTGATTTTTTTGAGTTGATCTTGTATCCTGCCACATCACTGAAGGTATTTTTCAGCTGTAGGAGTTCTCTGGTAGAGTTTTAGGGGTCACTTATATATACTATCATATCATCTGTATATAACAAAAGTTTGACTTTTTCCTTTTGAATTTCAATCCCCTTGATCTCCTTTTGTTGTCTTATTGCTATTGCCAAAACTTTAAGAACTATGTTGAAGAGATATGGAGAGAGAGGACAGCCTTGTCTTGTTCCTGATTTTAGTGGAATCGCTTTGAGTTTCTCTCCATTTAGTTTGATGTTGGCTGTTGGCTTGCTGTATATTGCCTTTATTATGTTTAGGTATGTTCCTTGTATCCCTGCTCTCTTCAAGATCTTTATCATGAAGGGATGTTGTATTTTGTTAAATGCTTTTTTGGCATTGAATGAGATAATCATGTGGTTTTTATTTTTCAGCTTGTTTATATGGTAGATTACATTGACAGATTTTTGTGTGTTGAACCATCCCTGCATCTCTGGATTGAAGCCGACTTGATCATGGTGGATTATTATTATTTTTTATGTGTTTTTGGATTTAGTTTGCCAGTACTTTATTGAGTATTTTTGCATCCATGTTCGTGAATGAGATTGGTCTGTAATTTTCTTTCTTGGTTGAGTCTTTGTATGGTTTTGGTATTAGGGCAACTGTAGCCTCATAAAAAGAGTTTGGTAATGTCCTTCTGTTTCTATTATGTGGAACACTTTGAGGAGTATAGGTATTAGCTCTTTTTAGGAGTGCTGGTAGAATTCTGCACTAAAACCATCTGGCCCTGGTTTTTTTTGGGGGTAGCAGATTTTTGATGACAGCTTCTATTTCCTTGCAGTTTATAGGTCTATTTAAATTGCTCACCTCGTTTTGATTTAATTTTTGTATATGGTATCTATCTAAAAAAATTGTCCATTTCTTTTACATTTTTCAATTTTGTGGAGTACAGGTTTTGGTAGTATGACCTAATGATTCTCTGAATTTCCTCAGTGTCTGTTGTTATGTCCCCCTTTTATTTCTGATTTTGTTAATTTGGATGTTCTCTCTCTGCCTTTTGATTAGTTTGGATAAGGGTTTGTTGATTTTCTCAAAGAACCAGCTCTTTGTTTCATTGATTCTTTGTATTGTGTTCTTTGTTTCTATTTTGTTGATTTCAGCCCTCAATTTGATTATTTCTTGCAGAAGACAGGATTATTAGACAAAAATCTCAATGTCCAGCTTGGGATACCTCCCTATGAATTATTGGTCAGAGTCTCCCAGAGGCCCCCAAAATAGCACAAGCTGTTGCCATCACTCTTATTGTCTAATAGAACCTAATAATAAGATCCTATTGTTGATCAGGCATGGTGGCGCACAGCTTTAATCCTAGCATTCAGGAAGCAGAGGCAGGCAGATTTTTCTGAGTTTGAGACCAGTCTAGCCTACAAAGTGAGTTTGAGGACAGCCGGGGCTACACAGCAAGAGCCTGCTTAAAAAACAAATAAAAAACCAAAATAAAATACCCCCCCCCCCAGAAAAAGCAATAACACATATTGGTTGTAAAACATAGAAAAAGGAAGCTGGGACTATTCTGAAAATAGCCTTCCTGATGACTAACTCTCATGGCCTGGGGTAGAAACATCTGTGTTCTTACCCAGCATTAGACACCAAATGCTTCCTCTGTCAAAGTCTAGCTTGCCTACTGCAGCATTAGTGGCATAAAGGTTATAGTGGTAACGAAACACTATCTTACATTTGGATGTATTCCACAGGAAGGAATTTATGCCTGGTATCAAAAGCCTGGTACAAGCCATGGGTCATGAGGTCTTCTTAGGTCCTAAGGGAGAATCCACTTCATTGTTTTGCTAAATGGACTTATTGTCAAACTACCTTCTAAATATTTATATTTATACCCATAGATTAGTGCTGCTCTTGACTTTGGCCAGAGACACCTTTTTTTTTCCCTTCTGAGATAGCAGCAATGTAAAGGTTCATAAAAGGTCAAACCTAGAAAAAGGGGACTAAAGACTGCTCAGCTATAAATGGGTCATATGCTCAAGGAACATGGAGGACGAGGGGTCAGAGAGAACGTAAGGGCCAGGGGATGGGGAGGAGAGCTGTGAAATGCTCTCTTCTGGACATGACAAGGCCATTGCACACTTGAGCTCACTGTAGCTATAGTCACCTGCAGAAGACCTGCACTTTAAAGTCTAGTCAGAACAGACCATTCTGATTAAACTAACAACCTATCAGTAGCATTACAATTCTAAGCATATATGCATCAAAGTCAAATCAATAAAACAAATATCTCTATGTATAAAGCCACAGATTAACCCAAAACAGTAATAGTGTTGACCTCAATGCCACACTCTCTCCATTATATAGATATCCATGTTTACATATAGATATCCATATTTACATATGGATATCGATATAGATTTCACACATATATCATTCAGACAAACATTAAACACAGGAACTTTGGGATTAAACAACACCATAGGGAGCTGTTGAGTGGCTCAGTTGCTTCCAAGCCTGAAAGGGTTTGTTCACCAGAAATCACATGGTTGAAGGAGAGAACTGACTCTCACAAGTTATTCCTTGACTTTCTTTCTTTCTTTCTTTCTTTCTTTCTTTCTTTCTTTCTTTCTTTCTTTCTTTCTTTCTTTCTTTCTTATATATACAGCATTCCTTCCATGGACACCTACACACCAGAAGAGGGCGCCAGATCTCATTATAGATGGCTGTGAGCCACCATGTGGGTTGTTGGGAATTGAACTCAGGACTTCTGGAAGAGCAGTCAGTGCTCTTAACCACTGAGCCATCTCTCCAGCCCCCCATCCCCTGACTTTTATAAGTGCTCCATGGCACATGCACATACACACAAATAAACATCATCAGAGCTCAAACAGACATAATAAACAGAATACACATTATTCTCAGCACATGAAACTTTTCCTAACATATGTCAGATTGGAACACGAAAGCAAGTCTTAACAAATATAAGAAAATAGCTCTTTGTATTTTATCTGACCACAATAGAATAAAGTCAACGTCAAGAAAAATTTCAGAAAGTACACAAAGTCAGTACTATCTTGATGCCAAAATCAAATAAATTTTCAAAAACAAAAAATGAAAATTATCAATAAATTTTCAGATGAACACAGATGTAAAAATTCCCAATAAAATATTTACAAACTAAATTCAAAGACACATCAAAAATACCATGCATCATTGTCCAAGTAAGGGTTTCTATTGCTGTGAGGAGACACCATGACCACAGCAACTCTTGTAAAGGAAAAACATTTAATTGGGGTGGCTTACATTTTCAGAGGTTTAATCCATTATCATCATAGTGGGACATGGTGTCATGCAGGCAGACATGGTGCTGGAGAAGTAGCCATTGTGTTCTACATCTTATCTCACAGGCAACAGGAAGTAGTCTGAGACACTGGGCATGGCTTGAGCTTATATGAAATCACAAAGCCCACCTCCCCAGTGACACACTTCCCCCAACAAGACCACACCCACTCCAGCAAAGCTGCATTTTCTTTCTATGGAAATTAATAGAACTAGAAAAAGTCCTCCTAAGTGAGGTAGCCCAGATGCAGAAGGACAAACATGGTGTGTACTCACTCATAAGTGGGTATTAGACATAAAGCAAAGGAAACCAGCTTATAGTCCATGATCCCAGAGAAACCAGGTGGCAACGAGAACCCTAAGATACATGGATCCCTCTGGGAAGAGGAAACAGACAAGCTCTCCTGGAAAAATTGGAAGTATGGGGTGGGGGGAGAACGAAGGGTGGAAGGGGAGGGAGAATAAGAAGATTTTTTTTTAATTTTATAAGCACCCACTTTGGAGTTCTACAGAGACTTTGGAGTTTTAGAGAGACTGGATATTTTTGAGACTTTTGGATATTTAGAGAGACTTGAACTTTGAAAGTTCAGTCTCTTTAAAATTCCAGGGTTTCTATGTTTAATTTCTGTCTGAACGACTTACATAATAGATACTTTAAAGAAACTGAACTTTTAAAGTGTTTGACTTTTCAAAGGCTGCAGGACTTTTAAAAGTTGGAATGTTTTACATCGCAATATTAATATTAATATGAGATCTTGGGGATGAACAAGAAAGAAAAAGTTGGGGTTTAACAGTTATGTGCTTGTGTATCAAGTTGACAGGAACCTATTGTCAACTTGACACAAGCTAGAGTCATTTGGGAAGATGAAACCTCAATTGAGAAAACACTCCCCCGAGATTGTCCTGTCAAGGCAAGCCTGTGGGCATTTCTTGATCAGTGCTGTGTAAGAGGTTTTCTGCTCGCTGTGAACAGTGTCACCCCTGCGCTGGTGGTCCTGGGTGCAATAAGAAAGCAGGCTGAGCCAACCTTGGGGGAGCAAGCCAGTACACAGCAGCCTTCTGTGGCCTCGGCATCATCAGTCCCTGTGTCCAAATTCCACCTTGAATTCCTACCCTAACTTCCCTGGAAGCTGTAAGATGAAATAAACCTTTCCGTTCACCAGCTACTTTTGGTCATGGGTACAACAATAGAAACCATTACTAAGACAACACTTGGCAGAGATTTAATATCTAGGATACATAAAGAACTCAAACAAAAACTCAACAGCAAAAAAAAAAAATCAAACAATCCGATCAACAAATGGACTAAGGAAATAAACAGTTTTCAAAAAGATGAGATACATATGTTTCTCTTAGGGTTCTTCTTGTTACTTAGCTTCTCTGGGGTCATGGACTGTAGACTCTTTATCCTTTGTTTTACAACTAGTTATCCACTTATGAGTAGTACACGCCATGCTCATCTTTCTAGGTCTGGGTTACCACACTCAGGATTTTTTTCTAGTTCCATGCATTTACATGCAAATTTCAAGATGTCATTGTTTTTTACCACTACCTAAGTAACAAGGAGAATCCTAAGAGAAACATATATAGATCCCCCTGGGAAGGGGATAGACAAGATCTGAGAAAATTGGGAGCATGGGGGTTCAGGGGAGAATGGAGGGCAGAAGGCGAGAAGAGGAGGGGAGAGGAGAAGTTGAGGGAATGGGATGGTCAAGATGGGGGAAGGACAGAGATGAGAACAAGGAAAGAGATATTCTGGTTGAGGGAGCCATTACGGTGCTAGCAAGAAACTGGGCACTAGAGAAATTCCTAGGAATCCACAAGGATGACCCCAGCTAAGACCCTAAGCAACAGTGGAGTGGACGCCCGAACTGGTCTTGCCCTGTAGTTAGATTGACGAGTATCTTAAATGTCATCATAGAACCTTTATCCAGCAACTGTTGGAAGCAGAGGCAGAGAGCATCAGTGGAGTACTGGGATGAGCTCCCAAGTCCAGTGGGAGGAGTGAGAAAATGAGCAAGGAGGTCAATGATGGAAATACCCATTGAAAAAGCTTACCTGAGCTAATGGGAGCTCACCAACTCTGGCCGGACAGGGAAGGAACCAGCATAGGACCAAACTAGGCCCTTACTCAGAATGTGGCTGGGGCATATAACTGGTAGCGGCACCAGGTTTTATCCCTACTGTTTTCTTTACTGGCTTTTTTGGAATCCATTCTCTTTGGAGGGATGCCTTGCTCAGTCTAGATACAGTAAGGAGGGCCTTGGTCCTTCCTCAAAACAATGTGCCTTACCCTCTCTGAGGGGACTGGGGTGGGGAAAGGTGGAGGGAATGGGAGGAGGGGAGGGAGTGGGAACTGGGATTGGCATGTAAAATGAAAAAAGATAGTTTTTTGTTTTTTAAAAGAAAAGGAAAAAGATGAAATACAAATGGCTAATAGATACATTAAAGACTAATTCACCTCATTAGCCTTCCTAGAAATGAAAATCAAAACTACATTGAGATTTCTTCTTAACCCATTCAGAATGTTACTCATCAAGACAACAACAGCGAATGCCGGTGAAGATGTGGACAGAAAGGACCTTTTATACTCCTGTAGGAATGGAAGCTATCCAGTCTCTTTAGAGATCTGGGTGAAGGTTTCCTTTTTTTCTTTTTCTTTTAAAAATTACTACATGTTTTTTTTAAAGGATTTATTTATTCATTATGTATACAATGTTCTGTCTTTCTGTATGCTTGCTGGCCAGAAGAGGGCACAGATCTCATTACAGATGTCTGTGAGCCACCATGTGGTTGCTGGGAATTGAACTCCGGACCTCTGGAAGAGCAGTCAGTGCTCTTAACCTCTGAGCCATCTCTCCAGCCCCTACTACATGTTTTTAATTGAAATAGAATTACATTACTTTTCTTCCTCCTTCTTCTCCCCCAGTCCCTTCCACCTGCTCTCCCATGCCTTCCCACTTTCAAGTTGGCAGCTTCCTTTTTTAAAACTATTATTGTTCCAAACATCCATATCTATGTGTAGGAACAAACATCTGCCTTATTTTGGATATGCAGAGAAACTTGAACTTTGAAAATTTAATCTCTCTAAAATTCAAGGATATCTTTACCAAACATCTGATGGCTGTCGCTCTGAGCACTCATGTTTGGATTTTCTATTTTATTTAATTGATCTACATGTCTGATTTTGTGCAAGTACTGTATTTTTATTACTGTAACTTAATATATCTTGAAGTCTGGAATAGCAATCCCTACAATAATCTTCATTCTTTGCATTTAATTTTTTATTAATTTTTTTCACACAATGTATTTTGATGCTTCCCCCTCCCACAACTCCTCCCAAATTCTTCCTAACTCCCTACCACCCAATATCATATTCCTTCTCTCCTCAAAAAATAAACAAAATTAAAAGCAATAAAAAACAAAAGGAACCAAAAGCAATGAGATAAAAAGCACCCCTCAATCTAAAACTTTAAAGGAACAGCCTCTAAAACTTTCTCTCGGGGTTCAAAAATGATGCTACAATAAGTGAAAAGACTAACATCTGAGGGTTAAGAAATCTACTCACAATACAGTCTTTCTATCCATGTCTCTTCATTGTTCTTTCTTGTGTTCTATTCTAATTCTTCTGTCCTATAACTCTAATTCTCTGTCTCAATTGGAACTCCAATTTCAATTCTCTGCCTCTTCCCTCTCCTCCTTCTCTTCCTCCTCCCCCTCCTCCTCCTCCTTCTCTTCCTCCTCCTCCTCCTCTTCTTCATTGTCCTGCCAATTTTTGAGATGCTTCTGCTCCAACTTTTGCTCCAGCTTCTGTCCTCTCTCTTTGTTCTTACCCAGCTGTAAAGACCCACAAAATCTTGCAGGATTAGAGAGTAACTAGGCAACCTATATAAACAGACAAGGGAAGATTGTGGACCTTGATCCATTAGCGCTTTCACCAAATGTTTTAAGCTCTAAGAATCTTTCAGATCTGAAGTTTACACCATTTACTCTAAGTAGTTGAAACAAAGAGGAGACCCAAGCCTCTAAATTATCAGATTCTGGGCTTGATGCCTATCAGAGGTGCCAGTGGAGGTTTGTCTTCTTCCGGGCTGTTGATAATGATTAATTATTTTTCCTGCTATCTCTGAGAGTAAGACACTAGCAGTAAATCTCCTGAACTAAAATCGCCAGCAAACGGAGGTGAAGGTGAGCACGAGGAGTTAGGAATCTTTTAATGCAAGGTTAGTTTTAGGTCTTTTCTTTTCTTATCTATATATGAGATAAAACCAGGGCAAGCTTATTTTTTTCTATCTCTCTGAGCAGCTATAAACCAAGAATTTTGGGCATGTAGTCCTTGGATATCTGGGAATGTCATAAATGAAATAATTTTGCCTGGACATTTAACGCTGGCCAAACGCTTGTCAGTAAAGATAATTACAGGAAGAGATCTCTCCATTTACATTGAAGAGAGGAACAGAGACCTGGTAGTGGGAAGCAGGTTTCTTGACCATATGACTGTTTTTACACATAGTTAGGAGATGTAATCATAAACCTCAAATGCACAGGGGAAATTGTGTCCAATAAATGATCAAATAGTGCTGAACTATGGGAAATAAATCAGAAATTTGTAACAGAAGGGGATAAGCAAGAAATCTACAACAAGAAACAGCCACTTTATCCACAAGGCAATAATTCCAACATGCCTTGCATTTTGGTTTTAATCCTCCATATAGAATTCCTGACCCTGATGAGTTGACCTTGTGAAACGAGGCTGATTAATTACTGAATACTCCTGTGACTTATAGCACCTCCCCATACAAAACAAAACAAAAAAACAAAACCATGGAATCTGTTTTATAATTGGTCAGTTATTCCTGGTGCTTTGGTTATCTTGGGTCTTTTCTAGTTCTATATGAATTTAAGGAATTTTTACATTTTTGTGAAGAATATTGAGCATATTTTTATTGGGGTTGCATTGAGTCTGTAAGTTATTTTTACAAGGATGGTTATTTTCACAATATACATTCTACCTGTCCATTAACATGTATTGTTTTTTCATTTTCTTGTGTCTTTCTTTAAGTTTTTCAGTTTTCATTGTAGAGGTCTTTCACATCCTTAGCTAGGTTAATTCCAGGGTATTTTATTATCTTTGGTGTTGTTGTGAATGGGAGGGTGTCAATAATTTTTCTCAATATGTTTGTTGTTGGTTTATAGAAAAGTTATTAATTTTCATAACTTGGTTTTGCACTTTGCTGAGGTTGTTCATTGTTTCTCTAAGTTTTCTAGTGGAATTTTTTGGGATCTCTTATATATGATATTACATCACCTGCAAATAGGTATAATTTAACTTCCTTCTCTATTTGTATCCCTTTAATTTCCTTCTCTTGCTTTGTCACTGCAGACAGCAATGCCCATGGGCTGGTAAAGGGTGCTGAGATGAACCACTCTGGAGGCAGTTTTAGGAAACGCTGTCTGTTTATTGCCTGTGAACAACCACTCACATAGTGGGCACCTTCCAGGTGTGACTGGCTGGCACACTGTTTCAGGTTGGATAGTGAGCGCTCATACCACCAGGATCTCTTCATGGAACACACGGAGAGTGCAGACCACAGGCCAGCTCCCGTCTGCTCACACGACTTCAGAATTCCGTGTTCTGACTTAAGCAGCATGGTGTGCCGTGCTTCTTATTTAGAAGCACAGCGTGCTAAGTTGGCTGCCAGGTCATGCTTGCATTTTCTCCTACTAGCTAGTGTTTCCAGTACTATATTGCAAAGGAGAGGGGAGAGTTGATATCCCTGTCACATTCCTGATTGTAATGGAATTGCTTCAAGTTTTTCTCTGTTTAGGATAATGCTGGCTGTGGGTTTGTTGTATGCAACCTTTGTTACAATGAGGTATGCTCCCTTCAGCCACACTCTTTCAAGGACTTTTATAGTGAAGACATGTTGGATTTTGTCAAAGGCTTTTTCTGCATTTATTGAAGTGACCATGTGATCTTTATATTAAATGGTTTCCTATATTTATTGACTTATTTATGTATGTTAAACCAATCCTGATAGTCTAGTCTTTATGAAAGTCAGTATGGATGTTTTTTAAATTATATTTTTATTTTATATATATATCCAAGTGTGTTTACTTACATGAGATTTTGTGTACCATGTGTCGAAGAGCTCTTGGAGGCCAGGGGTGTCAGGTCCCCTGTAGCTAGAGTTACAGGCAGTTGTGAGGTGCTTGACAGGGGTGCTGGGAAGCAAACTCAGGAACTCTGCAAAAGCAATGAACACTCTTCACAACTTTCTTGCCCCTGGAGTTTTCTTTAAAAACTGAAAATTGATCTACCATATAGCCCAGCTACACCACTCCTGGGTACGTACGTGAAAGACTCCAGGCCAGCATATCACTGAGTAGTTTCACAACGATATTCACTGCAGCACTGTTTACAATGGCTGAGCTGTGGAAACAACCTAGGTGCCCAAGAACAGAGAAATGGATAAAGAAAATCTGAGATCACACACACACACACACACACACACACACACACACACACACACACACACACACTTTTCCATTCTTGAATGAAATTTTGAGATAATCATATTTGGTGAGCTAAGCCCACCTCAGAAAGACAAATACCATGTTTTCTCTCATTTGTGGTGCCTAGGTTTTCTATATCAGCATAAACACACGCATGCAAGTAGACAGGAACCCGTCACGTGGGGAAGGAGACAAATGAGAGGGTGAGGAGCTAGAAAATGAAAGGCTGGGGAGGGATAATCTCAACATGACACAGATCTACTTACAAATTAAAAATGAAGCTAGTAGCAATTGAAAAGAGAGGTATCTATGAGACATATGCCTATTTCAAGACAATTATGTGTGTTCTTGTCTACATAATAGATTACTTCTATGTTTTCATGCCATATTTTTTTCTGTTTTGATTGGTACCTGGTAGTATTTTTATTCTGCTTAAATAAAGATTCAGAAAAATTATCCTGTTTCATCATCCATCAATTGAGGGATCTGTTGCCTTCTGTTCTGGACATTTTCACAGTTTAAGGTCGCTTTAGTTACTATTTTAACTGTCATGAGAAAAACACTATAAAGTTTACTATTTCAGATGTTCCAACTTTAAAACTATTCAATTTTAATTAAATTTAATTGTTCAATAGTGTCCAATATATTCAAACTGCCATGCAGCAGGTCTAAACACTGTCATCTCTCAAAACCAAAGCCATAGTCATGAAGGGAAACCCCTTACTTCTAGCTCCATCAAAGTCACTGTGATCACATCCCATGTCCTGCTTTATAAACTTCCTGCTGGAGATTTCCCGTATAAGTCAAACCACTAGTTGGTTGTGGTCTTGTCTGACTGGCATTAGCAGACGCCTGGGAGAGTTGTTGTTATTATTGTAGCAATCCTTTTATGACTAAATAATATTCCACTCTTCATACATTCCATAGTGCCTCGAGCTCTTTAGGCCAAGGGGAGTTTCGTGTAATTTTATCTACTTTATATTTGGATAATGTCTCGGTGTACGTTGGCATGCATGCATGTCTGTGTTCACCCACTTACAGGACAGTACAAACGTTCAGTTTAGCCGTGGGTGAACACTTCCATACAAAGGCAAGACTTGCGAAGAATGTGGCAAAGCTTTGTTGTGGAATAGTTGTTTAACCGGGCAAAGACGTGATACATTTGTTCACGCTGCAATTGTTAACGATGTAAAGATGTGTTGCATTTGCACTAATTAAATAAAATTAACCTGGGTTCAGAGAGGCAGCATTAGCAACTGTTGACAGAAGTAGCAGGGAAGAGCTTAGTGTGGTTTCGGTGAGGAGGGGGGGAGTGAAAGGGAGTGGCTTCCCTGATGCCAGCAAAGAGAGATGGTGTGGGAAGTCCTTCTGTATATGTGTTGCTTTTATTGGTTAACAAGTAAAGCTGCTTTCAGTCAATGGCTTAACAGAATATAGCCAGGCTGGAAAAGATCTTTAGAGTGAGTAGGAGGAGTCAGGGAGAAGACATGTAGCTGCTGGCAGGTGACAGATGTCTGCACCAGAGCCCACAGGAACCTTGGCGGTAAGCCACAGCCATGTGGTGATACACAGATTAATAGAAATTGCTTAATTTAAGATATAAGAGTTAGTCAGAACTATGCTTAAGCTATTGGCTAAACAGTATTGCAATTATACAGATTTCTGTGTGGTTATTTTGAGTCAGAGCAGTTGGGAAATGAACTAGTGGCCTCTGCCTACAGACTGGCATGCCAATATGGTCTAAAATGTTTGGGGCTGATGCCCGTCACCCACTTCAGGTCCAGATGCTTTTGTGCCTACTCAGGGTCGGAATAAAAGTAACTGAGACCATGCCCACAGCTCAGTGCTCCCTGCCCGAGCAGCAGAGTCAGGTCTGCCAGGAGTTCACAGGCGGGAGAGCATGATGGGCTCCTGCCACCATACACAGAGATATTTCTAGGCCATGCAGTGTGCCGCATGGCAGATTTAGCTTTTATTCAGATAAAAAGGGTTTATATGCTGCACGGTGCTTCCCAGAGTTGCGGTGGTAAGGATGGCTCCCACCCGGCAGTCTCAGAAGCAGTGAACATGTCTCCATCATGTTGGACTGGGTAGAGTCAAAGGCAAAGCATCCTTAGTCCTAACCATGCTGCTTAGCATTTTAAGAAGCAATCCTGGTCAGAAAAGGAAATTTAGATACACAATAGGACAGAGAAGCAATCCTGGTCAGAAAAGGAAATTTAGATACACAATAGGACAGATTCAGACAAAAAAGACCTCTAAATGAGACACAGTGTGTTTTAAAAAATGTATGTAGAAAAAAAAATGTATGTAGGCTTGGGAGAGAGAAGAAAAAGTATAGAGTTATTTTAAAGTAATTTTTTAAAAATAAAACAAAGTCTTTAAAGATAGTCATAGGTAAAAGAAATAAAAAAATAAGCCAATAAGATGGAATATACGCAGTCTGGATTATGTATATTATTGTGTTTTCTTTGAATTTTTTGACTGTGAATGAGCTAAGTACAGAGAGACATTTCATTGTACAGGATGCTAAGCTATAAGGATTTGTTGCTTTGGAAAAGGGGTTCTTCTTTTGTTTCCACAGAGGATGAGAACTTGTGGAATCCTTCCACACTAATGTGGTTTGATGGACCAAGACCCTTGAAAGGTCACTGTGAACACCCCCCAAAAATTACTTTCCTCAATAAAAAGCAGGAAGCAGAAAGAACTATGTCCAAATTTCCAAATATTGTTTATAAATATTTGTTTACATTTAAAGGGGGATATGCTATAGAGATTTGGATTGCTATGGATCTTGGTTTATTGTTACAAATAAGATCATTTTTGCTATATATATATCTGCTCTTATTTAAGGTATTGTGTTTGTGTTGCTCATTTTAAAATGTAATGTATAATTAAGAAATACAGGTTAATAGATAGTCATCTATAATAGTCAAACTTGTAGTCATGTTAGTTAGGTTTTCTAGCTGTACAGAGATACATTTCAGATAAATAGTTATTCTTCAAACCTTTTAAAGACTACAAAACATGGCATTTAAAATGTTTTAAGGACTTAGGACTTTTCATGACAGTCCTGGCAGCACCAATCTATTTCAAGAGGATGATGGGCATCGAAGAGGCTCCTCATGGAGTTTGTTAGCCATTTGGGCAAGAAACAGCTCTTGCCTGAACTGCTTGGCTGGACTTGCAGGACCACAGGAAAATGAATGCTGAAGCTGCTGAAAGAAGGTGAGACAGTGCTCAGGGTTCCTGCTTCATGAAAGAGTCTGCCAGACATTCTGCAGGACACAGAAGAAAGTGACTGACAAACTGCCAATGTAGGTGGAACTGTTTGAAATTTCCTGCTTCATGGAAAAGTCTGCTGGATACTATGGGCCTGTAGGCTGAAGATAGATGCCTCAATGGTACAGAAAACTTTGGGTGACTGTCCAGGCAGCAAGATGTCTCTGCCAATTCTAGAGTTTTGGAAGTTGCTTACAATGCACTTCCTGTTAACTTAGGTAATATTATAGCCTTCTGGGGTCTTTGATGGAATTAAAGAATAGATAGTTATAATTATAGTTTTCCTTAATTATGATAAAAGATAAAGTATATATAAATATTGTAACCTTTATTCTTGCTTGATACCCATTTTTCATATGTAATTTTACTATGTTAAAATCTTCCTTTTTATTTAAACAGAAAAGGGAAAATGGTGTATATGTGTTACTTTATTAGCTAATGAATAAAGAAGCTGCTTTTGGCCAATGGCTTAACAGAATATAGCCAGGCTGGAAAAGATATATATAGAGAGAGTAGGTGGAGTCAGGGAGAAGTCATGTAGCCACCCGCAGGAGACAGATGTTTGTGCTGGAGCCTGCTGAAACTTTGCTGATAGGCTACAACCTAATGGTGATACATAGATTAATGGAGATGGGTTAGTTTAGAATATAAGAGCAAGTTATAAATATGCTTAAGCTATTGGCCAAACAGTATTGCAAATAATATAGTTTCTGTGTGGTTATTTCAGGTCGGAGCGGCCAGGAACAAACGAGCAGCCTCCAACAGAGAGAAAGTTAGCTAGTTGCTATTTCAACTCTCTGAGCTCACAGGTTTTCACCTCAGCCTTTGAATCTCGAGTTTTATTAGAACTGTATAGATTTAGTTAGAACTACCTTTAGTGGCAGCAACAGAGCCATTGTCTGGGGGAACAGAACTTCCCCCAGCCTATGTATGGCCTTAGCAGCTGGGCCACTAGTAGTTTAAAGTACAACCACTGTAGCAAGGTAAAGCAACAAAGTTTTTTATTGATGATTCAACCTTTACTCAATGGGGGAGAAAACCATGACTGTGGAGCTCATAGGCTCCAAGGGTGAACGACACCATGGCTCTGCTGAGTGGACACAGTATTCAGGTGCCCACTAAATCTGCGTCTCTCTACACCAGACGAATGCAACGCTCAGACCTAATCAGAGAAGCATCTCTGTGCAGTGGACACTGATCAGTACAAAGAGTCAAAGCATAGAAAGTAAATGTCTGTCTGTGTCACACTCTTCTCCTCACTGCTCGTGGGCCATCACGGAAGAGGATCCGGAACAATTGTAAGAGCCAGAGGTTGGGGGAAACCAGACTGAAACATTGTCTTCTGGACAGGACTAGACCACAGCAGCTGTGGCTGCCTGCATAAGCCATGTACAGGACGGAGACAGTCAACGTCCTGACGTGGAGTGAGGAAGTGTTCATGAGTCCCCACACCTAGATGAGAAGCTGGTGGCAGGTGATGGCTTTTGTGAGAGAGAGTCGGGTTTCTTTAAAGGGACCATGGCATCATGAGCCAGTGGATGGCGCCACACCCATGAGTATATGGACAGATATTTTTTTTAAAAAGAGGATAGGAAGTTGGGAGAGGGTAGGGAGGAGTTAGAGGGAGGAGTGGGGGTGAATAGGATCAAATTATATTGTATGCATGTATAAAAATGTCAAAAATTAATAATGTATTAAAGAAAAAAGTGAGGTGGATATAAATCATAGTGTTTTATTAAACCATAAAAAATGGTTAAAGAAAGAAAAATGGAATCATGACACTGGCTGGAAAATTGATGCAAATGAAGTCATCCAGTTAAGTGGAATAAGATCCGGAAAGACTAAAGTCATGTCTCCTTGATATGTAGGATCTGCGGCAGGGTGAGAGAGGGTCACGGCATACACATTGCATGAACATAGAAGGGGACATTCATATGTGGAATCTTCAGTTGGGGGAGTGAGGGTCACGGCATACACATGCCATGAACATAGAAGGGGTATTCATATGTGGGATCTGTGGCAGAGAGTGAGGGTCATGGCATACACATGCCATGAATGTAGAAGGGGGACATTTGAAGAGGTAGGGTACCACCATGCAGGGAGTAAGGGACACAGGAGAGGACATTGCGAGGGGGACAAATGGAAATAAAGTATGGCTGTGCACATGAAGATGCCCGAATCTAGAGAGATGACTCAGTGGTTAAGAGCTTGTGTTGTTCTTGCAGAGGACCTGAGTTCCGTTCCCAGAACCCACATCAGGCTCACAATTGCCTGTAATTCTAGCTCCAGGGGATCCTCTGGCTTCTGGGGCACCTGCAGTTATGTGCACATACCTGTACAGAGACACACATAATTAAAAGGAGTTAAAATGAAAGTTTTTTTTTAAAAAAGAAAATGCCACAATGAAACTCATTGCTTTGTATACTAAGTTAAACGCTAATAATTGTTAAATGTTTTCCGGTGAGACTTCTTGCGTTGGCGTGTCCAGAGGCCACTTGGGGCCCTTGTAAATGCTCACTTATAAAACAATCTGTTTGGGCTGGAGAGATGGCTTAGAGGTTAAGAGCATTGCCTGCTCTTCCAAAGGTCCTGAGTTCAACTCCCAGCAACCACATGGTGGCTCACAACCATCTGTAATGGGGTCTGGTGCCCTCTTCTGACCTGCAGGCATACACACAGACAGAATATTGTATACATAAAAAATAAATAAATATTAAAAAACCCAAAAAACCCAATCTGTTTATAAGAGAGGGGAATTGCATGATACACCAACTTCTGTTATGGAATTTGAGAATGTACCGCATTCATACCCATATATGTGAATGCGTTTTAGAAACGACAGAAACTTTTTACCCAGTAATGACTACAGGCCCCCACTAAATAGGGAGTATGGACTTACTAAACAGAATGTGTTTGTGCTAGATAAAAGATGTATAATCAGAAAGTCCTCTCGTGCAGTGGAAAATGTGCCACATAGTTGTCCGTCCTGCTAACTGCGCTCTGAAAATTATCTGAGCCCAAACTGCACAAAGGCCGCACTGAGCAACAAGAAACGTGTGCCTGAAGATGGAGCTGTCCGTGCCATGAGAAACAGAGTCACAAAACAGTCTTGCTCACAGAAAGGGGAATGTGCACTCTAATCCACCACAGAGATGCATTCCAGAACACGCCGAGAAGTTTCCCCTATGCACACAGAGGCTGACATTGGGCAATAAAGAATGTTTGCTTACAAGTCAGAATCTGCGTCACACGGAAATCACCTTGGCAGGGAACCACGCGTTGGCCTGGCCTCACTGCTTGAGAGGCATGTGACATAGGCTTTGCAGGTTACAGTCTGTGGCTCCTGGTACATTGTGTGCCTATCGGTTCCTGGGAGATCAATACACGCCCTCTGGCAGTGAAACATTCAGGCTGCTTTTTGATTCTCTGTACGTTCCCTTAGAAGTCAAGGAAGCATGAACGCTCAACAGGACAGTTGGTCTTAGACATTAATCCTGTGGACCCTATATAGCTTACAAATTTCATTGTATCCTGGCAACAACAACTGTATCGATCCTGACAATTGCCACTATACTCCGTTTCTGATAAAAAGAAAAAAAAGTCTGATTGTTCTCAATAAAATTGTCACAGTCTCTTTCTTGCTGTGGCCCTCCACCCTGGGCCTGGTTTAATTCCTTGGCTGGTCGTATCAGATAACCTTGGCCTTGTAAGTAAGCACAGATACTTCCGTGCCTCAAAGACACACTCTATCAGAGTGGCAGAATGTGCTTCATTCTCGTCCATCACTTATGCTTTTAGACACAGTCTAGAAGCAACTTCTCCCATAGTGCAGAGTCCTCCACTGAGTAACTGCGAATATGTACTTACAAAACAGTCTGTGTGAGCTGCTTACAGTGAATCAGACAGCTGGATCGATGGTTCCATGGTTAAGAATACTTATTGCTCTTAGAAAAGACCCTGGTTTAGTTCTCAGCACCCACATGCTGGCTCACAACCATCCATAATTCAAGTTTCAGGAATCTGATGCCTTCTTCTGGCCTCTGTGGGCACTAGGCACACATGTGATACATGTAAGTATATGCAGGTAGGACACTCACACGCATAAAATAAAAATCAATACATCTTTTTGAAAATGTATTAAATACAGCCTCTTTTGTGGAATGTTAGAATCCATCGAATTTATGCCATTCTCTATCTTTTCTCTAAGAAAATTGCTCAGTAAAGTAGATCAATCTATCCTGAGAGGGGAGCAATACACTTTTAAAGCAAATGGCAAATGAAAGATCTACTATGTGCTGTTGTCCTAGTTGGGGTTCCTATTGCTGTGATAAAACTCTGTGATCTAGAGCAACCTAGGGAGAAAAGGTTTACTTGGCTTACACTTCCACATTGCAGTTCATCATCAGAGGAAGTCAGGACAGGAACTCAAGCAGGGCAAGACCAGGAGGCAGGAGCTGATGCAGAAGCCATGGAGGGTGCTGACTACTGACTTGCTTGCTCTCATGGTTTTGATCAGCCTGCTTACTTTCTGCCTGCCTTCCTTCCTTCCTTCCTTCCTTTCCTGTTTTTTTTTTTTTTTTTTGAGAGAGGGTTTCTCTGCATATCCCTGGCTGTCCTCGTCCTTGCACTGTAGACCAGGCTGACCTTGAATTCAGAGGTCCACCTGCCTCTGCCTCCCAAGTGCTGGGATTAAAGGCGTGCGCCACCACCGCCCACCTCAGCCTGCTTTCTTATAGAACCCAGAATCAACAGTCCAGGGACGGCGCCACCAACCATGGCTAGGCCCTCCCTCATCAATCACTAATTAAGAAAACGCTTTACATCTGGTTCTTATGACGGCATTTTCTGAATTGAGGTTTCCTCCTTAAATGACTCTAGCTTGTGTCAAGTTGGCATAAAACTAGCCAGGACATATGCCAACTTCTTTAACGGGGCTGGAGAAGGTGCCAGTCTCACGACTGGTCCCACAGGTGTGTTGGAAGTGCTCTCACAAACTTGCCCCAAGTGCATGTGACTACCCTGAGCAACAGTGAACATGTGCTTACAAAACTGCTTATGGCAGGTGAGTGGCATGCACCTTTAATCCCAGCTCTCGGGAGGCAGAGGCAGGTGGATCTCTGTGAGTTTGAGGCCAGCCTGGTCTACAAGAGCGAGTTCCAGGACAACCAGGGCTGTTACACAGAAAAACTCTGTCTCAAAACAAACACATACATACATACATGCATACAGCTTATGTTCATTCTAGATGAAAGATGTGTTAGGCATAAACTTCCCTAATGGAACGGGAAGTGATGCCACGCTCTCACTCACCTGTATCTGATCTGATGAACGTCTCGTCCATCAGTTCATATGTACTACGAACTCATGGGCAGTACGTGCTTATGAAATAGCGTCTGTTCATGCTGTATGAACATTGCTACATACTCATTCTTCCTTTAGGGTTCTGGAAACTGGCTTACAAACTCAATGGGGGAATACTCAGCACCAGAACTGCTTGAATTAGGAAATACCTTTTTTTAAAAGCTACATTTACCTATATACCGGGCATGTGCATAGAAGTCAGAGCACAGCTTGTAGAGAAGTTGGTTCTCCCTTCCACCCTATGGGTTCTGGGGATTGGACTCAGCTCATCGTGACTGGGGACAAGTGCCTTGATTTGCTGAGCCATCTTCCTCACAGTGAGTCCCTGACCAGCTAAGGATAGCCAGTAAAAATCTTATCTTGGAGGAAGAGAAAGAAGAGGCGTACATAAGTAAATAAGTAAGTAAAGCCGGGCGGTGGTGGTGCACGCCTTTAATCCCAGCACTCGGGAGGCAGAGGCAGGCGGATCTCTGTGAGTTTGAGACTAGCCTGGTCTACAAGAGCTAGTTCCAGGACAGGCTCCAAAACCACAGAGAAACCCTGTCTTGAAAAAACAAAAAAAAAAAAAATAAAAGTAAGTAAATAAGAATCGTATGCCTAAGGGCAGCTCTCCCTCTCTCTGGTTCCCATCTGAAGTGTGGACTAGCCCTCATCTCTCCTTACGTGCTAACCTCACGTCACTCTGACTCTCCTGAAATTCTCCTCTGTCCCACAGGCCGGAGTGGAGTGGGACTGCTGGACTCCACTGCCCTGCTCCCACTGTGGGCCTGCTTTACCTTCCTGGTGAGATTTCTCTTTTCCTTCCCTGCAAGGGTGTCCACACAGCTTGCTAGTGTGTGCCTGCTTCCTTCCACTTGGTTACCCTTCTGCTTCTCCACACTTTGTAAAAGAGACTTATTTTTATATGTGTGTGCGCCCGTGCGTGCGCAGACACACAGACACACACGAGTGCATGCTCTGGAAGAGCAGGATGCACTCTTGCCTGCTGCCATCTCCCTAGGCCTGTGTGATTTCTGATGTCATTTCACTCTTCCTGGCTTTAGGATAGGACAGTGTCTCTCAATCTGTGGGTCACCTACGGCCATTGGAAAACACTGATATGTGCATTATGATTCATAACAGTAGAAAATTGCAGTTATGATGTAGCAGCAGAAATAATTTCATGATCAGGGATCACCACTACACTAGGAACCGTATTAAAGGGTCGCATTAGGAAAGTTGAGGACCACTGGGGTTAGGGTGTTTCTTCCTTCTCAGCCTGTTTGGCTTCTTCCTGTGTCAGGATGCCAGGAACCACCACTAGATGGCATACAGGACCTTCAAGCTTGCTTCTGAAACTGCTCCTTCCAATATCCTTTGTGTTGATATCAGGGACAGGCAAGGAGCGGGGAAACTTTACATAGCACTCAGGAAGCATTTTGTGCAAAAAAGGAACTTACTTCTGAAGTTCAATGTCAACTGGAACTTAAAAAAAAACTTTATTTATTGGAGTGGGGACACGTGGACTACAGAGGTAATATGGAGATCAAAAGACAACTCACACGTGGTACGGTGGTTCACACCTTTAAGCCCAGCACTCTGTGAGTTCAAGGCCAGCCTGATCTACAGAGTGAGTTCCAGGACAGCTGAGGATACACAGAGAAACCCTGTCTTGAAAAACCAAAAAGCAAAACCAAACCAAAATAAAAACAAAACAACCAAACCAAACCAAACAAAATCAAAAACAAAAACAAAACAAAATAAAAGACAGCTTACAGGACCCAGATCTCTCCTCTACCATGTGTGTCCCGGGGCCCCACCTCATGGTGGTAAGGTACTCTCACCATGTGAGTCATCTCATTGGTCCAATCAGAACTGTGGATACCGAGTTAGTCTAGAATGAAGAATCTGGACAGGAAGGGACACTAAGACCCCAAACTGAACATCTCAGGGGCTGTGCGGGGACAGCCCGATCCTTTGGTAGCATGTAATGACGCTGGGTTCCTTATGACTTAACATTGGCACCCATGGCAGACAATGGTTTTATCTCGAGGCTGCAAGAGTGTCAGATTTCACAGCAGGAGGTTCACGCCCCCTGGTGGTAAATATTGACATTCTCCTCCGACGACCCGGGAGGTGGTAAACCAAGCTGTGTCGCGCTGTTTGCGTTTGCAGACCTTCCTCCGCCCTCCATCATTTCAGAGAAGGGACAGGCACTCTGAAATAACTGTTTTATTTAATCTCGGGTAAGAGTTCTCACCTCTGATCTGCTCGGAGTGGGGTTTTCTTTTTTCTCTCCCCTCTCCCAGTTCATAAACAATTACGTAACCTGTCAAATATTTTGTTTTAGAAATTGAACTTCTAAGGATGCACTAGGTATTGTTGTCTTGCTTATTTGTCGGCCCTCAGCTCCTAAAATAGTCTTGGATGTTCGTTCATGAATTTGACAAACTGTGACGTGGTTTTCTTTCTTTCTTTTTTCTTTTTCTTTTCTTTTTTTTTTTTTTTTTGGTTTTTCGAGACATGGTTTCTCTGTGGCTTTGGAGCCTGTCCTGGAACTAGCTCTGTAGACCAGGCTGGTCTCGAACTCACAGAGATCCGCCTGCCTCTGCCTCCCGAGTGCTGGGATTAAAGGCGTGCGCCACCATCGCCCGGCTGACGTGGTTTTCTTACTGCGCCCTGTCGGACACGGAAGAGACAGTGAGAAGTAGCAGCTTGCCCTCTCCTGTCTCCGCCCTATGGAATTTACAGTCTAACCAGGAGACAGAGATGATAAGCGCTGTGCTGGTTGCAAGGAAGCACTGTCCTTCTGCTTGATGGAGACTTTTCTTCAGGTCCCAGCAAGGGTCTGAAGAAGAGAAGGCAGGAAGGGGCCTGGGAAGGTCTGGAAGATCAGAGGGAAGTTAAAAGTCCTAGGGTGTGAGCATGCTGGGTGTCCATGGAAGAGGACACCGGCAGCAAGTGGTACCAGTAGAGTTAGGGAAAGGAGGCTGGAAGCCCACTCCAGGGACCTCAGCTTTGATCCGGGGTGCTACTTAGGACTTAACAAAGCAATGGATCTTTTAGTAGGAAAGAGGGTTCCAGGTGCTAGAACCCGAGGGTACTCCAGAGTTGCTGGGAGACCAGCAGGGCTGTTGAAAGGGAAGGGTGCTGCATGGAAAGGTGGGGTGGAGGGTATGTTAGGTGCTCAATTCTTGATAGGATTGGGCGTGGAGGGGCAGACTCAATGCTCTACTGCCTTAGTAGGTAATTAATAATTATTAACTGCGTACTTCCCTACAGCCCCCCTCTGAATCATCACAACGTTTACTTGGCTCCAAGACCACTATTGCCCCACTGTGCCCTCGCCCTGTTAACTTAGAATTCTCTGGCTTGTCTTTCCAGAGCTTTCCCCGCCATTTCCAAACCTGGCCTTCTGTAAGTGACAAGCTTCCATCATTAGACAGTCACTGCTGAGTGTTGTGCTGTCTGCACAACTCACTTTTCTACCACTGGCATGCACGCCGAATGTGCACCCTAAATACTGTCAAGACTGGTGGCCGTGAACTTTCATTTTGGCCCAGGCTGGAAGAGTCTAAGCTGAAGTTGAAGTCCGAGCCAAGACCATTCTCTGCCCCTCCCCCAGAAAGTTCATGTCCATGTGCATGCTCCCCCTTCATGGCCTGGCCACTGCAGATGCTACCTCGGAGCCCGCCAGTAAGCCACGGCAGGAAGGCCTGCATACCCCTCCCACCCTGCAGCTGAAACAATCATTTTTCTAAATTTTTATTTTATAGCAATTGTCATAGTTAGAGAAGTAAATAACACATTTAAAAACCTCCTCAGGGCCAAAGGATGCCAGAGTATTTACAAAGACATGGGGTAGGGGAGGCAAGACAGGAGCGCGAGGCTCAAGGGCTTGGGTTCAACCCAGGCCCTGCCCCAGACTTGGACAGATGCCAACCACCAGCACTGTGCTGTGGGCTCAGGGAGCATCACACAGCCTGGGGCCCTCTACTCACAGGATCCGGTGGGAGACCTCTAGCTAACTGAAGGCCCCACTTCCTATCCAGGAAGCTCCCCTACATCCAACAAGCCAGTTCAAGGGGCCCCTGGGAAGCACCAAAGGACAGGGGCAGTGTGAGGGACACACAGGCTGGGACAGGTGTCATAGATGATCTGGCCTGCCCTGGGGTGAGACAGAGACACGCACATACGTGTGCGTACATGAACAAACTATACCTTCACAGAAAAACTGCAAAGGGGGAGGTTTCTCCTGTGGGTTTTGTCTTCTAAGTCTCCATGTCTACGATGTTAATTTTTTGCTATTATTATTTTGTTTCTTCAACAGTGACAAACTGAGGTAAACATCTGTAACCAACACCTCTCCTAAGGGGCGAAGGGTCCCAACCCAACAGAGACAGTACCAGTGGTGGCAGCAAGAGTGGAGCCTGACCCAGCCTGAGTCCGGTTCAGGGTCAGGCTGGTTGCTGCCTCTGAAGGATGGGGCTGGACTACGTACCTAAAGTCTCTTCTGAGGACTACCAGATACTACAAGGGAGATACTACAAGGGAGAGGCCTCCCACACAGGATCTCAACAGAGAGAGGGCGCACATGGGACGCGGGATGTCTACTGTGGAATCTCGCTTCCTTGTTATTGCAGATCAGGGTGGAGAGGCCTAAGGCAAGAGGAGAAGTAGTGGCTGGGAAGGAGGGCCTAGTGGCCCCAAATGGGCCAGGGCAGTGATGGGGGCCTTCTGAGATTCGGCTCTTGGCAGGAGGAGGGGTTTGCTACTTACCTGGCATGTGGGCCCTGTGTCCACTAGGGAAGTGGTGGCACCCCAGGAAAAGTGGGACCAGGCCCTGGAGCAACCACAGTTTGTAAACTGGACTCAGGCAGGGCAGGGAGACCTATAGCCCTTTGTGGTGGGAGCAAGGGGTTGTGTAGAGAGGTGGGGGCTTCAGGCTGAGGGGTGGTTGGTGCCCCTTGCAGCTAGCCAGCCAGCCCCACTATGGAACCTCCTAGAATGACCCAGAACTTTTGGAAGGACCCTAGGAGAGGCAACCCAGGCTGGTCAGTTGGGTGGTGCCAGGCGGAAGGTACAGCCTCCCTGTGCTGAGGTTATTGCAGGGGTTCCTTAAGCCTCCACATTGAGGAGTCCCAAAGGAGAGCAGGGGCAAGGTGAGATCCTGTTTTGCTGCCGAAGAACCTGAGCCAACAGCAGGTGTCTCCTGGGATTCCCTGAGGAGTGTGGTAAAACACAGGCCTGGCTCTTGGCAGCTGCCTGGTGAGGTGTCCGGACCCTCAAAGTCACCAGACACATATCACACTCACTCTGACTTAAAGACTTCCTGTCCCATCCACGGATGCGCTCCTCCCTTGCAAGGGTACTGCCCTAGAACCGTGAGGCTCACACACGTGATTGACAAACCCCAGGAATAACTGGCGCAACTGTTTCCCTGCTTGCTGAGTGCCCAGGGAAGGAACAGCTGGGCTGTGGATGCACCCCCTTACCCTAGAGACACAGGAGTGCCAAGCCTCCCGTTTTCCTGCCATCTGTTCCCCTATACTCTTGGGAGGGGTACCTACTGGAACTCTGTTCCCAATGGCCTCGTGGCTGCGGTAATGGCTCTCCCTTCTGGGATCTAAGTACCCATCAGCAGGAAGAGGTGAGGGGGCATCTCTAATATTCGGGTCTGTTCCTGCACACAATTTTCGCTACATTTAGGGGGCTTGGCCTCTCCCTCTGACCTCCTGGGCACCACTGTTGTCAACCCAGTGCCTGTTCCCAGCCAGTTTCTAAGGGTCTCGTGCTCATCTCTGCCCAACACCAAAGGCCCCTTTCTGTGCCCAGGTTTGGATGGAAGATTGTAGGGTGATCTGCCAAGGGGTGTGAAGCGCCAGGAGTGTCCAGGTTCCAGAGCTCAGTCTGGCCCACAAGCTCCCAGCCTTTGTCAGGGGCCTCGGCTCCTCTGGGCTGAGGCCCGCCACACACATGGTCATCCGCTAGCTATGTCACCAGCCCACCACCGACCTGGGTGTCTGGGCCTCCTAGTCTACACTACTCCCTCCCACCGCGCTGTGGCTGCTCCCTGTCCCCAGTATGGGTTGGAGCATACGCGGCTTCCCCGCAGCGGCTGCGCTGCTCCTAGCAGCTCAGACGCAGATCTCGATGGCCGTGGCCAGCACCACCTGCCCTTTGCTCTTGTCTGCACGGCTGTCGGTCCTGCCCGGAGGCGCGGACGGAGCCAGACCAGCCTCGGGCACGGGCACGGGCACGGGCACCGGAACGGGCACCACGCTGGGCGGCGAGGACCGTGAACCGCTGCCACTCTCGGTGAGCACTGTGCGCTTGAGCGGTGCAGGAGCCTCGAGGCGCAGGGGCCCAGGCAGGCGGTCCCCAGGAGGTTTGCGTGCACGGTGAGAAGGCCGCCTCCGAAGCTCAGATGTGAGCTCGTGCTTGAGGAAGCGGAAGACCTCCTTGGCCGGCCCGCGACGCTCGGGCTCCAGAGCCAGCAGCCGCTGGAACATGCGCAGTGCAGGCTCGGTGAAGCGGCGCCACTGCGAAGGCAGCCCCGGCAGGCGGCCCCGCTGCCAGCGCACGAACTCCTCGAAGAAGGCATCGGCGCCCGACGCAGCCTCCCACGGGAAGTTGCCGGTGAGCACGCAGAAGATAAGCACTCCGAACGCCCACACATCCACGCCTGTGTCCACCGCGAAGCCATCGGCACGGCCCGCCTGGCACACCTCGGGCGCTGTGTAGGGTATAGTGCCGCTCACACGCTTCACACGGCAGCCCACGCGCCGCGTCATGCCGAAGTCCGCCAGCTTCACACGGCGGCACTCACGGTCAAACAGCAGCACGTTCTCGGGTTTGATGTCGCGGTGCACTAGCTGTCTGCTGTGCATGAAGTCCAGCGCCAGCCCCAGCTGCTGCACACAGCGCTTCACCGTGTCCTCGGGGAGCCCCACCTGCGGGGGACGGGAAGAGCTGCTCAGGGGTAGCAGATACGCCTGCCCTCACCCCAGTTCCTTCTTTTAGGCCCTGCCACCGTGGGGGCCACAACTCTCCTGCTGTCCTCTGGCCCTGCCTTGATCCTGATACCTACCTGCTTGTCCTCCTCCCAGCCTGGCAGGATACCCCTCCTGTTCCTTTGCTAGGTGTCTTGACCCCAACCCTTAAGTGGAAAGCTCCAAACCAAGTACCAGAACCCCCTCCACTTGCTCCAGGGTTACCTTCTCTGGGGCCTCAGTTCTTGTTCAGTTGTTTATTACCTGCCGTGTGGAGGAGTCAACCCAGACTTGTATATATGCTAGACCTATGCCATTAGAAAACTCCCAGATTTTTGAGCTAGGTCTCACTATTCAGCTCAAGCTGGTGTAAAACCCATGGTCTTTCTGCCACTGCCTCACTTCCCAATTGTTGGGATTACAGGCATGCACTACCACACCCTGCTTTCTGGTTGATCAACCAGTCCAACTCCTTCCAGGCTTTCATACTCTGGCAGCCCCAAAGGCCATCTCTCCTCTCTCTGACACTAACTGAATTACCTGGGGAGGGATGATGTCAAACAGGTCCCCAGCAGGTGCGTACTCCTGGGCAAAGACATAGCATTCCTCAGTCTCGAAGACCACGTCAAAGACCTTGATGATGAAGGGGCTGGAAGACAGGCTGTTGGTGATGCTCACTTCGCGCAGGAAATTCTTCAGCTTTGTCTTGCTCTTATTCACAAATTTCAGGGCCATTTTGGTGCCTGGCAGGGCCACAGCAACAATAGTGAGACCCTCTCCCTCACAGATAAACCCCCACATCTAGCTGTACAATCTGTCCCCGCAATTCGGCTAGTGGACCTGGTCAGCATGATGTCCTCATGGCACAGTAAACACCTAGGTCCACCCAGCAGATAAGGCTGACCTGAGTCGTCTACGTTGTAGCCAGGAACACTTATTGCCTCCTGCCCCAAGCCATTTTCCTGACCTACTGTCTACTCATCTGCCATATTTGTCTCCCCAGCTAATAACCTCGGCTCCCTGAGGCACAGAAACCTGCCTTGTACTGGTGCCTCCAGAATTTGCCACACAACAGGTACTCAGCAAATACTAGCCAACGGGTGCATTAAGAGAAGCCCCTGTAGGACACTGGCCCCCCAAACTGGGCATGCATGTGCAGCCTGCTGGGCATGCAGACATGCAATAGCAACAGAATGCTACACATCATAGGCCCTGCCTTCAACACTTCACGTTCACCTGCCACACTACCAATGACCCAATAAGGTCAGCATCGGTTCCCTTCTTTCCTAAATAGAGGAACCGGGTTACATTGCCCAGGGTCACACAGAAAGCAATAAAGTGCCCCTATGCAAGTGTTTTCCTGCTGCCTTAGCTGTCCCACAGGCTCCTCCTGCCCTGGAAAGTAGAGTGTCATCCCAGCTCAAACACACAGTAGCTCCACGGCCTTGGTTGGCTGGCTGAACACGGAGAAATGTGTCCAGACCAACCCATAGGAACATTCCCCATGCTTCTACCTAAGGAGTCCCGTTCCCAAGGACCTGTCCTCACCTCTGTCCAGTTCCCTAGGTGTCGCCAATGCTCTCCAATCACAATTTCTAGCAGTGTCCTCTCCCTGGGCACATCTGTCTCAAAGGCACCCAGATGGCCCCCAAATAGCTTATCCCTCAGCGTGGGCCCTTTGCTAACGCCTACTTACTGTGCAGTGTATCCTTTCCATATGACTATCTGCTCTGCAGCCTTGCTGGCCCTCTATCCAGGCATGTCCCTACCCCGACCTTAATACCCTGCCACATTACCAACCAACATTCACCTGTGCCCTTGTATGCCACCAGGTCAACCTTTCCGTAGGTCCCTTTACCCAGCTCCCGGACAAGCTCGTAGTGCTTGGTAACGTCGCTGGCAGTCAGTGTGCGTAGCGTCAGTGCTTGCATGTCTTCTGTGAGGAGGGGCACACCGGCACCTGGTACAGGGGCGGCCCCCGGCCCGCAGCAAGGCAGGGAGTGGAGCGGTTCAGGCTCTGGGCAGCCCACGCTCATCTTCTCCCTATTGTGAGGTATGGCATGGTGAGAGACAAGCAAGCCCCCTGCTTCATCTACATCCCGCTTCCCCAGCACCTAGGAAATTCCCAGCTGGGCCACAGGAATGCAAGCATTTGTGAATCCTGTCACTATCCCTGGAGTTTCTGGAGATAACCACTGTCCCTCGTTAGGTCACAGACCCATTCGTCTCGCGCGCTAACCCACACAGTGCCCGGCAAGCACAGAGGTTTGTCGCACAGCAGCAGCCACGCATATGCTCCCACTCACAAATTTTGGGTTTCTGTTGTGGGCGGTGCTGGAGAGGGTCAAATCTAGAATTTACACATGCTAAGCATGTGACCTGTCACTGAGCACAGTCCTAGCCTCAGTTACAGTGACGATGAAGCACCTGTTATCCAGCCCTGTGCGGCTGCATGAGAACCTTTGCCTTCGTGGGTTTATGTGTCGGAAACATGGACGGCAAACACAGCAAACACACAAATGGCATTTTACAGTCAGATGCAGGGTGGGCTCAGTAGCATGACCTGGGGTCAGTTAATGGCAGCCTCTGCCATACCAAATACCTTAGCCACACCATTTTGCCCCACACAGGCAGGAGAGCGCTCGTGTGGCCACACGGTCATGACACATTGCCCTCTGGTGCATACGATATGTATGGTCCTGGGCCTAGCCCACCGCAGTCCTGCTTTTCCTCCGCCCCAGTATGCCCACAGCTGGGCTGGTCTGCATGGATTTGCCCCTCGTGGCTACTGGATGTTTCCACACAGACTATCATCCTTGAACGGCCCTGCTGCTGTTGGGGGCACTGAGCACCACGTGGGGTGGAATCAGAGGCTGGAGACTGACTGTGATGGTGAAACCAATACCTAACTTGGGGCCCTCGTTTCTGTTTCCCACTTTATTATGATTTGCCCCATTTTTCCGCAGTTTTACTGAGGTTTGCTTGGTATATGATAAACTACATATTTAAAACACGATTTGATGAGTTTGAACAAATGAATATTCATGAAGCCATCATTGCAATCAACATAATGAGCATATCTGTCACTCCAACAGTTTCCTTTTGTTCCTCTAAGCCTGCTCTATCTCAATCCTTATCTTCCAGGCAACCGTCCAGAACCTTCCCTTCTTAGCGATGGGGTGCATGTGTGCTAGGAGCAGAGCCTCTCCCAGGGGCGCTGGGCAGGCTGTGTGCATGCGCATGAGTGTATCGGCTGGAGGTCAGCACTCAGGACTGCCCTCATGCACCCCCCATGGGCCTCTCAACCCACATCACAGCTATTCTGAGTCCTCTGCTCCCTGAAGGACACAGCAAAGAGCTCCATCCAAGATGAGGCACGACGTCCAAGCCACTTAGGCTGGGTTCGGAGACCAAATGTCACTTACTAGTTGGACAGGTTATATCTGTACCTGTTTCCTCATCTAGAAAGATTTAGTAACAGAACCCACTTCCCATGAGCCATTGTGAGGTTAAATAGGCACGAAGCACCTGGGGCACAGCAAGTACTCTGTAGGTGTGTGCCTTGCCACGTCTCCAGTCACAGCCCCAGACAGGCTTTGTGAGGTGATAGGTAAGAATGGTGCGGCTTCTCCTTGGCTTCAGGACTGTCAGGGCCATAAGCCCATGCTCATTTGTGCGTTCACTCTTTTTGGACAAGGACTACAATTCTGAGCTGGAAGCTGGGGGTGCTGGGAGCACCCCCACATAAGCTCTGGCCAGCCACTCCCTTCCAGGTCAGACCCTTTCCCCTGCCTTCCCTTCCTTCCTGGCACGACCCAGCCTCCCACTTCACACAGAGAGGAGGAACATCAGGAGGGAACTTCCTGGCCTCCCACCAGACATAGGCGGAGCTCCATCTGTGCCATCCTCAGCAATGGCTGGGATGAGAGAGCCCCCCCCCCCCCCCCCCACCGCGCTGGCTCCCACTTCTTCTGCTTCCCCAGGCTCCTGCTCTCTCCATTCATGAACGCGCTCTGTTCATAGACCCCGTTCTCCCGCCCCCAGCTTCAGCCTTTTGCTGAGTTTTATTTTGACTCTAGCTGAGATGCCACAGCATCACCCTGGGAGTCTAGTCTGTGGCATGGTGATGTTTGCATAAACCTGCCAGACGATGGCGGAAGAACCAGTTCTGCTTCCCCAATGTCCACAACGTCCCAGTCCCAGGCTAGGATTCTGTTACAGCCATGACTGGACCATACTAGGGAGCTGGGAAGGGGGAGGGGCATTTTCCTCAGCTTCAGGGCTTCTGGGACCATGAGCTCTGTCAAATGTCCACCAACTATCTGAGGAGGACAAGTTAGTACCCATGGTCGGCTTCCTCTCAAAAGGGAAGGACCACCAATTTTGAGGGTGTTCTCAGGCCACTGTCCCTAGCCATTCAAGGACAGTGTGTGGTTTTTCCTAAGGGTTTCTGGTAAGTACACAGTCCCCTTAATCTGGAGCCTTCTCCACTCCCCAGGGAGATGCTGGCCATCTGACATGTGTACACTCCTGGAGATGGAGACAGACAGCCTGATGTGTAGGCCTATGTACTCTTATGATGCAACTCCCACTTAGAGCATCAGCCCTGTTCAGTCCCCTTACACTGCTTCTGTGTCCTCTGGGACACTGGCAGCTGCAAGAGGCTTTATTCCTTCCGTACCCAGGCCCAACGGTGCCTCCTTGTGGGCCTCACAACTGTCCCTGGACACTCAAGCCAGTTCTGACCACCACCCCACACTGCCTCTGCAAAATTTAGAGGCTGCTAGTCAGGCCAGTGTTCCTAAGCAACCTTTACTTTTCACTTCCTGTCTCCCTGCCTGACCTCCATAGTGCTACAGTCCTTGGGTCCCTTTCCTCTATGAACCTCTGCTGCCCTGGCATACTGGTACTGGAAGAGCTTCTATCTGTGTGTTCCCTGCTGGGCATGTTAGGGAAAATGTCTCAACTGTGCCCACCTGTCAACAAGCCAGAGGCCAGACCAATCCATCCTCTCTGTATCACTCCCTAAATCTACTGCGTAAGTTCTGGGGATACCCAGCCATTCTTTTCCCACCGTCATGTTCTCCACAAGGTGTTAGCAAGAAGCAGTGTATGAATCCACATCTCTCCCTGCTGCTGTGTCAATCCCTCAGGTACATACTGCCTCTGACTCAGTTATCAAACATGACAGACACACAGGAGGGAGCGACAGAGATGGCATGAGCCTAGAACAGTTATGGCCTTGATCCTATTGTGAGCCATTTCAGTTGGGTGACCTATAGACAGGGGCTTCAGTTTACACATCCATACGTTAAAGAAAACAAAATGCCGGGTAGCGGTGGCATGCCTTAAATCCCAGCACTCAAGAGGCAGAGGCAGGTGGATCTCTGTGAGTTTGTGGCCAGCCCAGGCTACAGAGCCGAGTTCCAGGACAGCCAGGGCCACACAGAGAAACTCTGTTGAAAATTAAAAAAACAAAACAAAACAAAAAAACCCAACAAAGCAAAACCAACCAACCTAACAAACAGACAAAAAAACCTTAACCAATCTGTACCCACTGCAGCAAACCTGTCGTAAGGACTCAGCTAGTCTTAACTCCATAGTTCAGTGCTGCTATTGTCTGATGAAACAATGCATAACCACAAAGTGGCTTGCCCACAGTCACACAGCTAGCATTGGAACTGGATCCAAATTCCATCCTCTAAATCAGTTCTCTCCCAAGACAAGTGTTGGGAACAATACACCCAGATCCTGCAGTAGCGGGGTGGAGTCTCAGCCAAGCATACCCATATAATCCTAACAGTTCCTGTTGGCTGTCTGGTGCCACCGTTCGTTCCTCACAGTGATGTCACGTGGCTCCTGGTATACATGACAACTTGGGACCGAGTGCAGCACGACGTGCCTAGTTCCTGAGTGGCTGGGAAGATAAAGACACATCTAACATCAGGCTAACACTGTCCTCCAGTCCTGACACACGTCCTCTCGAACGCACTTAGCTATAGCCTCTATACCTCTGAGCCACCAGTACCAGGAAGCAGGTTTCTGCTGACCTCTGCTTCCTCCCTGCTTGGCAGGGCATCCACCCACACTCTGGGTGACTGCTGCCCCAAGAGACCCTTTGGGTGGTGCACTTCCAGGGTGTGTCCCCTACTGGCCCTGAGACTCATCTGGAGCTTTCCCCAGCCACCAGGTGGGCTGCTGTCTTGACCATCTGATGTGTATAAACTCCAGGAGATGGGGATGGGCAGCCTAGTGTGCTGGGATGGCAGTCTTGGCTCTGCCACATGCTGGAAGGCCACCATAATGGGGGAGGGTTTCCCAAGTGAGAAGCAAGACTGAACCGCCTACCACTTCCTGTTGGCAGGCAGCCTGGGTTGGGCGCCACCCTGTGATGCTACACCCAGCACAGTGCTTTGGAACTCTCATTCCTTACCATAAGCAGAGACAAACACACACAAGCCATAAATGTATGCACACATACAGACATACAAACACGCACACACATGTAATGGCACCAGCTTGGCAAATTTTTCCTCACTGAGTCCTCGCAACACCTTGAGGAGAGGGCAAGGAGCTGCCTGTGTTGTACAGAAGCAGCTTACTTGCCGTGTGACTTATATACCCATGAACACCTTAGTGGCCTGGGTAAACGTACAGACCCAAGCAGCCACTGCTGCTATCGAGTGATGTTTTCTGCTCTACAGATAATAATACCAGCGGCTCAAGAGTCTTCTGACTCGTCTGTGGCTATGGCAGTCAGCCAGCTGCTAGCAAAGTCTCCTCTTCTACAGTACAAAGTCACCACACTCGTCAGCTTCCTTCATGTGGCCATGTGGCTGGCTTCCCCCACTGGGATGGGAACACAAGTGACGTGTGTTATTGCCAGCTCAGGACTTTTTCCAGTTGCAGAAGCCTCCTAGATGCTGGCTTGAACAGAGGACCCCCAAACCCTCAAACGTGGTAGAGGCACAATGGAGGTACAGCAGCTCGAGTCCCCAAGGAAGGGGGTGAAGATTACCCACCCTGCATTGTTCTGTGAGCTTCTAGTGTGCTCCAACCCTGAGGCACGGCTTGTCACAGCAGCTACTGCTAGTCTCAGTCAAGGGGTATGGAGCCAGGAAGCAGAACTATGTTCTGCACCTGCCTGGAACATAGCCAGACTCCCCAGAATGGTGACCAGAGACCAAGGACAACGATGCAACCACAGGAGTGGGTGGAGCGTGACCCATCTGCAAAGAAGAGAGCTTGCCTCATCTTGCCTTGTGGGAGAATAATGTCACTGTGTTTATTGAGCATCTACTCTGTTCTTGGTGCCCTATGCTCTGTGTGCTAGATTTAAATCAAGGAACCACCACAGCAAGTGATATGGCTGCTACATCCTCACTTTATAGAAATATTACCTCCGAGCCACATAGTGACACCTAATTGCCCCCTCCTCGTTCTTCTGAGATAGTGACGTGCATAGTCCAGTCTGGCCTCAAACTATTGCTCCTCCTCCTCCTCCTCAGCTTCCTGGATGTTGGGACTATAGGCCTGTGCCATCATACTCAGTCCCAACAGCCATTTGAAGAGTATTAAGAGGTGAGACCTGGCCATATGCTGGGGCACACACCTTTAGTTCCAGCACTGGGAGGCAGAGGGAGGTGAATCTCTATGAGGAGGATGAGACCTGGGCAGGGCAGGTGAGATGGCTCAGTGGTCACCAGTTTGATGCCCAGAATACTCTTTACAGTAGGAGAGAACTGACCTGTGAGACTTTTCAAGGCAGACATAGGCAGATGTGGTACAGAAAAGTGTATCCTCCATCCCTGGTGTGCAGCAGAGGTTAGCGCCTACCCATGTGTGTATGTGGGGGGAGGGTGCTGTGAGGGGCGAGTAGAACCTAAGGATTCCAGCCAGGCCTTCTTTGTTTTCTTGCCCTGACTGGCCTGGAACTCGGTATGCAGTCCAGGTTGGCCTAGAACCTGTGGTTTCCTTGCTCCTGACTTCTAAGAGCTGAGAGTACAGGAGCCACAATGCCTGGCTCTAGCCAAGCCTTATACTAGAGTCTTATGTTCAGGTCCCTCACTTAGGTCCTGGACCTTCACTGTGTCCCTGTCAAGAGTCTTAACAAAAGCCTGGCCTACAAGAATTCCCACCTGTAGGATACTCTGGCAGGTCACCTCACCTCTCTGGATATTACTCAAAGTCCCTGTGGAAAAAACAGCATGTGGTGGAATTTCAGAGCCGAGTGGAGGGCAGCGCAGTGACCTCTTCCCCCGCCATAAGTGGAAGGCAGGGGAGCTGCAGATACACAGCCCTGGCTTTCTCTACACTTCAGTCTTCTGCTCCCTCAGGCCTGCCTAGGCTGAGGTCAGATAAACTGCTTTTTTTTTTCCTATCCTGCACTTGTTACCACACACAAGGTAACAGGCCTATGACATTTTCTCACATGTCTGTCATTGCACTTTGTCCCACACTCCACCCCAGCCAGACTAAAAGTCAGATTTGACTCAATCCTTGCCTTGCTCACACAGCTGCAATGGAGTTTCGTTCATTTGATTGTTCTTTGAGACGTGGTCATTCTCCTGTCTCTGCTTCCTATGTGTGAGGATTACAGGTGTGCAACACCATACTTGGCCTTTGCAGTGTTGCTGTGGCTCCTTGAATAACCATGTGCCATTTCCTTGCTCAGCATCAGTTCCCCTTTCTTCGGGTAGCGACCCCACCCTCTGCCCATGTGTTCACAAGGGTGCTTTCTACACTGTTAGGGGCAGGCTTGACCCAGGCTTGCCCGACCCATGGGTCAATTAATCTATCTACCACAAGATGGACATGTGCCCAAAGGTGACCCACTGCAGTCAAGCCCTGGGACTTCTGCTGGAGCTCTGGAGAACCAGCATCCTCCATCCACTCTGGGTGTGCCACTGAACCAGAGGACACAGGGGTACAGCTGCTGGGAGCTGGCTGGCCACACCAAAGGGGGAAACCTGCCTGACAGGGAAGCAAAAGAGATGTGCTGACGAAGCATGCTTGAGGCCACTCTACTCCTGGACATTTATTTCATGAATCAGTGGCTTTCTGTTCTGGCTTAATTAAGCCAGTTGATTGGGTTTATATAACTCTCTAGTCTCCAGACAAGTGTACCTAAAACCCAGCGAGACAGCCACGAGCTCCTTGAAAGCCAGCCCCTGCCTTAATCATCTTGCTATTCCCAGCACCGAGCCAGGGGGTGACAAATACGGGTGAATAATTCCTTCGTGTTTGGGAAGTTGTAACTTTTTATATCTTGGCTTTCCTGAATGTGACCCTGCAGGCACGGTTATTTCCCTAGCACCACATGAAGGACTGTTGGCCCCATCCTGCAGATGGACAGACTGATGGCCAGAGGCACTGCACCTGCTCTCAGCCATACAGGTAGGTCAGTGGCAGGCTGGGTCAGAAGCCAGGATGTCCTTAGGGATGAAGCGCTATGGCCTTCTACCAGTCCCAGGGTGGAGGTGCCAACAGAAAGTGACAATAATGAGCTGATACCTACGGACCCATCGACCCCTTATACTGCCCCATAGCATGGGGACTATTACTGTCTCCAATTTACAAATGAAGAAACTGGGGCATGGGTGTTGTCTTTTTTTCCCCTTCTGTGTTTGATGCTTGGGGTTGAGCCTAGGGAAGTGTTGTATCCCCAGCCCTTTTCATTCTGAAACAGGAGTCTTGCTATGTAGCCCAGTCTATCCTCAAGCTTTTGACCCTCCTGCCTCAGCCTCCCAAGTAGCTAGGAGGGTAAGCATATACCACTAGGCCCAGATTGGTCGTATCATTATAGCAAAACCATCCATCCAGGAAGCAGGAGTACCAGGCATAATCATTCCACGATCCAAGCTAAACCGCTGCTTTACTCTCTCTAAAGTGAAGTGCTAAAAATTGCCACTTATTCTGCCACTTAATCTCTGCAGCAACTCCTTTTTCATAGCTGAGGGACAGGGGGCCTGCCCAAAGTCATGCAGCCCATCAGTTCAGGACCAGGACCGAATCCTTAGCTTCTTGGGTTCTACATCCTCTTCTTTATTCTTAAGTCTTCATTCAGCTCCGGGTACTAGGTTTTCCAACACATCTTCAGCACCACAGGCCTGGACAGCACCCAGGGAAGTGACTACTAGAGGAAGAGTCGGGGGTAGTGGGACAGCAGACATGGGGGCAGCCAGGGATGAGAAAACTACAGAGCTGGGTCTCCAGTGCCAATGCCCAAAGCTCTCACAGTAGACACACCCAAGATGTGCCTAGCTTTCTACTATTGTTGTAAAAGTAAGTGGCCTTGTACAGAAGCAATTTGACACTCAATGGATACAAGTGTATCTATACAGTAGCTCTAGAAATAGGCTTACAAGTTAAAGGGTAAGTGGGTTTGGAATTTTTGCAGAAAGTGGGGGACCAAGTTGCTATGTTGTTGGACAACCTATCAAGTAAGGAGGCTGCTTCTGGGAGAACATAGCAGTGGCCACCAGCTCCCCTGAGCTCTCTGGGCCTCCAGATCGCTTGTCAGATGGTTAGTGTTTCTTTGACAAGGGAAAGTAAAACAGGTTTCTCATTTGCGTGCACTTACATTGAGTAACTCCAGATGTCACACGTTAGTAGCAATGCTTGACCTTGACCCAAACTGGCTTCCAACTTCCAGTCCTCCTGTCTCAGCCTCCCCAATAACTAGGATTGCAGATGTGTGCCAATGTGCCAAGCTACCGTCTATTCTAGAGACAGCATTCAGAGTGTCGCCCCCATTTCCACTCCGTCCACTAGTCCCTGTCTCATTCCAGTCTTTCCACTGGTCACATCCCCTGTGACTTGCTTCTGTGCCCCACCCCCACCCAGGTTTCCCTGCTGTTCGCAGGCAGTCATATTCCAGCCTGGGGCTGTTCCTTCTGCCCAGACAACTCTTCCCTCTGTGCCCACGTGGTTCTTCCCTCAGTGTGCTGCTTGGATGACACCTTCCGAACCAGGGCCACATCCCGCCCGCCCTTCCTTCCCCCGCACCTTGTTCTAGTTCTCCCCAGTAGAACGTAGCACCTTTGGAATGCATTACATAATTTACTGACTGTGATGACATCTATTAGCTGTGTCTTTCTCCCACTTGAACTAAAGCACCCAGAGGGCAGGGATTTTGTGGCTGGCCTTATTCACTGTGAAGTCCCCAGGAGCTGGCATGGTACCTGGTACAAATCAGGTGCTTAGTAAACATCTATTGGATGAACAACTGGATCTCTTGGAAGGTGGGGACTAAGTGAGGAAGGATGAAACCTTACCAAGCACAACCCTGAATGGTCTGGGGAGCAGAAAGAAAAGGCTGGGTGGGGCTAGATGGCAGGTACCGTCAGAGGATTGCCAGATGGTCTCCCTGAAGGCTGTCGCTATGCTCCATGCTGGCTTACCCAGAACCACATCTGCCTGCACTTTGACTCTTCTGCTTACTGCTGAGAACATCATCATGGCACACGCCTGTTTCTACACCCAACACTTGTGGGTCAGGCCCCCTAGGAAACCAGGATTCTAACAAGTCCTCTCCTTTGTCTTACTTTTTGGGTCAGGGTCTTGCTGCTAAAACAGCCCAAGCTGACCTCAAACTCAAAATCTTCTTGCCTCTTCCTGAGTGCTGTGTGTACAGACAGACATACACCCACCATGCCTGAATTGTCTCAGTCCTTTGACAATAATACATAATTCATTAAATACTGCATTCTGGTCCAGAAAGCAGAAGGAAGAAGGGGACATTCACTTCAGTCCCCTTCAGGGTGGAAGGCACTGCCCCTTCTTAGCAACATGACCCTGGGTAGGGTGTGCCCTCTATTGATAACTCAGTTTGCTCATCAGCAGGAACAAGGCTGAGATGCCCAGTGGACACAGTAGGCTACAGTGAGAACTCAAAAGGTAGTTCTCACATGCCTGGCATGAAGCAGATACTTGGTAGGAACTGGCCAGATGGCAGGACCTGGGGCCTAGTTCTCCTGCTGACTGTGTGGGAAAACTTGTCCTGATCCACACACAGAGGCCATCTTTCTGCTGCTAAATCTTACTCCTGAACCAGCCACAGCTAGAAAAGTCTGTGATTACCAGGCTCACCCTCCCCAGGTGCCAAATCCAGAAAGTGGAGACTTAGGCGTGTCGCCAGGTCAAGCCACGAGACACAGCTTCCTCACCGTCCTTGCCACCAGAGCCACCTGCACATCACTATGCTGTGAGGCTCCAAGACTGACTTAGCATCTGCCTCCCTCTCTTCTACTGGCAGCCCACCCTTCCCTAGGCACATCCTTGGTCGCTACTGAAGTCACTGACTCTGTTACCACATAGGTTGTCTAGCCTCTCTGGTCCTGTGGAAGACAGGAGCCCCAAGCCCCAAGGAGTAGGGCCCTCAAAGAGGGCCAAGGGCAGGCCCAGGGCTTTGCACCTAGAAGATGCAGGCGATGCGGCACTCAGGACTTGGAGGGCACAGAGGTCATCAACCATCGGCTGATGGGCCAGTGACCTTAGCTAGGTTGCCCCCAGTGAACAAGCATGAGATGGTTGGTTGAGCAGAGGCTCTCTGGGGACCTGGGCTCCTCCCCAACCCCAAGTCTTCTGCCCTCAACTACAGAGGGAGAGGGACAAACAAGCCTGCAGCCAGCATAGTGGCCTACACGAAGGCTCAGGTGTTCACTACTATTCCTATCAGAGGGTCCTGTGCAAGCTATTTGTCCCCTGAGTTTCAATTTCCTCCAGCAGATGGGTGTAAGAGCTAAAGATGCGGTTCAGTGGCAGAACACCTGTCTAACATGCCCAGGGCTCCAACAGTAGAAGGAAAATGGGTAGAAAATGGTTCAGGTTCAAGCAGTATTTACAAAAGCCGCCACTTAGAAGCCACTTAAAACTGCTTTAGACACACTGACTCATTTAAACCTCAAATACCCTTGGGAGGAGCTATTCATGTCTTTACAGCCAGGGAAACTAAGGCTCAAAGACAAAGATTAAGTGGTTATGTCCCGGGTCACACAGCCAGTAGCGGCTTAGAGATGACAAGCTGTGCACCTACTGTGTGCTGTGCACCGTCCCTGGATCTGAGAGTACCTGGGACCTGGGAGTCGTGCAGCACACAGGCACTGACGGGGAAACAGACTCATGTCAGACAAGGTGTTATCCCAGGGGAAACACCAGGGAGGAGAGGGAAAGACGCTGCCAAGCATGGCAGCACAGCCCTCAGCGAGGAACCGAGGCCTGGGGACTCTGCGCTGGGACAGCAGAGGACACGGCAGAGGCCCAGAGTGCAGGTGCTGAGGGCTAATTGATTAGCAAGCTGAATCAGGAGGAAGTGAGAAAGGGTGGTCACTGTCTGGGAGGAACTCGGAAGACACCCCAGGGAAGTGGCTTTCCCTCTCAGGAGCCTGAGAAGTCCTCAAAGAGGCCAAGCCTTGTTCCCTGAGGGTGAGGCATAGATTGTGGCCCTGACCTGGGCCTGGAACAGGCTGGTGCCCAGGTGACGTCCTAGAGAACTTCAGCTCCACCAAGCCTCGGGCTGTGTGTTTGAGAGAAAAGTGACCAGAATCTTGCCTGAACCCCAAGACCGAGAGCCTTGGGGAAAGTGCCTCACTTCAGAGCCTGATTTCCTTCTTTTTTTAGACAGGGTCTTACTATGTAGTTTCGACTGGCCTTGAGTTTACTATTAGACCAGGCTAGCCTCAAATCTAGAGATCTGCCTGCTTCTGTCTCTCAAGTACAGCAAACAAAGCTGTGTGCTACCATGCCTGGTCAGAGCCCATTTCCCTTTCTGCTCAGGGCTTTCGAGGACTGCATTACAGACAAACCTTTGGGGTACACCAGTTGCTATTCATAGCACTTCACAAACACCCATTCCTTTAGCCCCCCTAACAGCCCTGCTGGACAAGTGCTAGGATCCTTTTTTACAGAAGAGAGTTCTGAGGCAGAGAGGGCGCCTTGCCCGAGGCCACACAGCTAGACCCAGAGTACTTTTGAAAACTAAGCAGCCCTAACTACAGAAGAGGAGAGCTCCCAATGCCTGGGTCAGAACTGGCAGCCACCCCAGGGTAGTGACAGCCCTGGTGTAATCAGAGTCCTATTCCAAGGGGAGCAAGGCCAAGGAGGATGCTGACAGACAGCAGGAGCTACACTGAGTTGGGCTGAGTTATACAGCCACTATGGGGTCATTCTCTCTGGTCTGACCAGGGGAAGAGGTGGTTCTATGATGTGCAGCCCTGCCCAGTCTACCACCTGGAAGCCCAGAAGCCCCTGGTATATTCTAGAACCCTCTTGCGGCTGTTCAAGCTGCAGGGAATGAGTGCTAGGCGGTAGGAAGTCACAGCAGGTCCCCTGACTGGGATCCGCTCCTCTGCATATGGCAGCAGGGAGTGGGAGAAGACCAAGGCGGGTAGAGCTGAAGCCCGCCTGCCTGGCTCCAGGCTTCCAGACCTTTCCGACTACCTTGTCCGCCGGGAGCTCCGAGCACCCCTCTGCAATCAGCAAACACAGGTCCCAGTGAGCCTAAGATCAGGCTGATTACTGGACAGGCAGCTGGTGCCAGTTCAACACAACCCCTTGGTGAACACAGGGCTGGGCTCAATGCGGGGTTAGTCTAGGGGCACAAAGAAAATCTCTCCATAGCCTGGAACTGCAGACTGACAGTGAAAATGGCTCCACCGCTTTCCTCCAGGCCTGACATTAATGACATGGCTTCTCGGGTGGGGGAGGAGCTAGGAGTGGCAGGGATGGGAAAAAGAATGAGGTGGCCGGGTCTGAGCTAACCCTACACACCTGGCTTTTACAGGGCTCCAGGGCTGGGCTAGGAGTCCTCTCTGCTCTACGTCTCAGAGCTCTTCAGCTCTGCCAACTACTGCCTTGAATGACTCCCTGCCCCAAGCCCTATACTCTCTACAGCAGCCCCCAAAGGAAGCTAGGCCAAGTCCGACAACCTGCTGTTGACCTCAGTTTACCCATCTGTGCAGAGGACTGAAGTGAAGGCCCTCCAAGCTTTCTCTTCTCTGGCTTTCCAGGATGGAGTTCTGTGCTTTGTTGGTGACCGTGTAGGGGCTTGAACACTGGGCAAAGGACGCTGCTCAAGCCTGCCATATGCAAGGGTTCCATTCCCAAACCAGCAAACAAAACAAAGTAACCTTGCCTCTCCCGGCTTCTGACATTCCCTTAACATGAAACTGACTGCCAAATAACTGGGCCAGAGCCAGAGGCCAGCACCAGGCCCCAGCCACCGGCCTTGGCTTTGGAAGGTATGCCAATCTCCTGGTCGGAAGCCTGCTGTAGCCTGAGGTCAAGAGAGATGGCAGAGTGCCATGTGGAGAGCACCAACTCCGCACTCCCCCTGGGCTGGGATGCCCTTAGCTGCTTATCTATACGACAGGGAGACTCCTGTGTAGGCTGAACTAAGGTCAGAAATGGGCCAAGGCCAGGGTCTGCCACACAGAATGAGGTGAGAAACTGTTAGGTCTTAGGGGCACACAACAGCCACCACCGAGCAATTGTTTTCCGAGCTTCCACTCCACCCTGCAAACCTGGAGGTCAGCAGCAAGGCTGTAAGGTCACATCAATAAAGAACAGGTCAGGAGTCCTTGGGATGGGGGGGGGGGGAGCATGTGCCCTGTCCAAACAAGATGGCTCTGGGCCTGAAGCTGCTACATCCCCTGGTTTTTCAAGAGCATCCCAAAATCAGCATCTGAATGTGAAATCTTCCAAAACATTTTGAGCACCAATAACAAATGCAAACGTGTGAAATACACTGATCAGCAGAATGGGGCTGTAGGCTGTAGTTTCCTGATGCTAAGGCATCAGACTGTAGGCTCAACAGTGTTGGTGTGGCCGGGACAAGACAGCCCCAGACTCCTGAAGCTGAGCCTGGATATGCAGTCTCACAGCACATGGAGACATATGCCACTGTCGTCTAGGCTGCTCAGCCACCAGCCAATCAGACTGTGCTCTCTGCTATGTGCCAGTCCAAGCCAGAACAAAACAGGAGGTAGAGGTAGAAACAGCCGCCAAGCCACCCTAGAGTGGGGTTCTGGATGTGGAGATGAACCAAGTGTAGTGGGGGTACATAAATTAGGGCAGGCTGCAGAAAGCTGGGCTGCCAAGCTACTTTATTAGGGCTACTCAATGGGGAGCCACTGCAGGTTAGAGAGGAAAGAAAGTCTTCCTACCAGTCCCCTGCTGGCCTCATAATGGTTCTCTCTGGCCATAGTTGTTTGAACCTCTGCTCTCCAGCCTCTGCTTCCACTTCCTTGCCTGTGGGGTGTATGACAAAGCCCCAGGCTCCAACCTACTGCACAGAATACTTCCAAGATGGTTAGGACACACCCAGATGCTCCTGACAGTCTGCCTCCAATCTATAGTCACCATGCTGACTGCAGAGTATGTGGTTCACTGCCATTCTCTCTGGCAAATGCCACAGGCTTGATCAAGGTCACCCAGTCTTCAGGGCAACTGGTTTCCGCACATCCTCTGCTGGGGGTGACTGCATTGACCGTCCTTGAGTTTGCAGAAGTGCTGACCCACGCTACATCCTCACTCATGGGGCAAAGCCAGCAGCAGGGTGGAGTCCAGGCAGTGGTGATGGGAAGGCATCAGCTGTTCAAGTCTGATATGGGGGATCAGGTGTCTCACGGATGGGGCCAAGGGCTGGGCAGGTTAGTCCTGAGAGCATGTTCTGGGCAAACACAACAGCCCAGGGCTGTGAGGCCAGATTGTTGGGAAGAGGTGAGGGAAAGCCTCGATTCCAGAGTTGGAACTTCAGACACAGCAGAGTTTTCAATGAATGAATAGATAAATGAACAAAGGAATTTCTAGAGGGCTCTGTGCCCAGGGTCCTGCTTTCTCCAGCCTGTCTACTCACCTAGTACCTGACTCTGCACCAGCGCATGTCTGTGGAAGACTGAGAAAGACTTCCTACCCTTTCTTGGTGTCTCTGATTCAGAATTCAAAGGTACACCACCCCCAGGGTCTTCCAGCTTCCCCGGGGTCTTGGGGTTTAGGACTTTGTTGAGGGCCTCTTGATTGTGGATGCTTTGGAAGCTTAAGAAAAAACCCGGGCTCACTCCTTCACTGTAGAGGACACAGTGTCCCAGTCCTGGACTTGGTCCTAGGTGTTGGGGGGGGGGGTGAGGAAAAGGGAAGGAACTCAGGTTGCTGTCCTTGGGACTTAAGAGGGACAGAAAGGTGTGCTGACCTGAAATGGCTTCTTCACTTAGGGTACCTCCCCTACCCAAAAACTAGCTGCTCACTTTGAGAGGGCTTGCCTTCTCCCTGTTCTGCAGGAAGCACAAAGAGGGAAAAGAGGGACCCGGGTAAAGAACCCCACTGTGATCCGAGTTGGGATATTGGAATCAGAGAAAAGAAGAGCTTTCCTCCGCTCATTCTCTCCAACACGCCCCTTCCTTGCCCTCTCAGACAAAGGCACACACCCAAAGCCCCAGCTGTCACCCAGAGCTGCAGAATGCAGGCACCTCTCACCTGTGGGCGCCTCAAATTTTCTTTCGGGGTTGGGGAGGCTCGCTTAACAACTCACCCTGGCCTTTGGGGGTTGGGACATCTATATTTCTTTATTCTTCAAAGACCTAGGGTCTAACGCTCCAAGCTCGATTTATAAAGGAGACTCTCCAGCCTCTTCTCCCTCTCCAGGGCATAGCGACTACTCTCTGGGTGTCCGGAGCTGTGCCCAAACCTCAGAGTTGGGGTGGAGAGTGGGGGAAGGGAGAGGAGGAGGGGGCGGCTCCTCCAAGCGAGACACAAAGAGACGTCCTTCAGCCTGGGCTCCATGGCGACACTGAGGAGGGGGAGCGCGCACTCATTACTTCCTTCCCCACCTGCAGGGCTCTGGGGACCTCGGTGGCTACTCACCTGCAGCCCCTCACCTGGGTCCCGCTTACCTGGGCTGGGGCCGCGGGGACGCCGCGGCAGGGGGTCTGGGCGCCGTGTCGGTCTTCGTCAGCCCGGCCCGAGAGGGGCTCAGGGCACCACCACCACCATAAGCCGGGACGCGGAGGGCGTCGCTAGGGGCTCGGTCGCCCAGGTCCCGGGGCTTTGGGGTGCCCGCGGCTTCTCGTTAGCAAGAGGATCTGATCTCGCTGTCCTAGGTTTAGGGGACCCTGTGTGCCGGAGCAGCAGGGAGGGCTACCGCCCCGAAGCTGGGTCGCTCTGTGTCTTGAGGTGTGCGGTTGCAGCAAGCAGTTCTTAGGGGGCCCGGGTTGGAGCGGTCGCCGCGCGCTGGGTCCCGGTAACCGCGTGCGGGGCTGGAGGTCACGGCTCAGCCGCTGGGGGGCTCGGGCGCCGCCGCTGCAAGCAGCCCGGCCCTGCGGGCCCCTGCCCCGGTCTGGCGCGGGCTGAGGCTGCGGCTCCTGCTTCGGCTCCCGCTCCACCCGGTGTTCGGGCTCCAGCGCCAGCGCCCGCCCGGGCTGCGCTCCATCGCGGCCTCGCGGCTCCGCCTCCCGCCGGCGCGTACCTGCCCGCCCGCCGCTCCGCCCTCCGTCTCGCGCGCCGCTGCACGCGCCTTTGTCCGCCGCGCCGGGTGCGCGCCCCGCGCACGCGCACTCCCGCCGCGCACTCCCGCCGGGCGCCGCGGGAGCCAAGCGATGCCCCGCCCGCTTTCCGTCTGCGCCGGGTCCTAACGCCCGCGCGAAGCTGCCATAAGCTCCTTTTTTCTAGGTCAGAGCCCATGAGGGGCCGAGAACGAGGTTAGAGAGGGCTCCGGGGAGTCGCAGAGGGTCACCTGGTCCAGCTGCTTGGTCCCCGAGGGACCAGACTGTCCCAGACTCTTCCAGCCTGTGCTTGTGGGGCGGAGCCTGGATTTGTTCCCAAGAAGGAAAATATATCCGAGTTCTCCTATTCAGAATGCACTCACTCATTCAGCCACTGGTCCATCTGTTCACCCGCCTGTCTGCCCATTCATCCTTCCACCTATCCATCCGATCTCCACGAGACCTCAGAAAACTACCAGGCTACTCAGAGACCTGGGGTCTGCGGGTCCGTGTATGTCTCAGGCTGAACCTGCGAGCCCTGCTGTAAGGAATCGGTGAGGAGTTAAGGTGTCTAAGCAGAACGGAAGGAAGGGGGCTCCTGGCTGAGGCAGCAGCTGTGCAGACACCCGGGTGCGAAGAGCTTTGTTCATTAACCGGAAATTGGTAGCCTGGGTGCAGGTGGGGCGGACAAGCAGCGATGGCGATGGAGTGGGAACACCGAGTTCTTCCGGAGGCCCAGTCTCTCTTCCGCGCCTCATCCCCACAGCACACTATTTTCTTCATGGAAAAAGCCCCCAGCACACCCAGAATCTCCCCCTCCTTTTAATCACTGATCAGATTGTTTTCTAAAACCAGCATCCTCTTCCCAACCACTCTGTCTGCTTCTGGAACTTTCAGAACAGGGTATTGCAAACTTAAGTAACCTTAGGTGGACCAGGGGAGATGGCTTATTAGGTACAGTGCTTGCCAGGCAAGCATGAGGACTTGAGTTCAGTCCTCGCACCCACATAAAAGCCAGAAACCCAGTGTCATGACAACTGTAGTTCCAATACTAGGAAGGCAGAGACAGGTGGACCCCTGGAGCCGCCTGCCTGCCTGTCTGTCTGATCAGTGAGAGAGAGAGAGAGAGAGAGAGAGAGAGAGAGAGAGAGAGAGAGAGAGAGAGAGAGAGAGAGAGAAAGAGAGAGAGAGGTGGGGAAATGAACGAGAAGCCTGAATAGATTGTTTCCAGCAAGCCTAAAGACCAGGGTTCGGATGCTCAGAACTCACATGGGAGGCAGGCAGGATCTCCAGAGCAAGCTGACTCGCAAGACTAGCCCAATAGGTGAGCTCTGGGTTCAAGTATGAGTCCAGCCATTGGTACATAAAGTGGAGAACAACTAAGAGAAAGAAATAGTGCACTTAAGCTCTGTCTCTACATACACACACGTGTACATGCAAACACACATATGCATGCACACTACACATACATACCCCCACGAAAAAATAAGCTGGGGAGTGATCGAAGAATACACCTGATAATGTCAACTTCTAGCCTCTACACACACACGCATACATGCTACACACACATTACACACATATACACCACACACATACACACCACACACACACTACACACACCACACATACACACACACCACACATACACACCACACACACACCACACATACACACCACACATACACCACACACACACACACACCACACATACACACCACACACACACACACACACACACACACACACACCCCTAAATTACATGAATTGCTTTACAGGAACTGGAGATGTGGCTCAGGAGGAGAGAGTTTGCCTGTATGTATATGGAAGGCTCTGACTGGATCCCCTGAACTGGAAGAAAAAAAGTTGATGCACAGATTTTTGCTTGGCAACCTACACTCTCAACACAACTATGTCTAATTCCTAGCCCACCCTCCTCCAACCTTTACCTAAGTTTGGTTTTCTGGAAGCCAAATCTTTTGTGGCCACTAGCTCTGTTGAATGCAATTTTGGTTGGGTTGCATCCTTAATGAACTTGCCAGCACTCCCTGGGCCCTGTAGGGTAAAGCCTACCTTCCTTACCCTGCGTGGTGGTTTGAATGAAAAAGGCCACCATAGGCTCATAGAGGGTGGCACTGTTAGGAGGTGAGGTTTTGTGAGAGTAGGTGCGGCCTTGTTGGAGGAAGTGTGTCACTGGAGGTGGACTTTGAGGTTGCACATGCCCAAGACAGGCCCAGAGCCGCTCTCTCTTCCAGCTGCTCACAGATCCGGATATAGAACTCTTAGCTCCCTCTATGTCACCATGTCTGCCTGCATGGCACCATGCTTCGCAGCGTGATGATAATGGACTGAGCCTCTGAACTGTAAGTCAGTCCCACTGACATGTTTTCCTCTATGAGAGTTGCCGTGGTCATGGTGTTTCTCACATCAATAGAAATCCTAAGACACCCCATGCTGAAAACTGCCAGCATCTGGTGCCCGCTTGCCACACCACCCCCATGATCCTCTCTTATCCACTCAGTCTTGGCCTCAACAAGTTTTTCTGGAACATCTGCTTTCTTGCTTTTCCACATCTTTGTACATTTGGTTCCTCCTGTCTACAACACATTCCCCTTCTCTTCTGTTTTCCACACACATTTACCCTCCTGTGGCTGCCTGTTCTCTCCGCTTCATCCTCCAGCGTCAGAGCTTTTGAATGGTCTATCTTTGTCCTATACTCACTAAGTGAGGTATTAGTGCTCCAAACAAGCAAATTGGGTGTCCATGTGAGTGAATGGGATAAGTACGGGAGACTGCAGAAGAAAGGGTGTCTTCTTCCTGTGTTTTATAACTGAGTCCCCAGACACTAGAGCTTACAGAGTACTTCCTCATCCAAAGAAACAGGCCTTGGCATGTTCTTGGCTGTGGTTATTGCTATAGCTTGACTTTTAAATGTGCCCCAAAGGCTTGTTTCTTGGGCTGGAGAAATAGTTCAGCAGTTAAGAGCACTGGCTGCTTTTCCAGAGGACCCAGCTTAGATTCCCAGTGCCAGAGGGCAGTTTACAACCATCTGTCACTTCAGTTCCAGGGAACCTGATGCCTTCTCTTGGCCTTCTTGAGCACCAGACACGCAAGTAGTGCACAGACACGCATGCAGGCAGCACACTCACGAAGTAAAATGAAATAATTAAAAATATCTTTTAAAACAGAAAGAGAAGCCAGGCAGTGGTGGTATATGCCTTTAATCCTAATACTTGGGAGAAAGAGGCAGGCAGATCTCTGAGTTTGAGGTCAGCCTGGTCTATAGAACGAGTTCCAGAACAGCCAGGGCTACACAGAGAAAACCTGACTCAAAAAAAAAAAAAATCAGAAGAACAAAAATACCTAAACAACCACAATGACAGAAAACTAGAAAGAGAAGCTCAGTCTTAAAGCTTAGCATTGTTGAATGGTGATGGGAACCTTTAAAAGGCGGGGCCTAGTGGGAGGCTTTATGTAATATGAGGACATGCTCTCAGAAAGAATTGTGGAACACTCTTCTCTTTTTGTTCCTGGCCATGTTGTAAGCAGGCTGTCACGGTGGTCTCATTAGGTACACTATCTTGCCACTGGCCCCAAATCAACAAGGCCAAAATAAAGCTGTCTTCTTGATAATCCTTTTATTACAGGAGTTTTGTTATAGCAGCAGACATCTGACTAACAGTTGGCAAGAGTTTCCCAGCTGAAGGCTTCCTCCTGCAAAAACTTCCTTGATTCCTCAACTGGGGCCTTGATTGCCCACAGTGCAATTAGTAAAGGTTTGCCAAAATGCATGGTGGGCAATCCCTTCCCCATTGCCCTCTCAACAATGCAAGGTGGGAAGTCTTTATTCCCATAGGCAAAGTACTGTTGCAGGAAACACATATTGTCCTTAAAACTAAGCTAGGAAGCTGTAGGCTCTGTATGTTTGGGGGCCAGCAAGGAATACAGGCGTTGCAGCCCTGCTAGAAGAGGACCAGGATGCTTTCACATACAGGAACAAGAAAAAATCATGAAGAATCTGGGTATCCCTTGCTTCTGAAAGCCAAGCATTTGGACTTGCTAGGTTGGGTGGCAGGGGTGGGGGGTGGGGGGTGGGTATGGCACTGGGTAACCTGTCACAACCAAAGCCTTAGTGAAGGCTGTGGTTAATTTAGAACGCTTGTGGGGAGAGGAGGAGTGGAAGCCTGCTCTGGCCCCCAGCTGCCGGCAGCAAGGCGGAGAGAGCACAGCTCTTTCTCTCACCTTCCCCTTCAAAGGTTTCACCTAGGAGGAGGCTCATAGGATCCATGGAATTGTTGTTCAGTGAAAGTGGTGGGATACTTTGAGCTTCTCCCACTGAGACTGAGCCGTTTGGGGCTGGAATTAATCACCAGTAGCAGCAGCAGCAGCAGTAGCAGCCGCGAGACTGACCTATGGTTCACAAAGGAGTCTTCCATTTGCTTTCTGTGGCTGATACCCAGCCAGGGAACTAGGGTCCCGCCGTTCCTTGGGGACACAAGACTCTTAATGGCAACTTTGGGTCCGGAGCTTCTCATTCTAGGCTCTTGCTACCCAACGTCGCCCTCCCCATTCCCCTTTTTCAATTGCTAGGTCTCTTGCAATCTGGCACTTGTCCAAGCCTCTGCTAGTTCCCTCCCAAGCATTTTCTGCAGTAAATTGCTTGTCTGCCTGACCCCGCCATGACCTGGGTCAGAACCAGCTCAGTCTATCTGACCGGAGGAATTAGGGAACTGGCTACAGTCCCTTGTCCTTGATGCCTAGAAATGTGGCAGTCAACGCTGTCCCCATAGCAATGCTGCCCTTCTACAGGGCCATCGTGAACGGTAAGTAGAACGTGAAGATAAAACTTGGCCACGACTTCCACAGCCACACAGAATACCGGAAAACAGATCTCGATGCAGATTGCCTCTGTCCAAACACATAGCTCTCTGTGCAATAAAGAAGTCAGTTTAGTTCTGTTTTGTTTGAAGCACTGCCTTGCCACGTAGCTCAGGCTGGCCTTAAACCCAAGGTCTTTCTGTTTCCACCTCCCACGTGCCGAGATTCCAGGGGCTCCTGAGCACCTAGGGACTGCTTCCTGTACAGGGAAACATGGGAGGCTTGGAACCTCAGAACCCCAGGGTCACTCCCTGGGACTGAGTCAAGTTTCTAGTTCTTAGGGTGTGGGGGAGAGAAGATTCGGGGAGAAATCACGTGATCTAGACCCTGTACATGACAACGCTCAAACTAGAGTCTGGGTAAGGCTCCTAGCTGAAGAAAATGACCTTGGAAGTGCTTGTATTTGGTATATTAGTCATCTCCGTGCTTGTGGGGGGTATCGGGGCATCTCAGGCTCCTTCTTTCGCTCTTGTCCCAGTCATGACACAGAGATGTTCCTGAGTTGTTGATCCATGTGGCTATGGTATTGTACAGAAAGAACCCCTTAGAATCTGATCCCAGGACCAGCTCATGTAGCTCAACAGATCAAGGGTCCTGGTGATCTGGTGACTGGGTAGTTCAGGAAACAGGTTAGGTTTAAGATGACAGATATGATGTCATTTGGGTGCACAGATATGGAAAGCACAGGCAACTGGAGCAGAAGTGCCCAGGGCCCCTGAGGACAGAGCCAATGGGCTGAGCTAGGGCTCTATCAGAACCCACGGTACTTCAGAAAGAGAGGGGCAGCCCGAGCGCAGTGGCTGGGAGGCAGCGGGTCTCTGAAATCTGTTTGGAATGCATCCCACGGGAGCAGCAGAGTGTTCCAGCCGTGTTCTCGTGCTCTCTGCCCCACGTGGAAATACAACTGCGACCGTGGGTGGCCAGCAGGAAGCCACTGATGCTGACAAGTGCCGTGTGATGGTAGTTGGAGCAAAGACCTGCTTCTCTGTGGTTCTGCAGGCCTGCTGCGCTTTGAGGCAAGAACTCCGCTCCTTGTTGCTGAGCCAGCCAAAGGCAGGAGGATGTCTGTAACGTCAGGGGAATATATTCAAGATCCGGGATTGGGAGGGAAGGGGTCCAATGGGATTCATGTTGGTTGTGGTTCGTTTCTTAGTAAAACCATGGGGTGCAGAGATGATAAACCATTCGCATTGGCTTCTGGGGTAGTTTCCATTTCCCGCAACTATATACATTTTTCAAAACAACTGAAAATTCCTCTGTGAAAGTTTTGATAAATTCCCCCCTTAAGACAGAGTCTATATATATGAGTGTGTGTGTGTGAGAGAGAGACAGAGAGAGAGAGAATACACACATATACACACATATGTATGTATGTGTGTGTATGTGTATATACATGTATATCAGGCTAAATCAGAACTCAATGTCCATCCTCTTACCTCAGCCTCCTAAGTGCTGGGATCACAGATCTATCTGTCTCCTTCCCTCCTTCCTTCCTCTTTCTTTCTTTATTTGAGGCAGAGACTCATGCAGCCCACACTGGTCTTGAACTTGCTGTATGACTGAGCGTGTCCTTGAGCGTCTTCTGGTCCTCCTGCCTCTACTTCTTAAGCGCTAGGACTACAGATGGGTATCACCAGACACAACTCTGAATTTTTTCACTCTGAGTATGTTTCCTAAAGCCAGGTCCTAGAACTATCCAGAATAAACCCCAATGGTGAGGTTTCCACCTACAACCTTAGTGTTTCAGGGGCTGAGGTGGTGGTGGTGGGGGAACTGTCACTAGGTCAAGGCCAGCCTTGACTGTGGAGCGAGACCCTGCCTCAAAAGTAAAACAAAATAAAAATATAAACACATCAAGAAAAATACTCTGGATGAACTCATTGGTCAATGCTTTGAGAAGTACCGGGAATGGAGAGACTTCGGCACTGCTAGCCCCTACCAACCTGCCATCTTGTCACCATAGTGATCGATGCTGTGCCCTTAGGGCTGGGATGCAGCTGTTGCTTTTGAAAATGATGGAATGAGGACCCGATGGGACCTGACTCCAGCCATGCTTACTGCATCTCTGTAATCCTCCAACTGAGGCCTGGACTCTCAGAGCTCACTCAGTCCCTGATCCTTGCAAAATGACCCCCGGGAACACAGACATTTATAGGGGATCGAGTGTGTCTAGTACACATCCCTGGGGGCTGGGGGACAGGGCTGGCTTCATTGGTGTCCTAGTTTGCGTTCTCTGAAACAGACCCTGGGACGAAGAGTTGAGCAAGTCCTTTATCTCATAGGTGATCTCGGGGAGGGGAGGACAAAGAGAGGGGGGAACATAGGCAAGGGTGTATCCTGGAGTGGTTCACCATTGTGGAACAAATACACGCAGCCGGCATCACTGAGGAACTCGAGACAGTGTAGGGCATGCATGCTGGCCACATCCTGGAGGCAAGGATGGATAAGAGCTGCTGGGGTGGGAGTAGGGATGGGGGTGGAACCAGAAAGCCCTCAGGAAAAGAGATGAAGATGCAGGAAAAGCTGGGAAAGAGGCCAAGGACATCTGGGTGGGGCCTGGCAGAGACTGCCTCACACGCCTGCCTGCATTTGGAACTTTGCTAGGCTTGGCGCGATGCCCACACAGTCCAAGCAACACAGAACCCGTTACCTAGCATCTGTCTGCACGTTCTGGTCCCAGACCCCCCGGTTTCCCTTTAGGAACCAACATTCCCTGCCATACCCTTCCTTACTCACTAGGGAGCTGATGATGAGGGCGCCCAACAAGAGGAGCACCTGTCCGACTCCTGGCCTGGTCTTGTGACCCAGCTCTGCCAATCAGTGTATAAAACATTCCTGGCTACAGGGATGGGTCCCTTCTGACGTGTACCTGCTCCAGCCAGCCCACAGTGAAAGGCAGAGAGTGAGAGCCTGGCATTGCCTCACCAGGGAGAGCCTCCAGAGGATGAGGCCAGCAGAGGAGATAGAGAACCAAGGGCTGGGGTGGGTTCAAGCCTTGTCATTATCTGGACTCCTTGACACCCCTGTACTTGAAGACTTGGACCGTTTAGTTCTGTGACCCAGTAAAGTCTCCTTTGAGCTTAAATCAGAGTGACTTGGATCTCTGCTACTTACAAACCCAAGCTCTCTGCTCTGTGGAGGAATGTGAATTTCTGAACCAGTTAAAATCTGGAGTGAACACCTGCTCATCTGACTCAGGTGAGCACCTAAACACCTGCCTATTTGACCCAGGTGAGCACCCCTCCCCCGCCTCAGTTAAAATCTGTGAGTGAACTAAACACCTGCTCATCTGACCCAGGTGAGCACTTAAACACCTCCTTATCTGACCCAGGTGAGCACCTAAACACCTGCCCATCTGACCCAGGTGAGCACCTAAACATCTGCCCATCTGACCCAGGTGAGCACCTAAACACCTGCCCATCTGACCCAGGTGAGCACCTGCCTCCCCCTCATCCCATTCTCTGGCTTTTCTTTGCATGTGAGGCAGAGCCTCAGACTTGATCTCCCTGCCTCAGCCTCCACAGTATTGGGATCACAGGTATATACCATCACGTCCAGATCTGCATGCCCTTTCCTCTTTCCCAGGCCCAGAATGTTCCTGGCATACTCTAGACAGACCATAGATGCAGAAATGGTACTTTCCTGGGATCGTAGACTGCAGACACGGTACTCGCCTGGCTATCCCCACCCTTCCCCCAGTTCCTCAAATTCCCACCCCCAGCCTCTTCTCAGGGCCATCTGCTTATTTAATAAACACAGAGTTGCGCCAGGCCACACTCCTTGATCCCTGGCTGGGCCCCTTCAGTGCAGGAGCTTCTCTCTGCATCAGGGGCACAGAGAGAGAGGAGGCTGGATAGTGCTTTCGTACAACCTGGGACTCAAACCACTTTGCCTCCAGGGTTCAGGCTCTGCTATTCCCTCCTGCTCCCCAGCCCAGCTGCTCCTGGCCCTCCTTGCCACCATGTTCAGACTCATCTCATCCCATTTCTCCTCTCTGCATCCTCTGCTCTGACCTGCTTTCATCTCTGTCTTGTGCTGCTGCAGCAAAAGGCAGAGTCCTAGTGTCCCGTGACAGGGTGGAGGACATGAAGTGAAGGCCAGCGTACTGAAGGCGCTCGGGCAACACCTACCCCTTTCCCATTCTGTTGGGGGCTTGGCTGAGCCGGGGCCAGGAAGAGACAGGCAGGGGTGGGAGCCAGAGGGGGCTGGGTGGAGCTGGGTCTGCAAGCCCTAATTAAGTGAGTTAATTAGGAGGGGAGGAGAAGCCTTGTGGGAGTTAATAAGCTTGGCTAATTAAGTGTATCCTAGAGAATGGCTTGAATTCTGGTGGCTGGGGAGATATGAGGGCTCAGCCAGAATGGAGGACAAGGAATGAAACACCGGCACCTCCCAGGTGTCACTGGGACTTGTCAGAGACTGCGCTCAAGGTCCACAGCTACCACCGGGACCTAAGGACACAACCAAGTCCTGCAGCTTCCCCCAAGTATGTCTGAAGTCCTCAATGAAGCCACTACTATTTTGGTTTCTGGGCCTGAAGTCACTACTGAACTCTATCTTGTCCCTTGTCACCCATCCCTTTGGAAGTAAAAGCTAGATTGCCCCCCGAACATTTCAAGGAACAGGGATAGAAACAGAGCCTTGGCATCTGGACTGTTCTGAATGTGATCCAGGGTGGGTCAGGGCCACACTCCCTGCGACAGTCAAGAACCACGGCTGCCGACACCGAACACCCCACCCGCCCTGATGTTCAGTGTGCAAAAGTTCTTGCCTAGTTCATAGATGTGACGACAAAAGGCCCAGAGAGGAATCCAGTGGCCTGCTCCAGCCAACTCGCAGCCTGCTGCTTAAGCTACCAGGGGCAAGGCCAGATGCCAGTCATCTCAAAGGTCGTGTCCCAGGAACCTGGGGCTCTCTCTTGATTAGCCTGGTTCTCTCTAATGTGGGGTTCAAAATGACCCCAGCTCTGACAGCTCTGGTGGACAAAAGGTCAACCTCCACAGTGTACCTGGACCCGGGGCTGACCTGGGTCACTCTGTGCTCAGAATGCAGGACAGAAGGGTCTCTTCTAGGATCTTCCCTGGCGGGTTTCACTCCTATTGAATACCATACTCGCTTGGACATAGGGTCATTCGTAGGATGGTGTAGACTCTTACAGGTACTTAGGCCTTCCTGACAGAGATCCATCCCAATTCAGTCCCCAGTGGGAGGGTCCCATGAGCCTTATGTCACAGAGTCAAAAACAAAACAAATGCAAAACTTCAAGATACCAACCACAGGGTGTTCAGCTTAAAGGCAGGCTCTGTACTTCTGTGTTGATAGGTCCAGCGGCATTCCACAGCATTCCACAGCATCTGACAGCATCCACAGCATCTGACAGCATCCACAGCATCCGACAGCATCCCACAGCATCCACAGCATCCCACAGCATCCACAGCATCTCACAGCATCAACAGCATCCCACAGCATCCCACAGCATCAACAACATCCCACAGCATCCCACAGCATCCACAGCATCCCATAGCATCCCACAGCATCCACAGCATCCCACAGCATCCCACAGCATCCACAGCATCCCACAGCATCCACAGCATCCCACAGCATCCAACAGCATCCACAGCATCAAACCTGGCTGGATCTTTTGGTACCACCATTGCCTCCACTGCACACTTTCATCCACCCACTAAACAGGCAAATAGTTCCTTTGCTTGCTTGGTTGACACAGGGTCTCACTGGCCTGGAGCTCACTACCAGGCTGGCCTCAAACTCACAGAGATCCACCTGCCTTTGCCTCTGAAGTGCTGAGATTACAGACATGTGCCACCATGTGCAGCCAGGCAAATACGTCTTTATCTTTTTGTTTCCCTTGCAGTTCTGGGAATCAAACTCGGGGCCTCTGACCTGCCAGACAAGCACTCTGCCACCGAGCTACAGACTGCCTCCAACTGTTTATCAAGTCCTCCCACCGTGCTAAGTAGCGGTTCCAAGTGGCAACACAGAAGCACCACCTTTGCAGAGCCTCGGCTCTAGTAAAGAGAGGCATCAGCAAATAGAACCCAGACATAAACAATACAGGTCAAAGCGTTAATGTGAAAAAAGAGATGAGGCAGGAAAAGGGGAATGGCATGCTGGGAAGTCCTCACAGAGACGCTGATCCCTAAGCAGAGACTTAAATGAGGTGGCGGGGGGAGGGGGGGCGTGCAGACAGGGGAGCCAGGCCAAGGAAATGGCGGGTGCAAAGGCCCTGCAGTCAGAGTGGGATGTTCAGCAGCAGGGAGAAGGGCTGGGACTGGGGCAGCAAGGCAGTGGGGTGTGTGTATGTGTGTGTGTGTGTGTGTGTGTGTGATGGGGTCCTCGGAAGTCTTTGGCTTTCACTCTGAAGGGTTTTGAGCAGAGAAGGGTTGGATGTGTAGAGAGAACAGACTGTGGGGAAGAGGATTTAGAAGGACCAGCCGGAAGGCTATCAGCTTCAGACGGGAGACATGGTATCAACCTGAGCCAGGGCCGTGGGAGTGGAGTGGCCAGAAGGGATGTCCCCTCCATCTGTATGAATGCACAGCAGTGGGTGTGGGAGGCACGGAGGTCCTTGTTTGTGTGCACAGATAAACACGTGGGAAGCTAGGCTTGTTAAACACGCAGGGCTGTCTCTTCAAATGGAGGGTGTATAACCTGTTTGCTACCCAGAAGGCTGGGAGCGGACATGACGAATAGCCTGGTGACCTTTGTGCTATCTGTGTGGCTGAGACAGACTGGATCCGTCCCTAGACCCTTATTGTGAGCTGCCAATCTGTAGAACCTATCTTTACCGGAAGTGTCACATGAAGTCAGTCTACAGAGGCCGGCGTCACGACAGATGCCTCATGCACTTTACAAAGAGTTTCGATGTGGTCATGTCTCAAGCCTTATTGTGCACACAGGACTGAGTTATCACCAGGAAAGTTTTGTTTGTATTCATTCATTTTGAGACAGGGTTTTTCTGTGTAGCCCTGTCTGTCCTGGAGCTTGCTCTGTAGACCAGGCTGTCCTTAAACTCACAGAGACTTGCCTGCCTCTGCCTCCTAAGTGCTGGGATCACCAGGAATTTTTTTTTTACTAAACTGTGCTATGCTTAAACATGCCTAAAATAAACTACTGAGGGTCACACTCCCAAAGTTTGAGCCAACACTGGCTACTCAATTGCATTGAACCAAGATACCCTCTCGCCTTCTGCGGATCATCTCTGTATGGCTGTGCCCATGGTGACCAAGGGTGAATGTGGACTCGTGTTCTCAGTGTTTCCAGCTCTCCACAGATGTTGAATATTTTGATAAAAGGTCAGAATTCCTGGGTTTTTTGTTTGTTTGTTTGTTTTTGTTTTTTGAGACAGGGTTTCTCTGTAGCTTTGGTGCCTGTCCTGGAACTCGCTCTATAAACCAGGCTGGCCTTGAACTCACAGAGATCCACCTGCCTCTGCCTCCCACCTCCCGAGTGCGGGAATTAAAGGCCTGTGCCACCAGTGCCTGGCTGTGTCCTGGGTTTTAAGTGTTGCCTCTTTTATCTATCTATCTATCTATCTATCTATCTATCTATCTATCTATCTATCTATCTACTTATTTTTATATTTTTCTCCTTTGATCCAGGGTCTGACTATATAGACCAGGTTGCCCCTGAACTCAGTATGTAGCCCCTGTAGTAACTCAGGCTGGTCTCAAATTCACTATTCTGACCCAGTCTGCCAGAGCTGGGATAATAGGCATGTATCACTACTCACATTTCTATGTCTGTTTTATGGCTGATGAAACCACATGACAGAACTTTTGGGTTACTCTGCCAAGGCCACATAACCCAGAAGCAGTGGACCTGTAATACGTGGTTTCAAAGTCTGAACTTGTCAGTCATTAGAAAAAGAAGCCAAAGTTGAGCAAATGGCGCCTTAATGGGCCAGTCCCTGCAAATATGAGTTCAGCACTCCCTCTAGTGGGCAGTATTGTACAGAGCAGGACGGGTCAAAGGATGTGAGCGCCCGGCACCCCTAACCTCCACCCCTCAACTCACTGTCCCGATCTGGGAGAGAAGAGCATGTTTCTATCCTCCGCTCCCCATCACGCAGGATTCAAGCCCAGGCCCTCTGGTCCACTCAAAGTCCCTCCCCTGGCTGTGACTGAGCAGCGACAGCCCCTGGAGCACTGTGTTGATCCCCCCTGACTTTTTCCTTCCGCCAGGAACTTGGTCTCTGTCCACACTCTAGTCCTGAAGCCAGCTGCTCAGTCTTCTGAGAGCCTTCAGAAGTCCCATACCAGGCCATGCTCCAAAGCAAATGACTGTGTTTAGACTTGTGAGGGACAAAGTTTAGAGAATAGAGTCACACCAGAGAGCTGTCTTCTCAGTGCCCGGATGTCATGATGTTACCTCCAACCCACTCTGCCTCTCTGGGCTACATCCCCGGGTACAAACCCCAGACCTCATGATCTTACCCTTCCAGAATCTCTGAACTGCTCCCTTGGCATCCGTGCTTACCCCATTGTTTGTACAGTTTCTGCATGTGACAGCCCTTTGACCTCACAGAGACAGCTACCCAGTGCCTTTTCACTTTCTCCCTGCCTGTCAGCCCGGCAGTCACCACCACCCACCTTGTCCTGTATGGAGTCCACTCTCCATCACAGGACTGATACCCGGAACGTGCCCCACTTGCTCACCCACCTCTCCCATTGGGCATCTCCTTGGAATGCCACAATTCACCCACCCTGACACTGCCATATTCCAAGCAGCCATGTCCCTTAACCTCCACAAGTGTGTCTAGAAGGGGAACTCGGTGCTGCCCCACAGGCCCTGTTCTCTCCTGTCCCCTCTGAGCATTGCTACCAAGCTCCCCTTCTGTCTGTGAAGGATCTCAGGGGGGGGGGGGGACAACCCGCACTTGCATCAGCTCGAGGAGATGCTCCTGTGGTGTCTTAGACCCACATAGCAAGGCATGGCTGACTCTTGCCGGCTTCTCTTCTCATTCCAACACATGGCTCTTGCCTCTCTGGGAGAACACGAGAAACTACGTCACTACACTGACTCCTGCTGCCAAGTCACAAACCCAACAGCCACTGTGAAAGTCAGTGTGGAGGACCTTCAAAAACTTAAATAGAACTATGGCATGGTCTAGCAAAGGGACCTAAGTCAGCACAACACAGAGACACCTACATGGTGTATCATTGCATTCCACATAACAGCCAAGGCAGGGTACCTTGTCCACAGAGTAATGAGCAAAAGGGTATATATATATATATATATATATATATATATATATATATATATATATATATATATATATGGAAAACTCATATATTTGAAGATGTCACAATGAAATCCATTACTTTGCATACTAACTAAGCAACAACAATAATAAATTATAAAAGATGAAATGCTAGGGAAATGGTGGGTAGGTAAAGTACCTGCCGCATAAACACAGGACCTGAGTTCAGATCCCAGCACCCATGGAAAGCCAGATGTGGCAGCCCATGCTTGTAACCCCAGCACTTGGGACAGAAAAAAGATGGCAGATAGTGGGAAAAGGGGGTGTCTCTGAGCCACTCTACCAGGATTGGCAGCCACAGGTTCAGTGAGAGACCCTGTCTCAAAAAATAACACAAAGCCTAAAAGGGAAGACAGCCGGTGTCAGCCCCCAGCCTCCAAACACACAGGCACAGATGAGCACAGCTACATACCCACAAACGTACCAAAGCATCCAAAAGAACGGTCTCTATACACAGTGAGATTATTAAGCCATAAGGAAGAATGAAATGATGTCATTTCCAGGAAAACGGATGGAACTGGATATCATCATGTTGAGAAATTAACCAGACTCAGAAAGGCAAATATCACCTGTTCTCTCTCATGTACACAAACCTACATTTTTACAAAGACATGAAAGAAAGGGGGCTATTTAGAAAGAAGAAAGGGGCCAGTAGGAAGGGTGAGAGGGGTTGTGGAGTGTGTGGATGTACTCAAAGCAATGATATACATGCATGAAGAATCATAATGAAATACACATGCATAAACAATGCATAAGGAAATTTTGCATAAGTAACATGTGCAAAAATTCTTTTAAAAAAGACGAGGCTAAGGAGATGACTCGGAAGTTCAGAACACGCACTCCTATTGCAGAGGCCTGAGTTTGGTTCCTAGCACCCACGTGGAATGGCAAGTGGGAAATCAGTTCTATCTGGCCTCCTTGAGCTCTGACATTCATGTGCATAACACACACACACACACACACACACACACACACACGTACCCAGAGTTTGAAGTAAGATAAATCTTTTTACAAAAAACCCAGGGCTAAGAGGTGGAGGGAATGGGAGGAGGGAAGGGAGTGGGAAGAAGGGAGGGAACAGGAGGAGAGAGAGAGAGAGAGTGGGAACTGGGATTGGTATGTAAAATGAAAAAAAGATAGTCTTTGTTTTTAAATAAAATAAAAATAATAAAAAAAAATCCAGGGCTAGAGTGTTGACGCAGGGGTTAAGAGCACTTACTTCTCTATCAGGGGACTAGAGTTCAGATCCCAGCACCTACATCAGACAGCTCACAAATGCTGTAAGTCAGGCTCCCAGAGCTCAAACGCCCTCTACACACACACACACACACACACACACACACACACACACACACACACACACACACAGAGAGAGAGAGAGAGAGAGAGAGAGAGAGAGAGAGAGAGAGAGAGAATAAGCAAATAAATAAAAGTAAAAAACAAAATTTAAAGCCAGAACCCCCACTAGTGCTCCCCACAGGTTAGCCTCTTCTCGATCGCTGTGCCCAGTGTCCTCAGGAGTAACCACAGGCGAGAAAAGGAGCTGGTTGGAACGTTCCCTGTCTCTGCTCATCACCCTCCTCTGGTCTGTCCTCCCATCTTCTGGTCTATCCTCCCATCCTCTGGGGCTTTCCCTATTTGCCTCCCAGTCTCTTTTGTTCCCACTATTACCTCTACTTACAGAAATACAGCAGGGCATGGTGGAACAGGCCTGAAAGGCTAGCACTGAGAAGACTGGGGCAGGGGGATGGCAGGTTCTGGGACAGCCCACGCTACATATCGAGATGTATCAAGAGAAGTTAAAGTTTTATTTATGAGATACATTTTATATATTGTTGTTTTGACATGAGGCAGGGTATTCCCAGACCCCAGCTCAACCTTTTGTTTCTGTTATTTCTGTTTTTATTTGTTTTTGTTTTTTGAGACAGGGTTTCTCTGTAGCTTTTGGAGCCTGTCCTGGAACTCGCTCTGTATGTCAGGCTAGACTCAAAATCACAGAGATCCACCAGCCTCTGCCTCCCAAGTGCTGGGATTTTAAAGGCGTGTGCCACCACCGCCCGGCTGTTTCTGTTATTTCTGAAGATGACCCCCATTTTCTTTTCTTAAAAAATCTTTTTCTAAAATTGTTTTTATTGAGCTATATATTTTTCCACTATCCTTCCTTCCTCCCTTCTCCCCTCCCTGGGTCTCTTTCATAGTTACAATGTATGTTTTCAGTCTCTGCACACAGAGCCCATGGCTTGTTTGGAAGTTTTTGTCTCTGTGAATACTGTTTCCATGCTTGCTTTGGTTCTGCTTAGATTCCAGGCTTTTCTCAAAAGTGGGTCCCTAGTTTCTAGTTCATTCCCAAGAACTTCAAAGGCATGTGGTAGCGAACCCACCGTGTGTGTGTGTGTGTGTGTGTGTGTGTGTGTGTGTGTGTGTGTGTGCGTGCGTGTTGTGTCTGCATACATGCATGCATGTGTGTGTAAATATTGATGCTGCAGCAAGAGAAACTTTCTGAGAAGGCAGAACGCTCTATGACTGAATGGAAGCTTGGGCTACCCGGATGTATACATTTGTCAGAACTTCTTAAGCTCATTGCTAAAAACTCTGTGTTCACTGTGAGTAAACTGTGGGCCCAACTTTAAAAAGTGAAATTCACAAAATTTACACGCAGTTGAGAAACCCAGTAGTTGCAGGGAGAGGGGTCCAGGGTGACAGAGTTTCAGCACAAATGTCTGGGTTTGGCCACCACATTTAGATATTCCTTCCTCAACTGATCAGAGGCACAGCACGTCCTGAACATGCTGATGCCCTGGGTTCGGACCCACCACCAGAAAAGACCGATTTAACACAGACCAGGGCGGGCATACAATTGGAAGGCTGTTAGCACCTTAGTGGGGAGAAGAAAGCCGGATCAAATAGAATGACTGCCAAACATTAATCACTCACAGAGAGATGTAGAGGAACCCCGGAAGCTCCTGGAAGGTCAGGCTCGAGCCCACTGTACAGCAGCAATGTGGAAGAAGGTTGGATGAATAGGTGTGGGTTCAGTGTGTCTCACCTTTGCATAGCCTCCCAGGTGGGTGCAGAAACCCTCATCTAGACTCCCTGTCTCATCATTTCTGGGGAAATGTCTAGTCTTTGTGGACCAGAAGATTCTTTTTTTTAATTTTATTAATTTATTATGGGTGTTTTGTTTGTATGCCTGTGCACCACATGCAAGCCTGGTGGCCCAAGGAGACCAGAAGAGGTGGTTACATCCCCTGGAACTGGAGTTATAGATGGTTGTGAGTCGCCACATGACTGCTGGGAATCGAACCCCTGCTCCGGAAGAGAAGCCGGTGCTTTTAACCACTGAGCCACCTCTCCAGTCCCAGACAGAAGATGCTTGGTTTTTTGTTTGTTTTGTTTTGAGATAGGGCCTCTCTATGTGGCCTTGGCTGGTCTGAAACTCTCCATGTAGACCATTCTAGCCTCAAATTCAGACATGTGCCTGCTTTTGTCTCCCGAGTGTTGGGAGCAGAGGCATATACCACATCCACCTAGCCAGAAGATTCTCAAGTAGCCTTGCTGTACCCAAGCTTCAAGCTTTGTCCTCCCTTCTAACCAGGCTGGCACCTTTTGGAGATCTGAAGAGTTAACTGTAGCTTCATGGGCTTATGGCTTATGCAAGGTATAACGTCCTTATCTGTTATTAAATTAGTTCCCACACATGCCCCCACTGTCCTGACCCCATGCCACGTTTGTCTCCTTTCCCGGGGAGTGCTTCCCAGTTGATGTGTGCTATAATGGGCAAGACCAACCCCTCACAACTCCCAAAGTTTGGGGGGTTATGGGAGTCATAACCCCCAAAGCCACAAGTGTGCTCCATCACGTGGCAGAACTGCTTTGTAAGTGGGGTTAAAGCTGAGGTCATGAGATGGAGTCCAGTTGCTGTGTTCTGTATTCAGGTGCTGGAATCTCAGTTCCTTGGTGTGGCAGCATTGGGAGATGTGGTCTAGTGGGAAGGGTTTGGACCATGGAGCCTCAGACAGTTGGCTGGAGCCAGAAGGAGTGTTCCAGAGGGAGGAGACTGGGCCGTTAGAAGGTGAGGCTGGTCTGTGTTTGTCTCCTCTACACATGCCCACTGCTTTCCAATTTTCTGCCATGGACTAAAGCACCATGAAGCCTTAACCAAAGTCTGGGCAGATGCCATGTTGCTGGGCTCTTAGACTTCTCAGTCTCCAGACTTGTGAGCTGAATGAGATGAGATTGTCTGTAAATCACCAGCCTTGGGTATTTTGTTATAGCAACAAGAGACTAAGGCACCAATCTAATCACATGGCTCATTAAAAGCGCTCTGTGGACAAAGTGGACGGCTTCAATTATTTCATTATAGTGAGGAAATGCTGGGAACAACTCCTTCTAACCTGTTTGGTAGATACAGGCCCAGATTCTGCTGCTTCTTCCTCTTAGAGGGAGAAGGGAATCAAGAGTAACTGAGCTGATTGGGATCACATCATATGAAACAGGGAGCATGCTCACCGAGAGACTTAAGAATTTCACTACACGGGCTGGAGATGAGTGTCAGTGGGAGAGTTCCTGCCTAGCACACGTGGGGTCCGGGGTTCCATCCTAGCAGTACAAAAAACACGAAAACGAAAAGACTACCACCACAGAGATCTTCCCCCTGAGAAGTATGATAGTTAGCTTGCCCTTGACTTGATGAAATCCCTGAGATGAATTTATAACAGGAAAGATTTGTTTTGACTGGCGGCCTTACAGGTGTCTGCTCATGGATTCCAAGTCTGTAGAACATCATGGTAGGAAGTACCATGCTGAAGCAGAGCTGCTGAGGAAGGGTCCAGGGAGAGGGAGAAAAAGAGGGAGAGGGGAAGGAGACAGAGAGAGGGAAAGAGAGGGGAGGGGAGGGAAGGGAGGAGGAAACAAGAGAGAACACTGGGGTCCAATATCCCCTGTAAGAGCATGTTCCCCAAAGACCTGATTTCCTCACACCAGGCCCAACATTGTAAAGACTCCACAACTTCCCAGTAGAATCATGCTGGGGACCAAGTGAACCAAGCCTTTAACGAATGGGCCTTTGGGGTGCATATAAGTTCCAAAATTTAAAAAGATTTGCAGGCAAGTCTGTCCTGCACTGCCCACTACACTCTTTGCAATGTTCTAAATAAACTTATCCTTTAAAAAAATAGAAAGAAAAGGAAAAGTTTGAAAGAGGCCAGTGAGATGGCTCTACGGGTAAAAGAGCTGCAGCCAAACCTGATGACCTGAGTTCGAATCCCAGAGCCCACCTGTTGGAAAGAGAGAATCGACACCTCCACATTGCTCTCAGACCTCCTTGCCCATAGTGGTGTTTTGTTCTCCACCACCCTCAGGGATAAATAATTGAAAAAAATAGAATTAATTTCAGCCATACTTTATACTGGCCTACCCTGAAATTCTTTTAAAAAAAAAAAAACAAAGATGGAACTGGAGAGATGGCCCAGTGGTTAAGAATATTTGCTGCTCTTGCAGAGGGCCCAGGTTCATTTCTCAACATCCATGTCCCGCGGCTCACAGCTGACTAGAGTTCTATAACTCCGGCTGGGCTCCAAGGGCACCCGCACATGCACGGCACATGCTTACACAGACATAAACATACAAATAAAAAATCAATCTTTAAAGAACTTTGTGCATAGGGGTGCAGCCTGTAAGCCCAAGTAGCGTCGTACAGGCTCTGATGGGGACAGGAAGGTGTTGACAGGTGCGTTACATCACGGCTGGCGTACACAGACACATGGCCAGGCTCATGTAGCCTCACTCCCTCTTCTTATGAAGCCACCATGAGTCATGGGAGCTTCCACCCTAATGACCTAATCCGTTGTGCTATCTCATCTCTAACACCACACCGAAGTGAATTTTCTATCTTTTGCTATCATTGACATAAGCCTTTTGGGATTGAAGTCCTGTGTGAATTCTTGGGACCAACCATATTCAAAATGTGCTAGCGGCCATCTTCTTCCCTTGATCCTGGCCTGCCTACCTCCTGCACATCCCTCCATGATCTCAGTGCTGGTGTTCTGTATCCACGCTCGCCCCGCAGCCATTGATTCGCCGAGAGCAGCCTCAGGGATCTTTTAAAATGTCAAGCAGATCCTATTGTTTCTCCCACTTAAAAGCTTCTAAAGGATTCCCTGTCCCATCTAGTAGAAAACCCAGCTCCCTCGCAGAGCTCTCAGGGCTGAGTGGATCTGGCCTGTTCCCCACTCACGCACGTCACTGTCTCACCATTCTCCGCTCGTCCGCATTGGCTTCTCAGAGCAAGCCGTCACTGTATGCCAAGCAGCCTCTGTTCCGTCTGCATGGATGGCCAGTCCCCTCCCTTTGCCAGGTCTGGGATGCCAGCCTCCCACGTCACCTTTCACGAAGTGTGTGTTTCCTGTGTGTCCCTGTTCATTTCCTCCCCAGTGGGTCTGAACTGGACGATCCCATTATGGGTTTACTCGGGTGTCCTCTGACCCTCATTAACTCTGAGCTCCAGGACCACAGAGCTGGTGTTTCTCATGTGGCCCCTAGCTTTCTCCCGTGCAGGATGCCACCCACTTTGCTGAGTGAATGAATAAGCACAATTTGCACCTATTATGAGATAATTTGTCTTCACATAGCAAACTATCCCACATTCATAAAACCCCAGTGAGGTTGTTGCACTGGACTGCCTTTCCCAGCACCCCTTGCTGTCATAGGCAATGCGTGTATACACAAGTAAAAGAGACTGCCTCCACCTGACTCTCAAAAACCTTGGGTGATCTTTTAAATTTCATGTGTTTGTTTTGAGTGAGACTATAGATAACCTAGGGTGGCCTTGAACTCACAATCTTCCTGCCTCAGCTTCTGGAAGGCAGGCATTGCAGGATTGCACCCCACCTGGCTCCTCCACTCTCCCTTCACTCCCTACCAGTGGAATGCAGATTCTAGCAATGGATTCTGAGAGCTGCCAATGCCAAGATGAAAGGAGTCAGGGTCAGCGATAGATGGCTCGGGGCAGAGCCCTTCTCACTGGACTTCATCGCGAGGACATCAGCTGTGAAGAATGCAGCCTAAATTCCAGGCTCATGGGCACAGCAGCTGCCTCACCTAATTAACACGTCGGCACAGCACGAGCAGGTGGCTGGTAATGCCGTCGTTGGCCTGTGGCACAGTGTGCATGAACCTACAGGAGAATCCATCGGCGTGATGTGTACTCTCATTGCAGCTCACAGAGGTTCCCGGCCACACAGTAGCCGTTTGCGCCCACAAGGCAGTCAGCCCCATCAGGGCGGTGTCTGCATTCTTCCCATCTCTGTGGCTTCAACATCCAGTCCCTGGAGGCTTCAGGAAGTTTGTTCAACCTACCAATGAATGAGCAGGTTGCCTATACCCCTTACAGCCTCTCTGTCCCCATTTTGCCTAAGAAGAGACCCCAAAAGACTTCAGAGTCACAGGAAAGAGGACGGTGGCAGACTCAGACTGGCCCATGGCTTTTAAAGATGGCAGCTGGGTGTTCTAGAGAAACCCTGGCCCCAGAGAGAGGCTAGGAGAGGTGGTGAGGGCATCCAGTACACCACAACTCTCCGAGTCCAAGGTGACCTCACCCAGTCTTGCTGCCCCTCCCAGCCAGCTCTGCCTGGCTCCCGCAGCCCGGCTGTCCACATCACTCAGTATTTTTAGCTTCACCACCTGGCACCTGTGGTCACCATCTCTGCCCAGCCTGGCAGTGTCCCTCCCTTCGGCCTTAAAGAGCCAGAGTGTCAGTTAGAAAGAATATCAGCCCCTGGAAACATAAGCCATTCTATCCCAGAGCAGGAGATGGAGGGACCTCTTCGACACGGGAATCCCCTAAGCTGCAGGTGGGGGGGGAGGGAAGCTGAGGAGGAAGAGGGCAGAAGATTCTAGTCCTAGTGTGTTAGCATCTTCTGGGGCTTCCTGAGTCACTCACCAATTGGGATTGATTAATATGTATGCATTGACCCGAAGCCCAGGGCCATCAAGGCCGAGCTTGGCAGTGTGTGCTGGTGATAGTCAGCCCAGGGCTGAGAATTAGCGTAGCATGGGCAAGGCCCTGGGTTCCTTCCTCACTGAGAGAAGGAGAGACAGAGGGTCTGTAATAGCAGATGATGCCCTGGCCCTGTCTCCCCCTGTCATTTCACTCAGTCATTCACCCAGCACTCCAAGCTCCCTAGGAAAACAATGGCTCCACTGAGCCTGTGGAGTTCTGTGAAGTTAAGTACAACGTCTCCCACCTAGCTTCACTGAGGCTCCTAACCTGACTGGCTTCCAGCCTTCCCATGCTCTGGTGCCTATAGACCAAAGTATGTGACTCGGAAGTCTGGGCCTATGTGATCGGATACTACTCTCTTTGCCATCCTCACCCCATCCCCAGACAGTGATTTTTTCAAACCGCCGGCCTGTACCTTGCCATCCCTACAGCTCACAGACACCTTTTCTTGGATGCCCCCATCTCCTGGGAGGCACCTGTACATCTGGATAGACTTAGAGTGTGCTGTGAACAGAGGTGGTCTATCTTGTAGCCTGACTTAATGAGCACCGTGTACCCGTTCCCACTAATGTGCCCTTAATCTATGCCAAACCCATCTGCTGTAGACCCCACCAGGGCTGTGCCAGCATTCCAGGCCCCAGCCAAAGCCTGGTACTCTGTAGGCGTCCAGTCACCTTGCGTGGTCAGCTAGCAACCAGGCAGGAAGCCTCTTCCCATTACACAGGTGAGAACACAGAGGGCCCCAGAAGAGAAATCATAAATGTGGGGTCCAACATAGTCACAAGGGGCACCTGGCCTGGGATGTGAGAGCCCACATTTTCTCCTCCTATCCTTTTTTTTCCCTTTGAGACAGGGTTTCTCTGTAGCTTTGGAACCTGTCCTGGAGCTAGCTTTTGTAGACCAGGCTGGTCTCGAACTCACAGAGATCTGCCTGGCTCTGCCTCCTGAGTGCTGGGATTAAAGGCGTGCGCCACCACCGCCCGGCCTTCTCCTCCTATTCTTTACTGGGCATAGAAGAGACCCCAGAGTGGCCCTGTGTCTGCCTTTCCCACGGTGGCACTGACTCAGGAAGGCTGGGCTGGAGCAGAGGTGACCCGGCCAGCTTGTACATTCACCCAGATCCTGGGCCATGTACTTGACCGGGTAATGTACTTGACCGGAGCTAAGGTTTCCCTGAGGGTCAGAGTGAGGAGAGTTGGGAAAGGCACACCAGTGTGAAGGTCTGAACTCCACCTGGCAACATGCAGTCTCATCACAAAGGTACACAGAACTCACCTCTGCTCCCACAAACTTGTGTATACAATCACACACACACACACACACACACACACACACGCCCACACACGCCCACAAATACACAATTGCAGCCGTAGAAACCTTCATCTTCTCTCTCCCTCTGTCCCTCCCTTTTCTGTATGTGTGAGTGTTCACACCTGAGCACACTCACACATACACATTTTCACTTACTAATCCAACCAAGCCTGGGCACCTGTTAAATGCCAGGGCAACTCGAGAAGCACAAGGGGCTCGTGGATTGAGTGGACCTGTGGCTTCCTGAAGGCCTCCCTGGGAGAAGAGGCATTTCATCTGGGCCTAGGTGTGTGTGTGTGTGGGGGGAGCCAGGGTATCCCTGGTAACAGGGGAACAGAGTGAGATGGGCTGTCAACCCCAATCACACAGGTCTTGAACTCTGAGAGCTGACTTTCTGTTGTAGGAGCTGAAGAACCATGGATGTCTCTAAATAGGGACAAGAAATGGCCACAGTGGGAATGAAGGAACAGGCAAGTTGATCTAGGACCAGAGTAGAAGGAGTGAAGAGAAGGTTGTAGTGACAGCCAGTGAGCTCGGCGGGATGGTGGAGGGGGTGAGAGTGGACGGAGAGGTCCCATAAGCATCACAGCCAGCCTGTAAGCCCAGGGGAGGGCTGCACCATGGTCCTGCCAGCCCGCTGCCCACCCCAGGACTGACCTCTGCAGTGGCACCTCTTCCAGTTCCTCCTCCTCTCTGTGGAAGCAAACCAAGCAAAAAGCTGGGACATCATCAGCTCCACAGCCCAGGGGCCAGGCAGGAGGCAACCGCAGGACAGGGCCGGGGTGGCTGCTGGTGGTCTCCACAGCATCTTCCCCAGCCAGGGCACGGGTCTCTGAGCCAGTGTGCTCCAGGGTCAGCAGCCTGTCGGCCTCAGGACCCCGTGCCTGCCTGCCTGCCACCTGCGCCTTCTCACTCAGGTTACCCGTTGCCTCGGTAGGTGGAAGAGCCTGTGGCTCTCTTGGGGCTCCTGTCCAGAGGCACAGGGGGTCCAGCTGCGGGAGCCACACTTGAACAGCGGCTAGCAGCTGCCTGGACTCAAGAGGTGACTGGCAGTAGCCAGAGGGTCTATCGCTGCCTCTGGAGGAGTCCTCAGCACCTCAGTTGTCCGCTCTGCTGATGTCTGCTAAAGGTAAGACTCTGAGGATAGGCCCACAGCTGCCTTGGCCTTCTGTCTGTAGTCTGTTCAGTTGTCTGTTGCTCCGAGTTGACCAGCAGACACGGAGGTGGCTGACAAAGTTTGTTCTCCTCTGCTGGAGTGAATGGTACAGTGGCCTCCAGGAAAGCCAGCTGACACTTAGAGCTGGAGGGTTGGTGAGGGTCAGGTGAGGCTGGCACCGTGTCTACACTGTCCCCAGGAAAAGTTCTGACCCTTGAAGTCAGGTGCCGCTTGGCCAGAGTGGAGGCTGCTCTGCTCCCTGCTCCCTCCGCTCAGCTCTGGGGCTCAGCTCTGTGGTGGCTCTAGATGGCTGGGCTGTGGGTATTAATAGCTCCACATTCACGCTGAGAAGCCTGGAAGTTAACTCCTTCTCTGCCAGAGCTGGGAGGCTGCGGCTGGCCACAGTGAGGCAAGCAAGGACCACGCCTCTGCTGGGAGCCTGGTGCAGCAGCAGACTCTCCGGAACACTGCGCAGTCCCTGGGGCTCGGTCAGATTTCCTGTGCCACCTGGACCCTCCGAATGCAGGTAGGAAGGATCTGGATAGGACTCAGAGCTCTGGGCTCCAGGGAGCATCACCAGCCCCCCCAACCCCCGCAGTTCACACCTCCACAGTCAACTAACCAAGTCCTACACATCCCAGAAATCACCATCTCTGATGACTCTGGGTCCAATTGCATGGCCACTCTGAATGGGAGCCGGAGAGAAGGCAGACATAGCTTAGTAGCACGCTTAGCTTGGGGATACCAGAATGGACCCTGTTGACCTGTATCATTATGTATCTATCAGGCACTGGGCAGGCTCCGAGCACACAGTCATCAAGAGTCAGAAGCTCCTTCTCCTTTGGTGGGCTTGTATCCCACAGGAGGCCGAAGGGGTCACAGCTGGTCTATACAGGGTACTCCCTCCTGGCAATCTCAGAGCACCTGCCTTTAGTGGGGACCTGGACTGGTTTTCAGCTCCTGCCCCCCACCTATGCAGAAATTGACAACACATACAACCCTGGGAGCAGAAGAAACAGAAGATAAAGAAATTCAGGTTGTGGAAAGGGCAGGGGACTAACCAGGGGATGTGTGATGGTGCTGATGGGCCGGCAGGTAGTCAGAAAGACTGCTTTGAGAACCAACTCCCAACAAGGTGACATCAGAGCAGCAACCTGCAGGAGAGGGAGGTACCAGCCGGAGGATCTGGAGGGAGAACCTTCCAGCTCAAACACGGGAACTAGCTTGCACTTGGGGAAGAGAGTGAGAAGCACGGAAGGTCTTGAAGAAGGCTTTTTGGATGGAGCAGAGTTTCCCAGGGGCTCAAGAGGTGGGGCAAGACTAGCAAACAGCGAGTATGATGGGGTGTTACAGAGCCTTTCAAAACAAGAAGAGATGTTCTGAGCCACTCTGCTCAGCATAGGTGAGGAAGAGGAAGGCTGGGTGGGGAAGACAGGCAGGAACTTGGCTTGAAACTGAGGACCTGGGGAGTTTGGAAGTAGGAGAGTTAGACGCCTGGAACTGAGTTGGGACAGGCCCAGACCTCTTTGGCCAAGAAAGAGTAGGGGCTAGCTCCTGAGCAGTGGCCAAAGACGTGCTGGCAGATAGCAGCTTGACGCTGGAATCCAGCCCTGTCCACGGCTCGCATGTTTGCGTGGGACTTGGCTTTTTCCTAAATGGTTCACCCCAAAGGAAGGCTTTCTCTTGTAGATTAGCTTGGAGAATGGTTTGCCTTAATCAATCTCCCTCCTTCTCTTCCTTTCCTTCTCTCCTGTTCTTTCTCACGTCTGCCTGTGTAGCCCAGGCTGACCTTGAACTCACAGTTCTCCTAAGTAGACTTCCCTTGTGTTGAAATGCCCGCCTGCCTCTGGGATGTCTTTGGGTTGTCTGTGCCGAGGGCCTGCTTCCTTCCACACTGGATGGGGCACCTTCTCTGAATTGGCCTATGCGAACCGGGTGCTTCTTTCTGTTTGTTGGAGATTGAGCTGGGGAGATGATCTGCCGGTCCTGGGTCCTCACAAAAGCTCTGCTGCAGACTGCTATGTGGTTTTAGATTTCTGTCTCTATCTAGAACCACAGACTGAGAAGACACAGCTAGAGGCTGGCTGCGCTGCATAGCAAGGAGAATGCATTTAGAAAGGAGTGGCATCTCCCTTAAGGTTGTGACACTTGGGGCTTCCCTTCCCTGTTCAAGGGTCAACCTTGGGTCTCTGGATATGCAGAATTGGCAGGCTATCCCTCCAAAAGGAGGGCACGGAATGAGAAGGGACAAGAGACAGGGTGGAAGAGGAGAAGTAGCCCATGCTACAGTCCCCGAGGGGGGAGTCAGAGGGGTCAGATTGGCCTCTGGATGTCCCTCCCCCCCCAGGTCCCGTGGGGTTGTCATTTGCAGATGTTAATTATTCACGAAGCTGTGCTTCGCCGGGTTTTAATGCACTCTGATGGCATTCTTTAGCTAATGGGGAAAATCGATAGGTTTTAATTCTTAGTGGCTGTGAAGCTCTGTCTGTCTCTTGTTTGGGTGATTGAGCCTGGATCTTGGGTTAGGGGCAGGGTGTGGGCTCAGATTTAGGCACAAGAACCTAAGCCTTCCCCTTCCCTCTCCTACATACTGCTGCCTTCTGCCTCCAGTCTGCGGAGAGAGGATTGTGGTTACCATGGCATTCCAAACTGCCCCAAACTCTGTGGAAAGGCTGAGCCCTGTATCTCAGCCATTTGTCATTCTCCCAAATGCATGGTAGCCATGCTAGTCTTTGGACTACGGATCAGACAGAGCAGTGCTGCTCCTCCATCTTTGCAGTCTGTGGTCTTGCTGCCTGCAGCCCTTGACCTTGGAGTCTGGGGAGTGGTCTACTCACTACCCAGGGTTTGCTCTGGTCTACCTTATGGAGTGCAGGGAAGCTAGTCTGAGCCATATTCCTGAAGAGCTATAAGCATAGGCCTCCAATGCTCTTTCTGTGGGCAGTTACCCATATACAAAGACAGACAACCATCCTGGCAGGACTGAGAGCTGGTACACTCAGCAGCCATCATTACGAGCACATCCCATTCCCAGCTACATCCTGTCCCCGAGTAGAAGCCCTTCATGATTTCTGTAATTATCTGAACAGAGCCACCAATGCACTATATGTGTGTGTGTGTGTGTGTGTGTGTGTGTGTGTGCATACTTGCTAGTTAGACAAGTGGAAGCCTTTCAGATATGTGGCGATCTTTATAATACTGTTCTTAAAAAAAAATTGTTAATGAGCCGAGTGATGGTGGCGCACACCTTTTATCCCAGCATTCGGAAGGCAGAGGCAGGCAGATCTCTGTGAGTTCAAGGCCAGCCTAGTCTACAAGAGCTAGTTCCAGGACAGGCTCCAAAACCACAGAGAAACCCTGTCTTGAAAAACCAAAAAATAAACAAATAAATAAATATGTCGATGTTTTCAAAACACAACAACCTCTGAAGATGAGCAATCTCAAAAGGGGGTGGGGATGGGAGGATGGGGTGCTAAGTGCTCTACCTGATTCCCATGGTCCCGACTTTCCCGATGGCCCAGAGTCCACTCCTTCTGGTTGAAAGGGCTCTGGCCATCTAAACTGCTGGGGCCTGAGCCAGATGCTGTGGCCTCCATGACCTGGGCTTGAAGAGTGGTGGTGGCAGACCTCATTTAGAATATCAGACATTCCCCTAAAAGCTTGTGTGTTGAAGGCATGGTTCCCAGGGCAGCAGTGTCCTGGGGTAGGGCTTCTGTGAAGTGACTGAATCAGAGTGAGTCTGTCTTCATCAGTGGATTCACAATACAGTGGCACTGTTGGAGGTGGCAGGAGAGGGACGTGGGCCTTGGTTGCAGGAAGCGGGTCACTGGGGTGTGTTTTGGAAAGTCCTGGTCTATGACCTCTTCCTGACTCTCTATGTGTTTCCTACCCTCCATGAGGTGCATAGCTATGCTATACCACCGTGCCTTCTGCCATGGTGCTCTGCCTCACACAACCCAGAAACAAGGGAGCCAACTGACCACGGGATGAAACCTTTAAAACCATGAGCCGTAGTGAACCTCTCTTCCCCAGATAGTGAGTTGACTCAGCCGATAAAGGCACTTGCCACAGGGACAGTCTAGCCTGAAAGCCTTCGTTCAATCTCCAGAACAACATAACAGTGGACAGAAGAGAACTGACTCCACAAAGTTGTCCCCTGACCCCTACATGCGTGCCATAGCATACATATTCATACACACACACACACACTCACACACACATACACACACTCACACTCACACACATACACACACTCACATACACACACTCATACACACATTCTCACACACACACACATACACACACACTCACACACACAGTAATAATATATATATATATATATATAAATTTGAAGAATGCTTCTTATTATTTCAACTGAAAAATTATTTACATGTGAGTGTCTGATCTATTACAGGAGTGAAGAGCCACCTGGAAACTAAACTCAGGTCCTCTGCAAGAGCAAGAAGGGCTCTTAACTACTGAACATCTTTTCAGCCTCACGAATAACTTAGTTAATCAATGTTTTGAGACAGGGCTCACTTGAGAACCCAGACTGGTGTGGAACTCATGGCAATTCTCCTGATTCAAGGCCGTGACTTCTAACATCCCCCAGCTCAGTGATGGTAATCCAGCTGTAGAAGTGCGCCATAGGCTCTTAACTGTGGGGCCATGCCTCCAGCCCCAGAACAGTGTTCTTCAATTTTTGCTTCTTCGTGTTATTTCTGTCAGGCATTCTGTCACAATGACAAAACTCTAACTTACTTCCTCTGCCCATTCGGCTCTATGCTGGCCTCTGCCCTGTGCCCTTAGAACCCAGCAGTTGCCAGGCTTAATCGCAGTTTGAACATAAGCTTTTGGGGCACAAGCTACATGCTGGACCTACTTGCTGGGGGAAGGGTCCTCTCCAGAACTAACTCACACCCCCCACTCTCCCTTTGACTCTCGTGTGCAGAAGGCTGAGAGCCTGTTTATTTACAGCCACCCTGTGATCCATGTAAGACCCCTCCCTCATTTTAATCCAGATTTAGATTCTCCACCCCACCCCCATGGATACTTGGCAGGAAAAAAACCACTGAAGCTTTCTCCAATCCCTACCTTGTGGGATCACTGATAACATTACATTAGCCAAAGTATGGAAAATGCTTAGGTTGCTGTAAACATACAACTGACCCAATACAAACCCCATTCTCCTGCCTCCTCCAGGGACCTCGGAGGCTCAGACAAAACACCTTTCTGTTTGATGCACTTAAGCTGATACTTTTTCAGAGGTGCTCACTAAAACCCAGGTGAGCCTGTGGGATAGAACCTAGCTTGCCCATAGCTGGAGGAGAGGCAAATACTATTGCAACCAGCTCTTTCTGCCTCTCTCTGTCTCTTCATCTCTCTCTCTCTCTCTCTCTCTCTCTCTCTCTCTCTCTCTCTCTCCCTCCCTCCCTCCCCCCCCCCTCTGTGTGTGTGTGTGTGTGTGTGTGTGTGTGTGTGTGTGCGTGTGTGTGTGTCTGACTCTGGCTCTTACATAGCCCGGGCTGGCCTCCAACTTGTGATTCTCCTACCTCAGTCTCTTAAGTGTGCGTCACCGTGATCACTGTAGTCCTTTCCCTTTTATATAAGAGTGCTTAGATATTCCTTGTTCAACAAAACACAATAAAAAAAGAAAGTTCAATTCCAGATCTCTAAAAGCCTGACTGATGGCTGACTGACAGCTATATAGATGGGAAGCCAGCTTCCTGGAAGAGACCTCACTTAAAATTTATCAGAATGTGGCTTAAGCATCTTGGCAAGAATGCCAGTGTCTTCCTAGAAGGAGCCTGTGAATTATCCCACATCGACAAAAAGTTACACCCCAAACCAGATCTGGTTCGGACTGTATCACTGAAGAGATTTTGTTTTCCATGTGGTTGTGCAGGGGCTGGTGATCCTCTTGCTTGAGCGTACCTTATTTCTGTTTTAGTCCTTAAGAAAGAGGGGAAATGGGGGATATGGAGGGGTCTCTGTACTTTCAAATGTTTCTATCAACGAGCTGCAAAGGAGACCTAAAAAAACATCAATCCCAGCTACACGTGTAGTCATGGGCATTGCAAACATCCGGGACAGAGGTTTACAGAAAGGAAGAAGGTAGTGTCTAGGGTACCAGCAGCAGTAAGGGGGACCTAACTCAGAATGGAGACTCGGAACCCTCCTATCTGCTCCTGTCATGTCTGTGGAGATATACAGAGTAACTAGTCCATATTGAACCCTGACGACAGGGCTCCAATAGGTAGGCTCTTTTTGTACAAGGTCTTGCTATATGGTCTTGGATGGCTGGAGGTCATTATGTAGACCAGGCTAACCTCAAATTGATAGAGTTCTGCCTACCTCCATCTCTATACTGGGACGACAGGTAGATACCACATACTCAGTTTCTATATAGATTTTGTGGTGTATTTGAGTCTACCGAGAAGAGATTTTCAGTTTAATCTGGAAGTTTTGTAAATGCTTTAATAAAAGTAAGGGGGGGTGTCAATTAAATCTAGGAAAATAAAAGTAAAATAAGAGTTGAACAAGAAAGGAAATGTAATCACAGCATAGTATGTAGCTAAGGTGTCACTATTATTTATAAAGGTATAATAATGTAAATACCAAAATTGAACCAAAAAAGTATATTGGTGTATTGGAAGGATAAGGATAGGATTTGTATGTGTGGGAGAGGGGGAAAATGGTAGAGGAGAAATAAAATTTTGTTTTCTACAGTGGGAAGTAAGATCAAAACCAGAGAAATGGAGAAATAGCTGCCTCAGCATCTTAGTTCTAATCAGGCCACTCAGAGGATGGTCCATAAACCAGCATCAGCAGCGGCACACGGGAGTGTATTGGAAAAGCAGAATCTTGAAAGCTGCCCCGGACCTGCTGAATCAGACCCTGCTCTGTAGGGAGAAGAAGGAGGCCAGTGTACTTCAGTCACACCCGCAGCATCACGAGTGTTAGGTAAGTGCTCCTCCACACAGCTACACCCCGGCCCCAGAACTGGAAGTAACCAAGGTCCTCTGGTGCATCACTTGGCGGCCTGGATGTCGAGCTCAGAACCTGACTTAGAAAGAGAACAGCAAACAGAGGGGGCAGACGTTCACTGCCTTTAGAAGTAGAAGAAATCAAGCATTGGGTGGGTGGTAGGAAAGGGGACTGTTATTTTCTTGATATGAGTCCTGAGGTTTTGTTTTAAAATTTCTGCAAGATTTATATTGTTGAAAAGAGGAGATCATGTACAAGATTTTACATTTCAACAATGTAAAATGGATAGCAAATGCTCCAGGTAGAGACTCCAAGCTCCTCCAGGGTCCCCCAGACTGTTTCTCTCCACAGCCAGCCTGGGAGCGTAAGGCCGTTCTGTTTATTTCTTTCTTTTGAAAACACTTCCAATGCACGCTGGGGCATCTTGCTTTTTCACTCACTAATATCCTTGAGGCCATTCCATAGAAGCACATACAGATCTGTGCTAATTCACTTACAGACTGTCACAGGAGGCTGCAGATCGTCACTTGCTTATTTCCCTACAGGTTCGCTGGAGCATTCCACGCCACCCAGAGCGGCAATCAGCCACGTGTGGCCACAGTGCAATCTACTGCTAAGCGCACGGAATATCTGGGCTCGGAAACACGGGGCTGTTGCTAAAGCCAAGTGTTTCCCCTGCAAATTTCAGTTTCTGTAGCTGTGAGATGGTGATAAGAAGATATTCTCAGTAGCTACTGTGTGTGCTCCCATTCCAGACGTGGAAGATTTGGCTCTAAACCAAACAGATCAGGACCCCTGCCCTAGTGGACCTCAGAGTCTAGTGGCAGAAGACAGATTACAGGATAGCTTAATGAAGCAGGTGATGCTGAGGGCTAAATGAGGAGGGGGGCAAGGAGGGACAGATGGGAGGCTTGAAGTCTCGGGTGAGGGAGCTGCAGGTGGCTCCACTGCTAAGGTGGCACTGGGTGACATGGGTCCGAGGAAAGAAAAGTGAGGTACAGACACGTGGCAGAGAACGGAGGGGCAGAGATGGGGAGCACACCACCTTCTACACAGCTTCAGGCCATCGGAACGGCTCCCTGTGCCCAGGATCTCCAGCTCTGAGTGTGTCCTTGGGGACCTCTAGGAAATAAGTAGAACCCTCCCCCGGATGAGCACTCAATCAGTGCCAGCAAGAGAGATGCCCCTGCCCTGTGACCTTGTGTTGTGATAGAGCCACTCAAAGAATTACCGTGGCATCAGCCACCTCTCAAGTAGTTTGGTGGGGTCAGAGAGGGTGTAGGATTTCCAGCCCAGTGGGATCAGTCCCCAACAACACGAATGTCTTAGTTTGCTTTCTATTGATAATGTGACAAAAACACCATGACCAAAACCAACTTGAGGACAAAAGGGTTTAAGGACCTTGAGCAGGAACCTGGAGGTGGGAACTGATGCAGACTCTGTGGAGGATCTGGCGCTGCTTGTCCCTATGGCTTGCTCAGCCTGCTTTCTTATACAAGCCAAGTGCCACCTGCTCAGGGGCTGTCTTATCCCCAGTGGGCTGGATCCTCTCACTCCAGCCAAGACAATACCCTGCAGACTTGCCTACAGGCCGATGGATTTGTGATTTTCATTTAAGGTTCCTCTTTCCAGATAACTCTAGCCTGTGATGGACTGGAAAAAAAAAAAACAAAAACAGCCAAGACAACCAGATTCTGCTCTGGGTTTGGATTTTTTTCCTGGTAAAGTGGCATTGGGGAGGAGGAAGCAGGAGAGGATCTGGGAATTCCGTTTGGATGGGCACCTTTGGGTAAACTTAGGGAGAAGGTTGGTGGGCAGGCGAACTGTGTACCAAGCTCACAGTGAAAGGAGCTGTCATAGATCTTGTTGAGCTCTCCTTCCAACCCAGTATGAGAAGTAGTAGAATTTTTCTGTAGGACCTAAAGGCTCTGAAGACTAAATAAATAAGACCTAAAGGCCATATGACTGGGAGAAGGAAAAGGATGAGAGGATTTTGGAGTAAGTCACAGAGAAGATTAAGCACACTGTTGGATGTTTACAATGTATTTCTTTGGACTTGGATGTTTACAATGTATTTTTTTGGGCTACTCGGTTTGTAGGAGTTGAGAAAATGGTGGGAGGGCTAATGTCCTCCTCCAGCCATCTCAAAGCAACTTGAGTGCCCAGGAACCCTTCAGCCGCTCACCCTCCTCTGGCGCCCCCTGTGGGTGGATTTGGTGGATTTTGCAAGCAGCAGCCTGTTTCCGCACAGCTCAGCTGGATGCTGGTAGGTTTGAGCCAAAGGGTTCTAATTAGTATGAAGGTGGGCTGCTCCACACTCTTCATAAAGATATAAATCTGGATTCTCACTGACCAGATGCCTCACTGTTTAAAGCTTAGGAAACAACAGATGGATAAAAAAATTCCAAAGTTAAAAATAAACCATAAAGTAATTAGAATAAAATATGAATAAATTTTAAAAAAGATTAATGGTCCAGGCATGGTGGCATACATCTGTAATCCCAGTACTCTTGAGCATAGGCAAGAGCGCCATGAGTTCAAGTCCTGCCAGGTTGACGTGTTGAGATCCATCTTGATAAAACCAACCAAACAAAAATGTCAAAATATTCACAAGGCAGGTTTTCTAGGTCAGTAACCAAGCAGGTGAATCATAGATTTGACTATCAAAAACTGAAAAGGGAGTACAGACTGTGGTTTCAGTATCCAGTATTGGAAAGAAAAAATAAGAGTCCACATAGTAATAGGTACTAGAAACAAAATCAAAACAAGCAATAAATTATTTTTAAAGCTTGAAACACAAAGCCGCATCTGCAATACGAAATCAGTTCCTACAAGGACAATGACTCCAAACCACAGACCATGAACTGGAAGTTTCAAAAGAAGCAGAAACAGCCAGAAAGCACATGGGAACGATCTAGGCAGCTGTTCTCAGGACTCAAGCGTCTTCACACTTCCTGTGTCTTTGGCTGGAAGCATCATCCCCCAGGCGACAAAGTAGCTGCTGTTCACTTCTTTTAGCTCAGCAGCTCTGGAGGGACTAAGAGCTGCCTTTGGGAGGTGGTGGAGCCTGGGAGAGGCATGGCCTTGTAGGAAGTACTTAGGGGCACGGAAGGGAGAGGGGCTTGGTTTTGGAGTGGTCTAGAACCCTGGACCCTTTCCCTTTTGCGCCTTGGCTGTGAAGAGCAGGAGGGAGGGCGTCCTGTTGTTTGCTTGGTGTTATTTTCTATGTGTCTTGTTTGATGGTACTGGGGGTTGGAGCTACGGCCTTGCACATGCTAAGCAAGCACTCTATCAGTGGGCTACCTGAGAAGCAGCTTTGTACCCAAGTGATAAATACACAACTTGCCACAGTCCAAAGCAACAGGACTAACCAAAGGTAGACCAGACCCTCTATATCACTGAGTAGAAAGAAACTTTTGAACACACACACACACACACACACACACACACACGAGGACATGATGGCTTCTAGGTACGGTTGAGGAGACAATTTATTGTAGACATGAGGGAGAGAACAGCCAGAGGCATCTGAAAGGGTCCAGACTGAACATGGCCAGTAAACTACTGAACCAGAGAGAAGAGAGAGAGAGAGAGAGAGAGAGAGAGAGAGAGAGAGAGAGAGAGAGAGAGGTTTTTCAAAATAGGGTTTCTCTGTGTATCCTTGGATATCCTGGAACTCACTCTGTAGACCAGGCTGGCCTCGAACCCAGAGATCCGTCTGCCTCTGCCCCCCCAAGTTCTGGGATGAAAGGTCCACCACTGCCCAGTGACAACCTTCTCTCTTTGTATCAGGCATTTCACACAGTGAGGCAAAGCTGACTGATATGGAAGATCCATATCAAGAATGATTTCTGCATTTGCTTTCTATTTAATGACATGAAAATGCCACAGGGACACCATGCAGTTCCTTTTAGAAGTTTGCATGTGGAGAATAGAAGAAAACTATGGCAATTCCTGAAGAGATCCAGATAGATATGCGCTATTATAAAAATGTACAAATATTGGCGAATTGTCTAGCTTTGAGCATTTTTTTTGGCAGTTAGTAAAAATAGCCTCTCATTTCAGCATTTCTGGGTTTATGAATGACCTTGGCATCTTTTCCTAGGTAGCGAAGTTTCTCTTTAGAGACTAGCTTTTTCTATTGGATCATTGATCTGCTTATTATAATTCTGAGGACTCTGTAGAGTAGGCAGAGTGCCCCTTCATTGGGAATATGAGCTGCAAATAGTTCTGCCATTTTTCTTTTGACTCCTGCTGTCGCCAGTCAGTCGGCTACAGGTCCTTTGGCTCCACCCAGGTATACCCTGTGAGAGGGCAAGGGGATCTCTTCCAGGACTGGTCTCAGCAGTCTTCCTTTCTCTTAGGTTTTGCAGTAGCAAGTGGTGAAAGGAAGCAGATGGAAGCTGAGACAGTCCTCCAACTGTCGTCAATCAAGAATCTCTCCCTACTTTACTATCTACCCTTGTATGTTTCTTTTGAGACAGGAGCTCACATAATCCCAGGCTGGCCTCAAACTCTCTGTAGCCAAGGATAAGCCTGACCTTTTGGTCCTCCTGCTCCCACCTTCCAAGTGCTGGTATTACAGGCTCGAGTCACCAAGTCAGCTTTAATGCAGTGCTCGGGATTGAATGGAGGTCTTCATGCACTAGGCGAACACTCTACCAAGTGAGCTACAAACAAAGCTCTCTGCCAATTTTTGTGCAAAAAAAGATTTAAGAAACTGAGTTTGAAGGAAAACTAGACTACTTTATCTACCAGAAGTCTTGTGAGCACTACGTTGTCACTATGGTCTGAGTGTTTGTATCCATCCAAAACTCATATGTTGAGCCAAATTTGCTTAATAACATTAAAAGGAGAGCATTGTTTTAACTTCAGCACAGTGACTGCACCTTAATCTATGGCTATTTCAGCCAGCAATTGCAACTCTGCAGTTACCCGTCTACTTCTCTGGCAGCAGCCCAGCCACTCAGGACACAACCTGGCAGGAATTCTCTTCCACACGCACCAGCCCTGTTGCTGCCACTAAAGGTAGTTTTAACTAAACCTCTATAGTCCTATTTATAAATAAGACTTGAGGTTCAAAGGCTGGGGTGAAAACCTGCTAGCTCAGAGGTATATAAGCACCAGTTAAAAGCAAGCATGCTGTGGGGTCTTTGGGCAGCTATTACGTCATAGAGACAGAGATCTCATAAATAGGATTGGCATCTATACTTGCTTGAGTATGAAATGACAGCCATTGTTGGTGGTGTTATTTTGGAAGGTTCTGGAAACTTGAGGAGTGGGGCCTAGTTGGAGGAAGTTGGTCACTCAAGTTGTACCTTTGGAGATTATCTTTGGGTCCTTGCTTTCTACTTCTGGTTCTGCATAAGGTGTATAGCCTCTGGAACCCAAATGACCGGTATCTTTTCCTTGTAGCACTAGCTTATGATACTTTGTATCTCAAATGGACTGAGACTCCGGGTATGCTGGGGAGGTTTCCTTGACCTCTCCCCTGACCTGGGACCTCTTTTTAATCCCATCTCTCAACAGAGATGTCAGGTTTAGGGCTTTTTTTTTTTCCTCTGAGAAGTTTATTCACTAGTATTACCCTTCAGCACTGTCTCTCAACAAAAGTCACCAAGGTCTGGAAAGGGAGAGTGGCTATAACTAGAGGTTTCTCTCCTGCCCTCCAGCTCCAGAATAACCACTCTGAGGCTTACAAACTGACCAATTGCTCAGGCTTCTTACTGGCTAGCTCCCTATATTTAAATTAACCCATCCCTATTAATCAGTGTATTGTGATGTGCCCCGTGGCTTACAGGTAATGCTCTGGCTTCTCACCCCCCTGGCAGCTGCTCGTGTCTCTCTCAATTCGGCCTCTTTCTCCCTGTATTCAGTTTGGCTTTCCCACCTAGGTATATTCTATCCTGCCACAGGCCAAAGCAGCTTCATTCATCAACCAATAAAGGCTACACATATTCTCAGTGTACGGAAGGACATCCCACATCAAGTGACATTACAGATATGGCCAGAGTTGGAATGTGTATCCCACATAGACCCAGAACTTCACATCTGGCCAATCCAAAAGTGATGGCCCAGAATAAGTCCTAGGTCTCTTTACAAAATAGGTTTTGGAAAACAAACAAACAAACAAACAAACAAAAAGTCCTCCTTTCCTTTAGACTTAATCCTAAAAGGTTATCAGTCTTGAACAGTAAGTGTCTGTCACAAAATCTGCTCAAGAGCAAGAAAGGGCTAAGAGATAGAAAAAGTCCCCCAAACATTGTAGGAGCCCTGGATCCAGCCATGTCTGAAAGCCACTGACAACTAGACTTTTAATCTATATGAGTTAGAGCATAGCTTTGTTTGGTTAAGGACACTTTGAATTGCTTTTTTATCTCATAAACTTTCAAGCAATTCCTGAGAGTTTTAGCCCATGACAAACACTGGAATGCAGGCAGCTGGGCTGGATTTAAAGCCTTAGCTACTGCTGTCAGACCCATTGCAAAGCACTGACTGGCAAGGGCCTGCATCTGAAGTGTCTCTGGGATGATTTACACACACAGAGTACATCACGATGTGCTCTGCTTTGTCTCTGAGGATTTCCCTGACTGTTGAGTTCAGCCTAAAGTGCATCTCTCTGCCCACGCTCTCGAAACCATGCATTTGGCACTGAAGCATGCTCCGTCTCCTCTGCCATTGTCCTGAGCTGTTTTTTTGGTCTTGGCAATTGGGCTGCCCTTGGACTTTTCTGATGTGAACGCCTCCAGACCAAGGCTGGGTCTTTATCGATTAAATTCTCCCACAAGGCTCTTAGCACAGGCCTCAGCATATGGATTGAAGTTGTGGGTGACAGCAAGGGGCAGTGGGAAGAGCTCAGGCTTTGAATCCTGGGTCTGCTGTCTTCTAATGAGATGGCCATTGGCGACTTACTTAACCTATTCTGAGCCTTAAGAGACTGATTACGGAGACGGCATGATCTAGCATTTTCGTTGCTCTGAGAAACGACTGTAGAGTAGGACTTTGTTTTTATCTATTTATTTTGCTGTGCTGGGGATCAAACCCAGGATTTTTATGGCAGGCAAGACCTCTACCACTGTTGTTAGGTTCCCCTGCCCTCTCCCCACAACTGGGACTTCTTTTAAATGACTCTGATCCTATTCCACTCATGAGAGTAAAGCCTTCATGATACAACCGGCTTGCATAGGTGCCATGTCTTAAGCAATATCATCACCTAAGTGATTAGATTTCAGCATATGAACTTGGGAATGACATAATTAGACCACACGCAGTAATAGTTTATTTATTCGCTCCTTGCTTTGTTGTTGTTTTTGTTTGTTGGTGATACAGGGTCTCATTGTGTCACCCAGGCTGTCCTGGAATTCACTATACAGATCAGATCAGCATTAAACTCACACTCCTCCTGCCTCTGCCTCCCAAGTGCTGGGATCACAGGTGTACCCACTCACAACTGTTTGTGCCACACAGACTTGGCAATCCCTAAGGTGTAATCATGAGGTTCTGCTGGCTAAAACTTTTAAGAGACTGGAGAGATGACTTAGTGGTTAAGAGCACCCACTGTTCTTGTTGAGGATTTGTTCCCAGCACCCTGTGGCAGCTCACAACTGTCTATAACTCTAGTTCCAGGGCAGCTACTGCCCTCTTCTGGCCTCAAAAGGCACCAGATGCACACATGGTATATGTACATAAATACAGGCAAATTTTTAAAAAGACATACAGGTTGCGTTTTAGACAGGCATGGTGGCACGTGCTCTTAATCCCAACACATGGGAGGCAGAGGCAGATGGATCTCTGAGTTCAAGGCCAGCCGGTCTACAGAGCAAGTTCCAGGCCAACTGGGGCTACACAGAGAAATCCTGTCTCGAATAAGAAAACAAAACAAACAAACAAAAACAGCAGCAATATTACATACTTGTTGCGAACAGTAGTTTTATATAAATGGACAAAATGCCTGCTCCGTGGTTTGATTAAGGGGAAGGTTTTAAGATGGAGAGAATAGCCAGAGGCATCAGGAAGAGCAAAGAAAAAATAAGAGATTGAATCTGGCCAGCAGACTGGACCTGGCCATTAGAGGCAGGACCAGGGGTGGGGGATATGGAGGGGGAGGAGAAAGACAGGCAGACAGACAGACAGACAGGCAGACAGAGACTGGTTGTGAGTGGAAGACAAAAAAGCGAGCATAGCTGAAATAACAGGGTCATGAGGAGAATGAATAGCTGGGAGAGAGAAGCCTGTGAGCTGAAGGGAGTTCAGGGGAGGAGAGGAGAGGAGAGCGTGGATGCTAGCGTGTGCAACAGGTATTATGGTACTGAGGGCGCCTGGAGGCCAGTGTTGACTTTGGTATACTAATAGGCACTATAGATATCCATTTGTTCTTTCTGCCAATGAGAAGGGAAATGGCTACTTTTGGTAGAGGGGAACTGGCTTCACAAGTCCCTGAAGAATCTAGCCTTTGTCTAACTGCCAGAATTTGGAGAAATAGAGTTTTTTTTTTTTTGCTTTGTTTTGTTTTTCGGTTTTTGTTTATTTTTGGCCTGAGATGTGATGATTTCATTTTTTTCTAATTTTAAAACAAATTTTATTTTTTCAAAGTGTGTATGTGGTACATATGTACAAGTGTTCCTGTGCATGGATATGCTGTGGAATAATCCTCTTGTACACTGTAAAGATTTGTCACTCAAACTGGCTTAATAAAACACTAATTGTCTAGTAGCCAGTCAGGAAGTATAGGTGGGGCAACCAAACTAAGGATGATGGAAAGAAGAAGGGTGGAGTCAGGAGATACTCGGAGAGAGCAAGATGAACATGCTGTACTGAGAAAAGGTACCACCACATGGCAGAGCATAAATAAGGAACATGGGTTAACTTAAAATGTAAGAGCTAGTTAATAATAAGTCTGACCTATTGGCTGAGCATTTATAAGTACTATTAAGCCCCTGTGTGGTAATTTGGGAGTGGCTGCTGAATATTTGGGATCAAGCAGCTCTGAGACAGGAAACTTCAGCCTACATGGGAATACATGTGTGTGTGAGTCAAATTTGAGAGCTGGCATCCTTTTGTTTCATTCTCCACTGTTCATGTCTGAGACAGAGTCTCACCTGAGCCCAGAGTGCTCCATTCTGTTAGGGCATCCCCAGTGTCCACATCCAGAGTGTTGGGATTGCAGGAAGGCCACCAAGTCCACCTGACATTTACATGGGTGCTGGAGATCCAAATCCCAGCCTTCATACTTGCACAGCGAGCACTCATTGAGCCATCTCCACAGCCCCTAATTTAAAAAAATTATTAATTATTGCCAAGAGTGTTGATACACATCTTTTATTCCAGCACTCAGGAAGCAGAGGCCAGTGGAGCTCTGTGAGTCTGAGGCCAGGCTGGTCTATGTGGTGAGTTCCAGGTCTGTTGTATGAAGGCTGCTATAGGAAGACTCTGCCCCAAAAAATTATATTATTATGTGTGACGGCATGACGTGTGTGGGCACACATGCCACAGTGTCCATGTGGACATGAGAGAGCAACTCTGTGGAGATGGTCCTCTCCTTTCGCCTGTGTGTGAATTCTGGAGTCAGAGTTTAGACCTTGCGGCTTGTTTTATCTTGCTAGCTTTATCTTGCCTACCCTTCTCCTTTGACATTTTCTGTTTTTTCTAGCACACAACTGGGCTGTATTTCTTTTTATACTGTGTGTGTGTGTGTGTGTGTGTGTGTGTGTGTGTGTGTGTGTGTCTATATGTCACAAGTATGCCTGGTGCCTACAGTGGTCGGAAGAGGACATCAGATTCCTGGAACTGGAGCTACACATGGTTATTAATTGCCATGTGGAAGCTTAGAACAGAACCTAGATTCCCTGCAAGAGCAACAAGTGCTCTTAATTGTTGACTGAGGTTTCTGTCCCACCTGGTCCTGCAGCCATTCAGCCCTAAAGAAACACACAGAGGTCTACATTAATTATAAACTGATTGGCCTAGTAGCTCAGGCTTCTTATTAACTCCTATAACTTATATTAGCCCATAATTCTTGTCTGTGTTAGCCACGTGGCATGGTGCCTTTTTTGGTGAGGCAGTCACATCTTGCTTGCTCTGTGTCTGTCTTCCTCTGTCGCTAGACGACTGCAGACTGAATCTTTCCTCTTCCCAGAATTCTCCTGTTCTCATGGCCCCACCTCTACGCTCTGCCTGACTACTGGCCAATCAGCGTTTATTTAAAATACAAGTGACAGGGTACAGACTATTGTCCCACAGCTCTTAATCACTAAGCCATCCTTTTGATCCTGACTACATTTCTTCAAGTGTATGCATGTGTGTATACGTGTGTGGGGGGGTGCATGTGAACATTGTTTTTTCCTCTATGACTCTATGACTTATGCTTTTGAGATAGGGTCTTTCATTAAAGCTGGAGCTTGCTGTTTTTCTGATCCATGTGATCCTTCTGTCTTCATTCCTCTTCTTCTACTGCTGAGGTTGCAAACATATGCATAGCCACAGTGGGTGTTTTATTTCTATCTATCTATCTATCTATCTATCTATCTATCTATCTATCTATCTATCCATCCGTCTGTTTGTTTGTTTATTATGAGATAGAGTCTTTCTATGTAGTTCTGGTTGTCCTATAACTCACTGTGTAGATCAAGCTAGTCTTGAACTCACAGAGATCCACTTGCCTCTACCTCCAAGTTCTGGAATTAGGAGCGTGTGCTGCCAAGCCTGGCTAGTTTTCTTGGTTTTGGTTTAGGACTTTTTTTTTTTTTGAGACAGCTCTGGCTCTCCTGGGACTCATTTTGTAGTCCAGGCTGGCTTTGAACTCACAGATATCTGCCAGCCTCTGCCTCCTGAGTGCTGGGATTAAAGGCGTGTGCAGCTACTGCCCAGCTTGTTTTTGTTTTTAAATGTGGGTGCTGGGATCAATACTTGGGTCCTCATGTCTTCGTAGCAAGTGTCTTTGCCCACTGAATCAACCCTCTAGTACTTAGACATTCATATTTTTCTATGCGATTGTGTGGGGCTATATGATTTTTTAAAAAGTTAGATCTAGTCATTTTAGGTTTTTCTTCTAAACCACCTCCAGGCCATCTGCTGAATCACTCTAAGAACTTATAGACCTCTTGATCCCAAAGACGGAAAGAGCCTGGGACCCTGAATGACAGTGTGGAGTACAGTGCCCCTGCCAACACATTCCCATGAGGACATGAACAAGGAAGGAATTTTCACTGTGTTCCTGGTACTTTGGGCTCTCTGTTATAGCAGCACAGCCTAGCCCACCATCAGCCAGCACCAACCTAAGTGAAAGGGATTTCCAGGAAGAAACTGGCCTGCTCATGGGATCAACAGAGGCTCAGAAAGGCAGCTTCAGAGACCAGGATGAGAGGATGGGCTTATCACAGAGAGGGCGCTACTTCAGGACTACAGTCCAACGATTTATCTCTTCATTCTAATGTTAAAAGTCCTGGAAGAAAGGGTCTGTCTGGTCAAGCTGATCAGATGTTCTTCTCTTTACCTACAAGATAATAGATGTTTGATTTATTTATTTATTTTTTTAAGGTTTTTGTTGATTTGAGGGTTTCACTTGTTTTATTTAATACTTTTAAATATTTATTTATTTATTATGTATACAATATTCTTTCTGCGTGTACGCCTGAAGGCCAGAAAAGGGCACCAGACCTTATTACAGATGGTTGTGAGTCACTATGTGGTTGCTGGGAATTGAACTCAGGACCTTTGGAAGAACAGGCAATGCTCTTAACCACTGAGCCATCTCTCCAGCCCCCACTTGTTTGTTTTTAAAAGGATAGTCTTACTGTGTAACTGAGGCTGGCCTGGAGCTTTCTATATAACTCAGAGATTTAAAAGGAATGATATATTTCTGAGTTTTTCCTGTCCATGACATACTGGTCAAAAAGCACAGACAGAAGCTGGGTGTGGTGGTGCACACCTCGAATTGCAGAATTTGAGAGGCAGCGGAAGGCAAATTTCTGTGAGTTCAAGGCCAACCTGGTCTGGTCTACGTAGTGAGTTCCAGGTCAGCCAACCAGCATTATATAGAGTGACCCTGTCTCAAAGGGGCAGGGGGAGGGCGGAGAAAACTAGCAGAGTCTTGCCATGTATGTCAGGTTGGCCTCAAACCAATGACTCTTCTGCCTCTGGTTTCCCAAGTTCTGGGATTATAGGAATGAGCCAGCATGCCTGGTTAGACCTTTGAGCTCAGTTCCTACTAATTGTATTTAATGAGAAGAGGGAAATTTCAAGAGGAAATAAAGGAGAGGTAGACACAGGGTCAGTTTCTAACATAAGCACATAGCTTTCCTGCTCCCATACCAGCCACGTGTCCCCCCAAATGTGTCCCAGTGGATGGGGGGCATATATGGTGGATATATATATATATATATATATATATATGATAGTAAGAGTTGCTGGACCAAAAGAAGGGATATGAAGGGAAGAGCATAAATAAAGCCCCAAGCTACATGCAAATTTTTCTCTTTGTCTTACTCACTGAACATGTAGGAATGGGACATTTGATTATCAGTGTTATCTAAGAACAGAAACAAGGGAGGTAAAAATCAACATGGCTTGCAGCTGTATCATTTATACCTGGAGTTTGTTGCAAAATAAAATACTCAGACCAGGTATGATGGCTCACACCTGGAGTTCCTGCACCCAGGCACTGAAGACAAGAGGCCTGTGACCTGGGGGTCAACCTAGGCTACACAGTGAGATGCTTATCTCAATAAAGAAAGAAAGAAAGATGGAAAAATTCAGTGAGTTGACTGGATCTAAAATTAAAATAAGGAAATCAATAGCTTCTCCATTTATAACAGCACTGCCTACTTAAAGGGCGTAGTGGAAGTGGTGGCCACACTTACTATAGCAACGGAAAAGACAGAGGGCCTAAGAATAGAAGAAGGAAGAGATGCACAAAATCCATGCAGAGGAAACTCCCAAAGGCTGCTGAAAGACACCAGAGAAGACTGGAGACAGGGCCTCATTCTCCAGACATGGCATGGAACTCACAGTAATCCTCCTGCTTCAGCCTTGTAAATACTGGGATTACAGGTGTGCTGCAGTCTTCTGTAGCCCATCCTGGCTGTGGATTCCTGCTCTTCCTGCCTCCACCTCTGGGCTGTTGGTATTACATCTCCACCATGTCCATTGCGATTGTTGGCCTATTTTTGAAGAGAAAGTCAGCACCATTTCAGTCCAGAACAACCCCCACCTATTAAGTACTCACCCAGAGGCTTGGCCCCACAGAGTCCTCCTGGCCAGGATTTACCACCCACAGTTCCTTTCATTCTATTCTTGGTCACTTATTGTAGTGGTTTGAATGAAAATGGCTTCCATAGGCCCACAGGGAATGGCACTGTTAGGAGGTGTGGCCTTATTGGAGGTTTTGGCCTGGTTGGAGGAAGTGTGTCATTGGGGGTGGGCTTTGAGGTCTCAGATACTCAAGCCAGGCCCAATGTCACTCTCTCTTCCTGCTCCCTGAGGATCCAGATGTAGAACTCTCAGCTACTTCTCCAGCACCATGTCTGCCTGCATGCTGTCATGCTTCCTGCCATGATGACAATGGACTAAATCTCTGAACTGTAAGGCCACCTCGGATAAATGTTTTCCTTATAAGAGTTGCTGTGAAGGGCAGGTGGTGGTGGCACATGCTTTTTATCTCAGCACTTGGGAAGCAGAAGCAGGCAGATCTCTGTGAGTTCAAGACCAGCCTGGTCTACAGAGTGAGTTCCAGGATAGCCAAGGATACACAGAGAAACCTTGTTTTGAAAAAAAAAAAACAAAAACAAACAAACAAGCAAACAGAGTTGCAGTAGTCATGGTGTTTCTTCACAACAATGAAACCACAACTGAGGCACTTATTAAAGCTGGTGGATGATAAATACTCCCTTATGAATAAGAAGTGTGTGTATGTGTGTGTGTGTGTGCGCGCGCGTGCGCACACGCACATATATTCACGTGGCTGCATGTGCACAGGTGTGCACGTGGAGGCCAGAGAACAACTTTTGATATCCTGCCATAGGAGTCATCCATTTTAATTTTTTCAGACAGGGCCCCTCACTGAGACCCAGAGTTTGGGCTGGGCGGTGATGGTGCACTCCTTTATTCCAGGCACTCAGGAGACAGAGGCAGGCAGAATTCTGGGAGTTTGAGGTCCACAGGATATAGACCAGGATGTTCTGAATTCCAGGACAGCCAGGACTATACAGAAAAACCCTGCCTCATAAAAACAAAATAATAACAACCAAGTTCCCAAGGATTGCCCATCAGGCTGTGCTGACTGGATGCTGAGCCCCAAGGATTATATTGTCTCCTCCTCAGGGCTGGAATTACAAGCACTTGCCACCAGTCTTGGCTTTTTACACAAATGTTAGTGATCAAACTTAGGTTCATTTACAGATGGTTATTTCCCCAGCCACAGGAATAAAGAGTCTTAAGTCTGGGCATAATGTACATGCCTGTAACTCTAGGACATAGGAAATAAAGGCAAGTGTCGGGAACCTCGAAGTCGGCTCAAGACACCCCAAGACCGAGTTCTCAGCACAAAAGTTGATTTGCCCCAAAGGGACAGAAGGCAGGGATAAGGGACAACGACAGGAGATAGAGGGAGAGGGAGAAGGGAAGGGAGCAAGGGAGAGGGGAGAAAAGGGGCAAGGGAGAGGGGTAGGGAGTGTTTGTCCTTGGGGACTGTCTCTGGATAGAGAGGAGACAGATGAGGCACATGGGAAAATGGAGATTTATAAAGGTAAGAGGGGATGAAATACCTCGTCATATGGTGGCTCACAGCCATCCTTGACTCCTGTTCCAGGGAGCCTGATGCTCTCTTCTGACCTTCTTGGGACCAAGCACACACATGGTGCACATTAACGTAGGTAAAACACTCACACATAGAATAAAATAAATCTAGTTAAATAAGAATAATATGAGTTTAAAGTCAACCTGAGTGACAGGGTTTGAGGCTATCCTGAGTAATATGAGAACCTGTCTCTAAACAAAACAAAAGAATAAATTTCTGAAGGCAAAAACACTCTGCTGGGCCTCTGGGGACCAGATTATTAGGGTGGGTTTGGGTCATGGTAACCTTGAGGTTTGGAAGGCTACAGGATCCTCAAAGGTCAAGCAAGGGGCTGAGGCATTACAAGGCCCTGGGTGTAATCTCTAGTACCTCATAGCCAGAAAGGAGACCCCAGGCCAAGCCACAGGCAGGCTTTGTCTGCAGTCAGGAAGCAGCGTCCAGTCCCTTCTCTGCGTCTTTGTTCCTCTGCTGACTGGCACTTTGGGTTGGACACCTGATTCTCTTCTTGTCATCGCTCCTGCTGGGACACGGTGCTGCCCCCTGCTAGCCTGGTGACTAAATTTGGCCAGCTCTGGGCATATCTTTTGTTCCATGCATCAGGGTCTGGCAACTGGCCTGGTCTCTTGCTGGGAACTGAATCACCTTAGACTGCCCCTGGTTTGGTTTGGCTTCTCGAATATCAGGACAACAATTAACAGTTCGGATTTATACGTCACACTGTACACCGAAATAGAAGCCAAGCAAATCGGTGATTTACCTTTTTTTTTTAAAGCTATACAAGTATTTAAAAAGCGATGGGCACGTTAGATCACACCTCTAATCCCAGCACTCAGGAGGCCGAGTCAGGCGGATCTCTGTGAATTCAGGGCCAGCCTGGTCTACAGAGTGAGTCCCAGGTCAGGGCTGTGTAGAGTGGTACTGTGGGGTGTGGGGAAGGAATGGGAACGGGCAGTAGAATGCGGTGTCGCCGGCCTAAGAGCCTTTGGTGAAAGCAGGAGATTTCTGGGAGTTCAAGGCCATCCCAAGCCACGTGGTGATTCTGAGGCCAGCTTGAGCTGCATAGTGAGATCCAGTCTGAAAATCAAAATGAAACAAGGGCTGATCATGTAGCTCTCCCAGAGAACATTCGCCTCATAAGTGCGGGGCCTTGAGTCAGTCCCCACCACCAAAGCAGAACCTCAGACACATTCCTTCATCATTCTGTCATCAGAGCAATCTTAAAATATTATTCCAATAGTCCAGAAGCCTCCAAAAACTGATCAATTCAACTATTAAAAAAATTACTCCTATAGTCTCAGCCCCGGGGAGGCTGAGGCAAGGAGGCCATGGAAAGTTCAAGGCTAGCCTGGGCTCCAGAGTGAGCTCTTGCTTTAAAACAAATGAATTTAAATCCAGGCATAGCAGAGCTAGAGTTGGGTTAATGGTTAAGAGTACTGGTTGCTATTCTAGGACCCCTGAGGTTGATTCCCAGCACCTTCATGGTGTTTCGCATCTGTAACTCGAGTTCCAGAGGACCCAACACAGTCTTCTGGGCTTCGTAGGCTTGGGGCTTAGAGCCATTTTGGTCACAGGTCCTAAAGGCTGTGGCCAACATGGATGAACAACTCAAGGGAGATGAACTGGGAGAGCCTGGGTCTTAGCAGGTATAACAAACTGGGCTGCTTGCTTGTTCTGCTGGGGCTCAACTTCTTGCTAAGCACAGGGTCCAAAGTGGCCAAGCAGCAGCTCATTCCGGCCTATGATACCTCGGAGCTCCTGGCCTGGTGGAGTAGCCTATGCAGATACAGCTCAATTAAAATGCTACTTTTTTTGATTATAAGGAATCCTCCCCAAGTCAGCAGATGTGCACACCAGCTCCTGGGCCCCAGCCTCCTCTTCCTGTTATTCCAGACCCTAGTGAGCTGCATGAAGAATTAGAGTGCCTGCCTAGGACATCCAGATCAGTGTCTGCACCAAGCATCTCATGTCTCCCAAGCAGTACCCAGTGGAGGGTAACTACGACGTTTTTTCCTGGCCAAGGGAAATGTCCCCACCAAGAGCTTCACTGCCATCCTGTTTGCTACTGTCGGGTATGTAAGTCTCTCAACAACCTCCTTTTCTCCTTGACCACCTGAATGCTCTTCTGCAACACACAGGAAAAGATGGCAGATTGTGCCAAGAGTCGGGGTTGGTTCCCAGGCCCCCTCAACTATAGCAGCAGAAGTAGAAAAATATTGCCATCCCCTCCACTGAGCTGTCTAAACAGATTATCAAGTAGGCCTGGTGGATGGAGATGCTTGTCTGGTTCTGGGTAGGCAGTCGTGGCTTTTTCAAAAACCCCAGTGCACAAAAAGGAAGGAAGGAAGGAAGGAAGGAAGGAAGGAAGGAAGGAAGGAAGGAAGGAAGGAAAGAAAGAAAAACACTGAATGGTGGTGGTACAGCACTCGGAGGCAGAGGCAGGTGGATCTCCGTGAGTTCAAGGCCAACTTGGTCCATAGAGCAAGTTCTAGGACAGGCTCCAAAAGCTACGGAGAGAAACCCTGTCTAGAAATACCAAAAAACAAAACAAAACAAAACAGAAAACAAATAAACAGTGCCTGCTTCCTGAATGAATGAGGACCAACATCTTAAACAAAGCAAACAGTGAACTCAGGTCTATCACAGCACAGCACTCAGTCATCGTCATCTGTGCAGGCTAAAGGGTTCCTTTTTCTCTTTTGTCATAACTTGGATTCATCTGTTCATCATAAGCTGCAACATTTTTTAATGTGTCATTTAAAAAAGGGTGGAGTCGGGTGGTGGTGGCACACATCTTTAATCCCAGCACTTGGGAGGCAGAGACAGACGGATTTCTGTGAGTTTGAGGCCAGCTTGGTCTATAGAGTGAGTTCCAGGACAGACTCCAAAACTACAGAGAAACCCTGTTTCAAAAAATCAAAAAAGAAGAAGAAAGAAAGAAAGAAGGGGGGGGAAATTAATGCCAGCATGGTGGTATATGCCTGTGTGTGTGATATATACAGTGTGTTTATGTGCATGTGTCTGAATGCGAAGTCCAGAGGAGGACTTCAGGTGTCCTACTCAATCAGTCATCTCCATTTAATTCCTTTGGGACAGAGTCTCTCACAGGAGCTAGGCTGGGGCCATAACCTCAGTGATCCCCTTGTCTCTGCCACCCTCGGCGCTGCAGTTACTGTTACACCAGCTTTTATTATTTACTGTTTTTAAGGTGAGTGCTGGTATCTGAACTCGGATCCTCAAGTAGACATAGCAGGCACTCTTGCTCACTGAGCCAGCCCTTACAGTGCATGTCTTGTATAGATGCAGCCAGCGGATAACTGGTGATGTTTGCATAGCAGGTGGATTTGCATTGGCTGGTTGGTGAGGGCTGTGGACGATTGACTTTTCATCATCTTGTGAGAGAGGAGCTGTGCTGGCTCAATACTGCTCTCAGACAGCAGCTCTTACTGTGGGCCTCTGGTTATGTATTCCACTGCTGGCTTTTGTTGGTGCTGTTGGTGGGTTTTGTCTATTTGTTTTATTTTGTCTTTGAGACAGGGTCTTGCAGTTTACCCTAAACCGGCCTTGAACTCTCGACCCCTCTGTCTCAGCCTCTTCAGTACAGGCATTGATTGTAGGTTTGCTCTACCACCCTCAGCTATTCAAAAGATTTTGATGTGCCAGGTTCTATTTTGGTGCATGGTTCTAAACATTTCACAGCCAGTGATGGCAGTCAGCTGATCTCTTTCATCTGTTTCCCTGAAATCATCCTCCTTCCTCTATCTGACCCTGTCTCCACAAGGTTGACCTCTGTTAATGGAATCAGTGGGCTCCCTTGTAGTTTGGCTTCAAATCGGGTTGATCTAGCAGAGACCTGCCACCTAGAGTTCAGAAAGGCCCCTTTTCTGGCAGGCAGGATGGCCCAGTTCTTGGGCCGGTATTTCCCTTTCTGCCCTCAGACATTCCATGCCTCCCACCTTCTGACTTTCTAATGGTCCTGCTGGTCCCAGACCTGAGAACTCCTATTATCCTTATGAGTTTGCTTTATTCTGTCCTAAAAAACAAGCAAACAATCCGAGACTCAACTCTTAATCCTAGTTTGAATTTCCAAGAAGAATATGAAGATGCAGGTACCATCCAGCCAATCAGTGCTAATGGTAGTTCCGTCTTCTGGATGAGGAATCTGAGATTAGAAAGAATTGGCAGGTGGAGGAAAGAAAAACTCAGTGCAAAGCACAGAACCTCAGACTAAGCTGAGGGCCTTGCAGTCATCTCCAGAGGGAGCCAGATTCCCAACCTTACTTTCTCCTTTAAATCCACACTTAGTGACACCATTGTTCTCTGTCTATTGAGAACCCAACATGTTTCTGAATTTGTAAAGCCAGAGAATCCTCTGGGTTTTGGAAGTCCCTCAGAACTGTGATCGCAAAATCTTTTTTGGCGGGGGAAAGGTTGAAACAGGGTTTCTCTGGCTGTCCTGGAACTCCCTTTGTAGACCAGTTTGGCCTCAAACTCAAAGAGCTCTACCTACCTTTGCCTCCCAAGTACTGGGATTAAAGGTGTGCGCTACTACCGCCCAGCTGTGATTGCAAAATCTTGTCCATTGAATGAAATATTCCGGAGCTTGGGAGTGGGAGCATGTGAACCAAATTCACCAATCAGATGCACTGGTCATCATGATTGGTTCAGGAATGTGATGTGGGATTCCCTTTTGTGTGCTGTGAAATGTTTTATGACCATTGGTTAATAAAGAAGCTACTTTGGCTTATGGCAGGGCAGAATATAGGCAGGTGGGAAAACTAAACTGAATGCAGGGAGAAAGAAGGTAGAGTCAGGGACACCATGTAGCTGCCAAAGGAAAAAGATGCCAGAACATTATCAGTAAGCCACAGCCTTGTGGTAATACTTAGATTACTAGAAATGGGTTAATTTAAGATGTAAGAGTTAGCTAGGAATATGTCCGAGCCATTGGCCAAACAGTGTTATAATTAATATAGCTTCTGCGTCGTTACTTGGGTCTGGGTGGCCGGGAAATGAAAGTGGAGTCTCTGTCTAGAGGAATGGGCATTTTCCTCAGTCATAACCAATGATATCACCTTATTGGGACCATGTAGGGGTACGCCTTCATTTTTGCCAGGCTGCAGCTTGGTGGAGGATAAAAGCTGATCCTGGCTGGGACCACCATGTAGATAAAGGACTTTGGCAGTTCCGGGGTTTGAACCAGCGTTGTACGTGCTAGCAAGGCATCTGCCACTGAGCTGCATTCCCGGCTCAGATAAAGTTCCAGAAGTGGAACCAGCAAAGGAGAAAAACCGAGTTCTGTTCTTGCATTTCATAACCAAAATGTAAAGTAACTATTAAAGAGTTTCAGGTTTGAAATCTAACTCTTCAGTAGTTACTTTACATGTGACAACATATTTCCTTTCTCCCTACAGTAGGATAGGGCCCGCTTCTAGAGTTTCAACCTTCCTACTTACAATGGAGAGTTCTGACACAGTGAGAGACAGCCTGGGGTGGGAGGAGAGTGCATTAGCCACATAAACTTCCATGCATCCATCAAGAACCAACATAAATGTTACTATAGTTGTTCAGCCTTGCAAGAAACCGATTCAAGGTGAGTCCACTAGAGAGCACCTCACAGACACTCTCAATGCCAAAAAGAAAGTCTGTATTGCTGGCCACTAGTACACAGGGGACTTACCCAAGCCTTGCAGCCTTTTGTTCTTCATACACAAAAAAACATATCCTGCCTGTCATACTTCAGTTAGTAAGAGACAGAACTAAAGAAGCCAGAAAGCAAGGTTAGAACATTTAGGGACTTTCCTGGAACTATGGAGCAGGTCTTTCATGGACTGGGTCTTTGTTTCCATTTTGGCAGGTGTTGGGGCCTTATGTGCTGGGTTTGAAGGTCAGAACGTGCCTCCAACATGGTGTCATTTGGGCTAAGATCTGGGGGCTGTTGTAGAACTAGTTGCTCCTTCTTATATCCCCCTCCATGCTTCAAAAGTACATACACAAAAAGAAGATGACAGCCAGGCGGTGGTGGCGCACGCCTTTAATCCCAGCACTCAGGAGGCAGAGGCAAGCAGATCTCTGTGAGTTTGAGGCCAGCCTGGTCTACAAGAGCTAGTTCCAGGACAGGAGCCAAAAGCTACGGAGAAACCCTGTCTCGAAAAAATCCAAAAAAAAGAAAAAAAGAAAATGGACAGCACACACCTCTATTACAGCCCTCTCACACTGTGTTAGAAGCGTCTGCCACTGATACCTTTATTCAACAAGTTGTCTGAACCTTGCTCATTCTGGAAGTTTTAGTTTTTAGTAAAATGCCTGACACCAAGTTGGCACTAACTCTTCTAACATCTTCTGACTGAATAACCAAATGAAGACGGGCAGAGCGGAAACCATAGGAGTAGGCGGGAGAAGATGGATGGGGGCTGCCCCAGCAGTGCCAACGAAAAGTAATCACAATCTTAAATCTTTATTTGGAACAAGATGAACTTGATATTAATATTAATAGCAAAGTGTTATTTAGTTGACCTGGGCGAAAGTCCCCAGGGTGAGATTACTATTAGCTGGCATTTGTTGCGTGCCTCATTGGCAGGTGTTTGATAGAACACTGAATTAGAGCTTCCCCAGCTTGGCAATGGGAGGACAGAGGCAGGAAGGATGGAGGCTCTGGACTGCTCAGTTTCTTTAGCTTCAAGAGAACATATTTTAAGCTAAAAATAGAAGCTCCATCTTCCTTAACTATGGCTGGATCAAAAATGGGCAGACCTAAGCCATGAGGACCATAAGGATGAGCTTCTTTCTCTGAGAAAGACTGTAAACAAAGATGTTCTCTCCATGGATATGAACTGGAGGTTTTGTGGTCCTGACTGCCCCGGGAACCTGTTTGAGTGAAGCTGAAGACATGGAGCAGAGCAGAGAACAGAGCAGAGCCAAGAACACCCTGGCAGAAGGGATTCGGGGACACCTGCCACACCCAGGCAACGTTGACCTAACTCTGAAAAGTTCGCTCATGGGAGTTATGACAGCCCAAAGTGTACTTTTGAGTTTGTTTTGGATTTCTGTCACTTTATCCAATGTCTGGTAAGGAAACTGAGACTTGTCCAAGGTACTTTAGCTAGTGGTTAGGTGTGGTGCCATGCCTACAACCTTAGCACTGGGGAGGTAAAGGCAGGAGGACCCTGAATTCATGGGCGTCCTTGTTACATAGGGTTAAAGGCTGGTCTGAGATACACAAGCCTGTAGCAAAGATAGTCTTGGACCCTTGATCCACTTGCTTCCACTTCCTCAGTCCTGGAGTCCGTTTGCTACAATGCCTTGTTGTGCACAGAGCAGGGGTTGAAGACAGGGATTTGGGAATGCCAAGCAAGCACTCTACCTATTGAGCAACATCCCCAGCTCCACCTTTAGAGAGCTGGGCTTCATTCCAAATATGCCAAATAAATCTCTTCCGAGCCCATTCACTCGTCCCTCTAACTAACCCATGATAAAAAGACAGGTTACTTGGCCTTGATCCCTAAGCCATTTGTTTGCCTCGTTAGGTGGTTTTCCTTGGACATGCTATTTCTGTCGCCTAGACCATTCCATGCCTCTTTTCTTTGCCCAGCAAACTCCAACTTGTTATACGTAGGGAGAGGTTTTGTTGGGACTGCTGGCTCCAAAATAAACACACAAAGATTTATTATTAATTATAAATGCTCAATCAATAGCTCATGCTTGTTACTAGCTAACTCTTACAACTTAAATCAAGCTATATCTATTAATCTACATTCTGCTATGTGGCAGCACCCCTCTTTTATCTTGCACCTCCTGTTTCCTCTCCATGTCTGGTTGCTGACTTCTCTAAATCCACCCTTCTTCTTCTAAGTGTCCTTAGTCTGGCTCTCCCACCTAACCTTATTCTGTCCAGCTATTTGCCAGTCAGCTTCTTTATTAAACCAATCACAGCTACAAATATTTACAGTGTAAAGGAATATTCCGTGGTTATAGGACTCAGGTTACATGTCACAACCCCACCTTCTCCCAGATTATCCTATATTCCTGGATAAGTGGATATATAAACATCTAAGTTTTCTCATGGTCATCTGTATTTTTTCATTCTCACTTTTATCACGATTATAACTGATTGATCCTTGCACAGTGCTTTAAAAATAACTTATCTCTCAATTCCTAAGGGCAAAAGTGTGTCTCTGCTGTTTAGTATGGAATTGTGGTTGTCCAAAACAAGAAAGCCATGTCTTCCCATAGTGATGAATACTGAAGCAAACCTAGAGAGAAGAAAATAAGATTTACAAAACCATCTGTGGGACTGTACTCCTGTGTAGTCGGGTCACAGCCAGGCCAAATGGGAGTCACTGTGATGAACGTCCCCTCATTCCGTTGTTCATCTGGGAAGCTGGTGGACAGGAGGATGTGGAGCAAAGTTTCCTAACAGGTTAGTTTTATCTGGCATGACGAGGAAATACCCCCTGTTCTGCTTTAACCTTTGTAAGATAAATAACTTCAAAATGACCTGTCACCTTTAAATTTTCTCTTTCTGTTTTATTTAGATGGTTCTTGTCCATGAAAATGTAAAAATGGTGCTGGAAAGAAAGTTCAGTTGGTAAGAGTTTTCCCTGCAGGCATGAGGGCCTGGATCTGAGTCCCAAACTCCCTGTTTAAAAAAGAAAATGCCGTGTTGTGAAGGCTTTCTTTTGGGCCACCAACCAGCACCCAAATCACAGCACTGAGACTTATCATTAGTTATGAATGCCCAGCCTAGCTTAGGCTCATCTCTTGTTAGCTCTTATACTTTAATTTAACCTGTTTCTCTTCATCTACATTTTGCCTTGGGACTTTTTGCCTCCCCTTCATTCTATATGTCCTATTTTGTGTCTGGCTGGGTGGCAGCTGCTTGCCTGACTCCCCCCAGGCATATCCCTTTCTTCTTCCTTATTCTCTTTCTCTCAAGCCTGGGTTGCTTCTCCTACGTATTCTCTTTGCCCACCAGTCCCACCTCTCCCTCTACTGCCTAGCTATTGGCTGTTCAGCTTTTTATTAGACCAATCAGTTTCCTTAGACAGGCCAACCAACACATCTTTATTTACATCTATAAATAAATACAGTATAAACAAATGAAACACATATTTGCCTAATGAAAGTCATCAGGTAAAAGAACTAGCCAAAGAAACTCATCCTGACCATGAAACCAGAACCAGTGAAAGAAACACACCCTGGTTCTGAAAACCAGAGTCAAAGAAACACACTTTACCCCTGACCAAGTAACATGAAACCAACCAACCCCTGAGCAGGAAAACCAACCAATCCCTAAGTACAAAATCTAGCCAATCTCTGAACTTGTCTAAGAACAGGGATTGAAATCCAACCAATTCCCACCCTGAAAATCTTTTCCCAGGGAAAACTGTCCCTAAGAGGTCCTGTATAAGCCCTGTGCCTGTTTAGTTGACAGCTGCCCTTTTCCACCCTGGCAGAGGCAGTCACTCACCTGGATTCCTCCTTCCCAATAAATCTCTTGACTGAGAGTTCAGTGAAGATCTTCTTTCATTGCAGAGAGTAGAAAGGCAATGAACATCTCTGCTGGGAAACTCTCTTAGCAGAGTGCAGCAGAGCTGTTGTGTGCCTGGAATCAGAGGGTGGAGCTAACCACTAGCTGACCATAGAAGTTTGGAAGACTGTAGACAAGAGAGGAGTCAGGAATTAGTATGGAGGGCCAGAGAGAGGATTTCAGTCCCGTTTGGACAGAGAAACAGAAGAGGTAGGAAGCAACTGGTAGCTGTTCTCTGTCCTCTGATCTTTTAGGTTCTTACCCTAAGATTTGACTCCTGATTTTTTTCTTTGTTTTTTTGAGACAGGGTTTCTCTGTAGCTTTGGAGCCTGTCCTGGAACTAGCTCTTGTAGACCAGGCTGGCCTCAAACTCACAGAGATCCGCCTGCCTCTGCCTCCGGAGCACTGGGATTAAAGGCTTGCGCCACCACTACCTGGCTTGACTTCTGATTTTTGTATTGATAAAGATTAATTAGATTAACGCTTCACTGACCTGTGCTGTAAGGGCTCTCTCAGAGAAGCGCAGGATTACCACATCCTGCGGGGAAAGTACAGCTATAGGATTAGCCTGACTTCCCAACAGTCAGAATACCTTTCTTATTACAGCCGTGGGTATCCAGGATACCCTCTTCACAGCTGTAGATACAGCCAGACTTCTGACAGTCAAGATGCCTTTCCCTCCAGAGCTAAAACGTTTGGAAAAGTAATATTCCACAAGGCTGTGTTTCAGTATATGCTTGTATTCCCAGTGCTGTGGAGTCTGAGGCAAGAGGATCCTGGGCTTGCTGCCCAGACAATCTAGCCTAATTGGTGAGCTCCAGGCCGGTAAAGAGAGACCCTGTCTCAAAAGGAGGTAAAACACATTCCTGTTCTCTGACCTCTGTATGCACACATGTGTATATCCTCTTGAAAGAACTTGCACACAGTTAAAGTGCTGAAAGCAACCTTCTCTGCTCTGTACCCACTGGGACAGTTCCGTGTTATGTCACTGGGTGTTCTCTGAGCCTAGCATTGCACTAATGGCCTGGAGAGGGTTCAAAGTGTGAGGCCATTACCGTCAAGTCGAATGACCTGAGTGGGATCCCCAAATCCCACACAACAGAAGGCTAGAACTTCTGACTCCGGCATGATGAGTGCTTTGACACACACATGCATGCACACAAAATACCTAAATGTAATTTCAAAAATTTTAAAAAAGTATTGTCAACTTGTCTTTCCTTTCTTGCTTTAGATTGGTTTGCTAGGCAGTGCTCCACCGTTGAGCTACACCCAAGCCCCTGTAGTTTTGTCTTTTTTTTTTCTTGTTTTTTTTTTCAAGACAGGGTTTCTCTGTGTAGCCCTTGTGTTCTGGAACTCGCTCTGTAGACCAGACTGGCCTATGGCCTGCCTCTGCCCTGAGAGTGCTGGGTTAAAAGTTGTGCACCATCACCGCCCAGCTTAGATTGTGGCGCTTCAGATGTGGCTCCCTGGCCTGCAGCATCACCTGGGAGCTGCTGGAGGAGATCTGTTAGATCTTGATGTGTTCAAGACCACAGATGGAGTCTGACCTCGACTCAGAGAGAGGAGTCCATGTTCACCTGGCTGAGGTGGACCACGGAGTTCCCTGTTGGACTCAAAGGGTGACAGAAGGACACACAGAGGAGGGGCCAAGGATTGCACACCACTTTTGATGTGGGAAGTGGAGAGAGTCAGGATCCGGTCTGGTTTGCTTGGCTCTCTCAGGTTTATTCCCTAATGTTTACTTCTGAGTTTTATTTTGTAATAAAACAAACAAACAAAACAAAACAAAATAAAAGAAGAATATCGGTATCTGGTGTCCAACATGTGGTGACATCTCATGATGGCTTTTAAAGCTGCCACTTCTCAAACCTGACTTGTGCCACTGTGGGACACCAACTTCTCACACCAAGGGCTTTTCTCATTGCAATCTGCGCAGCCACCCACTGGCTCTGCAGCTGCCCGAGTCAGCCAATCACCGATCATCCCTGGCCTTGTCATAGTGTTCCCCAACACTATGTCCTAGCCAAGCAGGCTTCTCCTGCCCATTTACCCCTTGCACCTACATCTCAGACCGCTTCCTCCCACTCCCTGCACAGCCAGCACAAATACCTGGGCAGAGTGGAGCAAGCCAGTGGCTCTGCTCCCAGGCCACTACTGCGTGAACAGCACAAGCACCAGGGCTGAGCAGAACTAGTCCAGCTGCCTGGCCAAGCCCCTCATCTGCCACCGCAGTCTCCTCCCCACCACCCTTCCACTCTCGGTGCTCAGGCTTTTACTGATGCTGCCATGGCCTCAAACTGCTGAAGAGACTGGCCTTGCACCTCTCTGCTGAGCTACCAAGTTAGCCACCAGCAGCAACTGGTGGGGCAGCCCCGTCTCAGGAAGCTGCATACCAGCCACGTGAATTTCTCCTTATGTTAGCTCCACAGATAGCTCGATCCCTCCCCACATGATGCAAGAGCAGCCACAGTGCCCCTGCTATGCCCTCCCTCCATGCCTGCACAATTGAACATCATCACTGCAGCTGATTACCCCCAGCACATCTCCACCTACGCCGTCAGTGCCATCAGAGACAGTGAGACAATTGAGAATTGGGAATGTTTGAAATGGCAAATTAGTTGGTTTTTTATTATTTTATTATTTTTTTTTAAGGAGGAAAATTTTTCCCATGTTAAGAATTGGAAGTATCACAATGCAGGAAGTGAGGACCCTGTTTGGTGCTACTATGGATGACTGCCAATGGAAAAAATAGGTGAGAGGGTAAACGACTTAGCTGGGACTCGCATAATGTGAATCTTAACTATCAGGTTAGCAATTCATATTTTACCCTTAAAAAGTGGTTTGAAAACTGTGCCAAATATGGTAATTTGACCGATAAGATACAAACTTTAGAAAAAACTTATCCATAAAACATAAGCTTTAGAAAGGCTTAAGACCTAAAAAGACTTACTAACAATAATAAGAAAAATTTAGCTAATAAGATACAGGCTTTAGAAAGATACAAACTTTAGATGAACTTATTTATTAAAATAAAAAAAATCATACATATAAGAATTTAGAACAAAACTAACCACACAATTATATTATGAAATTGAAGAGGGGTGGCCAAGGTTATTTAAAATCAGCCTTAATTTATTTTGTTATCACATAAGAATGGCCACCAGATGACAGGCATCCCAAGTCCATGCAGAGGCTAACCGGAATCCTGTGGAAATACTAGATTTGAGGAGATTTAAAGAAGCAATAGTTTCATATGGTGGGCATTCACTTTTTGTGAAGCAGAAGATAAATTCATGGGCCACTTGGAACAGAATTATTTCGCAAGACTGGAAAGATTTAGTTATAGCAATATTAGAAGCTGATCCTCTGTTACAATGGAAAACATGGTGGAGAGAGGAAGCTAGGGTCATAGACCAGCAAAGTAGGGCTAGAGGTATTGAACTTTCCCCAAAACAGCTTATCAATAAGGGCCAATATGAAGCACTTATCTAATTATTCTTTATCAGTAAAATATCAGGAATCAGATATCTGGTTATTTTTCCTTCTACACATTCTCCTATAGGACTTATAACACAGAGAGAAGAGATTATCTTAGACAGAATTTTTTTTTTAGCTACACAATTCTGAATAATTAGAGAAGTGGAGAAGCCGCCAGTGACCTCATCTCTCTCCCTGACTAAGAAAGCATCCACAAAATGGTAGCTTGTCATTAAAAAGAAACCTGGAAAATGGAGAATGTTAACAGCTTTAAGAGACATAAATAAGATGATTTAGCCAATGGACTTTTTACATCCTGGAATTCCCTTGCTTTCTTTATTACCTACAGGATGGTCTATTATAGTGAATGATTTAAAAGACTGGTTTTTTAAACTATACCTTTACAATAACAGGATGGATAAAAATTTACCTTCATTGTGCCTACTTATAATAATTTCCTGCGTGTTAAAAGGTTATCTGGAAAATTCTTCCACAAGAGATATTAAACAGCCTCACCTGTCAAGATTTTGTATAATAGCTATTGGAAATAATTTGTAAACAGTTTCCTCAAGCTATAATTTAAAATTATATGGAGATATCTTACTAGCTTATTCACTCAAATGTCTTAGGAAAAATGTTTGAAGAAGCAAAGAAAAAATTGCCTTGTTGGGTATTACAAATTGCTCCTGAAAAAAAATATAGAAGAGAAGATCAATTAATTACTTATGATATAAGATAGACTTACAAAAGATTCAGTCATATCAAGTACAAATCAGGATGGATCAATTACAAATTCTAAATGGTTTTTAAAAACTGCAGGGAGATATCAGCTGGCTACAGCCCACAATTGGATTGACAACTCAAGAGCTAAGTAATTGATTCCAAACCTTACAGGGTGATAAACACTTAAATAGTCCAAGAAGATTACCAACTGAGGCAGAGAGAGAATTGGCTTTGGTAGAGAAGAAATTAGAAGATACACATGTGGATCATCTGGATCCAGAGCTTAATGATATTCTGGTTATTTTGCCTTCTACACATTCTCCTACAGGTATTTTTATGGAGAGATAAGTTAAAAAGCAACTATTAACCTCAAATATTTTACATTGATATGGATTTTTGTACATTGATACAAATTTAAGGTTACTTTGTTAGAATATGTTCTATTTATGTTTCTGTTGTAGAATATTTAAGATATATCACGTTCATTTATGCTGTGGAATATTTGTTTAATGATGCAAAGATGTGTTGCACACTTTTATGTTGCATTTGTTTAACTCTGTGAAGCTGTGTTAGTTGCCTGTCTAAAACATCTCATTGGGGCCGGGCAGTGGTGGTGCACGCCTTTAATCCCAGCACTTGGGAGGCAGAGGCAAGCAGATCTCCGTGAGTTCCAGGCCAGCCTGGTCTACAAGAGCTAGTTCCAGGACCAGCACCAAAGCTACAGAGAAACCCTGTCTCAAAAATAAATAAATAAACAAACAAATAAATAAAACATCTCATTGGTCTAATAAAGAACAGAATGGCTAGTAGCTAGGCAGGAGAGAGAAATAGGTAGGGCTGTCAGACAGAGAGACTACATAGGAGGAGAAATCTAGGCTTGAGAGAACATGAAGAGGAAGGAGCAAGAAAAAGAGGAGAGGAGGACATTAGGAGCCAGCCAAAGAGCTACACAATCATCAATGGAGTAAAAAGGAGAGCAAGATATATAGAATAAAGAGAGATTCAAAAGTCCAGGGGCAAAACATAGTTAAAAGGAAATAGAATAATTTAAGATAGAAAAGCTGACTAAGTTTGAACATTAATAAGTAAGAATAAATCTCTATTTATTTACTTGGGAGCTTAGTATCAGGCCCCCAAAAAGCAAAGTGAAAAAAAAACCCACATGTTTCTACCCTTGTTTAAGATATTTTTGTATGTTGATACAAATTTAAAGTTATTTTTGTTATATGTATTGTATGTTTCTATTTCTTGTTTCAGGTATTATGCAGCACATTTAAAAAGGTAACATAATGTTCTAGTCCTTGAAGGCTATTTATGATAATAAATAAATACAGGTTAGTAGTTAGTTATCTATAACGGTCAAATTCAAGAGAGCAATAGTCTCATATGGCATGCATTCACCATTTGTGAAGCAGATAAACTCATAGTTAACTTGTAATAGAATTATTCCTCAATACTGGAGAGACATGGTTACAGCAGTCTTGGAGCCAGGTCCTCAGTTACAATGGAGGACCTGTTGAAAAGATGAGGTTAAGACCACTGAACAACGAAGTAAGGCTAGAGGTATGGAAATCTCCCGAGACTTACTTCTTGGAGGGGGAGATTAAGTACAAAGGCAATCTCTATATGATGATCACACCTGACTTTATGCCTTGCAGCATTGAGTGCTTGGGATAGATGTAAAGAAGAAGGAAAGAAAATTGAGTCATTTGCTAAAATTATACAGGACATAAAAGAAACCTTTACTGATTTCTTACAAAGATTGACTTCAGCAGTAAGTAGAATGATAACAAATTCACAAGCTAGACAAATAATAATTGAATCTCTGACTTTTGAAAATGTTAACACACAATGCAAAAGGTTAATGGATCCTAGATATAATCAATATTGAATCTCATAATCATGGTGATGCTTGGATAGGAGAGGTGATTTCCAGAGGTTTAAAGTAAATGGAAAGGTCAACTGTTTAAATTGTAGTATACAAAGTCACTTAAGAAGTGATTATAGGGGGCTGGAGAGATGGCTCAGTGCTTAAGAGCATTGCCTGCTCTTCCAAAGGTCCTGAGTTCAATTCCCAGCAACCACATGGTGGCTCACAACCATCTGTAATGAGATCTGGCGCCCTCTTCTGGCCTGCAGACATACACACAGACAGAATACTGTATACATAATAAATAAAAAAATATTTATTAAAAAAAGAAGTGATTATAGGGGCTGGAGAGATGGCTCAGTGGTTAAGAGCATTGCCTGCTCTTCCAAAGGTCCTGAGTTCAATTCCCAGCAACCACATGGTGGCTCACAACCATCTGTAGTGACGTCTGGTGTCCTCTTCTGGTCGGCAGACATACAGACAGAATATTGTATACATAATAAATAAATAAATATAAAAAAAATATAATTTTTTTTAAAAAAGAAGGGATTATAAAGAGGGTGTTCCTAGAACCAAGCTTTTTTTTTTGTTTGTAAAATCCAAACAAAATGCCTCTCCCTTCTGGGTTATGCTGAAAGTATAGTAGAAGCAGGCATTGAATTAATGAATGTAGATCAACAAGGGGCATTAAAAATAACTCTTTGCTTTTGGGAAACTCCTTAAGGGAGTCTTGCAGGGCCCCATGCCAAATTCAGTTCAGTTGTTTCCTGTCATCATGGAGGAAACTCCTTTCTAAAGCAATTAAAGAACCTGATGCCTATTGTAAGAATCCATACTTCTCTGGATGATAGAAGAGAAAACAAAAATTCTGGAGAATCTGTAAAGCAGATTTTTTGGCAAACTTCCATAAATGAACAAAGACCAAAATGAAAAATACAAATAAATAACATTGTCATTGAAGACACAGGTGTGGCCATAACAATAATTTCATAAGAATCTTGGCCTCCAAATTGACCTCTTCAGGACATATATGTCAGTTTTTAGTGACTGGAACTTTATCTCAGGTAAAGAAGAGTGTGAGATGGGTCAAATGTATCAGCCTAGGACAGACAGGGATATTAAAACCATATGTAACTAACATAGCAATGAATTTGTGGGGACATAACTTATTACAGCAATGGAATACTCAGATTAACATTCCTTCAATCTTAAAAGCAAACCATAAATTAATGTAGGTTTCTGAGAAAAATATTAGAAAGTTTTATAAAAAAAACAATCTCTGACCATTCAGGTTGTATAAGAATGGGGAACAACAGCTGCTGATATTTCAAAGGCACAAACAGCTCTACCTTTAAAATGGTTGACAGACAAACCTGTATGGGTTAAGCAACAGCCTTTAACAAGAGAGAAATTGCAGGATTTAAAATAGCTGGTACAGGAGCAACTAGATGCTTACCATATTGAAGAATCAACCAGTCCTTGAAATTCTCCAGTATCTGTTGTTAAAAAGAAATCTGGAAAATGGAGAATGGTTAACAGATCTAAGAGCTGTTACTAAGGTGATTCAGCCAATGGGCTCTCTACAGTCTAAAATTCCTTTGCCTTCTCTATTGCCTAAAGGATGGCCTCTGATAGTTATTAATTTAAGAGATTGTTTCTTCACTATGCCTTTACAGTAAAAAGACAGAGAAAAATTTGCCTACTTATAATTCTCAGTCTGCATAGACATAGCAATGGAAGATTTTCCCACAGGGAATGATAAATAGCCCTAGCTTGTGTCAATATTTTGTAAGTCAGGCATTGGAAATGATACATAAACAATTTCCTGAATCTATAGTTTACTATTACATGGATGACATTTTACTATCTGATTCAAATGTAGATACTTTAGAAAGAATGTTTGAAGAAGTAAAGAAAGTTTTGTGTTGAGGATTGCAAATTGCTTCTGAAAAAAATACAAAGAAGAGATTCTATTAATTATTTAGGCTATAAAATAGGTTTACAAAAATTAGACCCCAAAAGGTGCAAATTAGGAGAGGTCAAATTGCAGACTTTTAATGACTTTCAAAGATTGCTAGGAGATATTTCCAATCTATGGCCCATTATTGAGATAAAACCTGATGAAGTCATTCATTTAAAAAAAAATCTTAGATGATGATAGGGACTTATATAGTCTCAGGAAATTATCATCTGAAGCTGAAAGAGAATTGGCTTTGATGGGGGATAAATTACAGGAAGTACATGTGGATCATGTGGCTCTAAAGCTTAACTCAATTCTGGTCATATTAACCTCCAAGCATTTCCCTATAGGAATTTTAATGCACAGAGAAGACATTATCTTAGAGTGGATCTTTTTACCACATAAACCAAGTAAAAAAATTTAAAGTATATGTGGAAAAGCTCTCTGAGTTAATTATAAAAGGAAAATTGAGATTTTGTCAATTAGCAGGAATAGACCCAAGCAGAAATTGTTGTATCTTTTAAAAATGATGAAATTGACAAATTATGCATAGAAACTGAACCTTGGCAATGAGCTTATAGTCACTTTGGGAGAGGTTAATAACAAATATCCTAAGAGCAAGAAAACTCAATTTATAATGAGAACTAACTGGAGCCTTCCTCACATTGTATGGGGAATACCAATATCTGTAGCCCCTACATTTTATACTGATGCAAATAAATTGGGAAAGGCAGGCTACAAGTCGGAAAATTTAAGTAAAGTGGCTTAAAGCCCTCATGATTCTGTTCAAAAGTCAGAATTATATGCATATGCTATTCTCACTGTATTGATGGATTTATAGAACCTCTTAACATAGTTACTGTTTTGCAATAGGAAGAAAGAGTTGTTTTGCATATTGAAACCACTGAATTTATACAGATAATACAGAAGTGACTTTATTATCTATTCAGTTACAAGAAATAATCAGGAATAGGAATCATTTCCTATATATAACACACATCTGATCCCATATGGATCGTTCAGGTTCTCTAGTACAAGGTAATGAAGAAATAGAACAACTATTGATAGGAAATGTGCTGGAAGTCTCAGAATTTCATAAAAAGCAAAGATTAGGAAAAGATTTTTCCATCACTTGACAACAAGCCAAGGAAATTATAAGGAAATGTCCTACTTTTTCTTTATACAACCAAACTCCACTACTTGCAGGAGGTAACTGATGTAGGAGGCCCTTCTGTCTATGTGTTGCTTTCATTGGTGAATAAAGAACTGCTTTGAACCTATGGCAGGGAAGAACAGAACTAGGTGGGGAAAGCTAGGCTGTGTGCTGGGGGAAGAAGGGCAGAGTCAGAGGAACGCCATGGCCTGCACCACAGCAGCCAGAATTGCCATCAGCCAGATGGTGGCTGTGACTATCACTGTTGATCCCCTAGCTAGACAGGTTAATTTTATAGAAAAGAGGAGCTGTTGGGGAGACAGACACTGGGAATTTTACCCAGTAAGCCACTGCCACATGGCAATACACAGATTACTAAAAATTGGTAAAATTAAGATGTAAGAGTTAGCCAATAAGATGCTAAAGCTAATGGACCAACCAGTGATTTAATTAATACAGTTTCTGTGTGATTATTTTGGGGCTAAGCTAGCTGGGCGGCCAGGACAAACAAGTGGGCCCTCCTCCTACAAGTAACCCTAAGGGTATTCAAAGGAATAGAATCTGGCAGATGTATGTGTTCCATTTTGTAGAATCTGGAAAATTAAAATATATACATCACACTCATTGATACCCAACCAGCATTTCAATGGGTGACTGCTTTGAGTTCTAAAAAGGCTGATTCATCAATTTTACATCAGTTAGAAGTTATGGTCATCATGAATATACTTGGACAAATTAAGTCTGAAAATTCTCCAGCATATGTCTCTAGTAAAACAAAATAATTTTTTGCTTATTACAATATAAACCATACTATAGGCATACCACACAGTCCTACAGGGCAGGCAGTTAGAGAAAGATCAAATTGAACTCTAAAATATATGCTAAATAAAGAGAAAGGGGTAATAAAGACTCTCAAATAGATTGTATAATATTTTAGTAACTTTGAATTTTTTAAATGATAACGAGAAAAGAAAAACAGTTACAGAGAGATATTGGATAATAGAAAAAACAATGGAATTAAGTCATCCTATATACATTAAACATGGTTGACTTCAGAATGGAAACCAGGATACATGTTACATTGGAGAAAGGGTTTTGCTTGTGTTTCCACAGGAGAAAAAAAAAGCTATAGATATCAGCAAAATTGATAAAGATTTGATTTGAACAAGAGAGACCACTTGATTAGAAGAGGTGATAGTTCATCAACCAGCGTGACCATTCAGTCATATGACTAGCAAATGCTTCTTATTTGATCAGATATAACTTGCCAAAAGAGAGCCTCCCCAAAGTTAGGGGTGGAGCAGGGTTTTGTTTCTGTCTTTTCAGCAGAATAAAGACATCCAGCTAAGAATCTGAAGACCACTGGACAAATGAGACATCTGAAAAAAAAGGACAAATCATGTTGGGGACTGCGGACCCTCAGACCCTGAATTTTCTATGACCCCCTTGCTTACTTTCCTGTGCTTACAGCTGCTCTGGGCACAAGAACCTCATGAGTTCCTGATGGCAGGGGAGTGGTTTCTGGTGGGCTTGCAGCTGAAAAATCCTGAGAGCTAGGGCGTGGCCACTAGTCAGGGAGAGCCCTATATAAGCTGCCCTGGAACACAATAAAATTGGCATTCTTATTTCAAGAGTGACCCATGGTGCTGTGTGTTTTTTAATCCCCAGACCCTTACCCAGTCACAGTTCCAGGTGGTGCAGGCACCACAGGTGGAGACCCTGCTGGGGTTGGGAAGTAGGGACACTCTGGGAGATGCCCTCTAGAAGACTGGCCAGCAGGAAAGTAATAAAGAAAAGACGAGAAGGTGAATTTTAAGGATGGGGGCGGATTCTTCCAAGTCTGCTCTCGTAAAGGAATTGCAGGTACTACTGAACAGACAGGGTACCAGAGTTAAACAAAGTTCTAAAGAGACAGTAAACTTGCAGAAAAAGTAATAGGGAAAAAGAAAAATAAGCCACATAAAAATGAAATATACACAGAGAGACATTTTAATTGTATGGGCTGCTAAGATAAACCAACACAAAGGTATCTTGACTTTAAGATTTGAGTCTAAGGATATGTTATGGGCCAAGACCCCCCTGAAAGATCACTGTGAACACCCCCCAAAATTACTTTGCCCAATAAAAACCAGGAAGTAGTTTGGAGAGAACTATGCTCAAATTCCCTAAATGATTGTTTACTGAAGGTTGTAGGGTCAGGGAGCAGCTTGGAGAGGTCGTTGAGCTTGTTCCATCAGCCAGAGCCAGCAGGTACGATGGGTCCTGGTCAGGAACCTGCCAGTGTTGATGCCGGTGGGCCTGGATAGTCCCATATGGCTGTACTTCCTTTCCACTGATTGGGCTATGAAACAGCCAGCCATTCCCATTAATTGGGGACCCAATAATGTTACTGGTATGTGGAACCTATCTGGCAGTCTGTGTTTTCAGGCCTTTGGCTGTGCAGGATTCTACCTTGTTTAATGGCACAGCAAAATGGAATGCCACAAATATCTTTGAAGATACCTTACAGTTAAACCAGACCGAAAATAAGACTTCTCATGCAGCTGTCTGTAACTAAAATGATTCTGCCTTTAACTGCTCTCAAGTTTCATGTCATTTAAGCAGCTGGAATGAGACAACTGCCACTGTGGTCAGGGTTCCAGACTTGGGACCTATCCCAGTGAATCATCTGGTGCTGAGCCAATCCCCACCGAGACTTTGGGATCACTACAGCTATAGTGGCCACTATTGTCACCACTGTGGCCTGCACCACAGCAGCCAGAATTGCCATCAGCCAGATGGTGGCTGTGACTATCACTGTTGATCCCCTAGCTAGACAGGTTAATTATATAGAAAAGAGGAGCTGTTGGGGAGACAGACACTCAGACCCTCAGACCCTGAATTTTCTATGATTCCTTGACTGCTGGAGTAAACAGCTTGCTTTCCTGTTCTTACAGGTGCCCTGGGCATGAGAACCTCATGAGTTCCTGATGGCAGGGGAGTGGGTTCTGGTGGGAATGCAGCTGAAACATCCCAAAATCTAAGGCAAGGCCATTAGTCAAGGAGAGGCCTATGTAAGCTATGCAGAACACAATAAAGTTGGCATTCTTGTTTCAAGAGTGGCCCATGGCACTGTGTGTTTTTTAATCCCCACACCCTTGCCCAATCACAGTTCCAGTTGGTACAGGTGCCACAAAATCATCCAGAAAAAAAGTTCCATGAAAAAGAGTAAATTGGCCTATTGGTATATCATATTTCCAACAGGATAAAATTTCATAAATCATCCCAAATATTTGTTTTTGCTGTTCTCTCCAGACATATAATGCAAATGGTCTTTGTCCCAGTCCAATTAAAAATTAAAGCTGTCTTTGGAGTTGGAGTGTGGCTCTCTCCTTCTCTAAACCAAAGCATACTTGTTAAAATAAAATCCGGAATCCCTGTCGCCTGTCAGAAGAGCCATCTGATGTGGGACAGAAGAAAAATCAAAATAAAGGGACTATTTTATTGCCACTAATCTCATAATCTTTTTTTTTTATTTTGACTCTTTAACAGTTTTTCTTAAGGTATAAATGTTATCTCAAAATTTATAAGAATATATATATATATATATATATATATATATATATATGTATCTCATGATATTAATGGCCATATAGAATACAAACTAATTCCAGAAAAAGTCTTCATCTAGCTTTTGCACATGATTTCAGGTTTGGACAGGTTTGGATCTTTATCAGGTAACTAGGAATTAAGTTTTTGTACTCTGGATGTACTTAACAAATAATGGTCCTTTAACCTCTTTGAGATCTGACATTTAAAATGTTTAAGTTTTCTTTCTTTTTTTTTTTTTTTTTTTGGTTTTTCGAGATAGGGTTTCTCTGTAGCTTTGGAGCCTGTCCTGGAACTCCCTTTGTAGACCAGGCTGGCCTCGAACTCACAGAGATCCTCCTGCCTCTGCCTCCCAAGTGCTGGGATTAAAGGCATGCGCCACCACCGCCCGGCTAAAATGTTTAAGTTTTCTGCAGTGAACCAAGACCATGCCTAAAGTGATCTTTGAAGTCTCCGAAAGGATGATGGAGCCCCACAATGATGATTTCATCAGGACTATAATAATACCACTAAGCTGACAATCATCACCTAAAGATCAGTTTTGAACTACAAACTGCTCAGGAAAATTTTGAGGTGGCTAGCTGAGATGATGATCCAGCCTCATAGACTGCTCTAGCCAGGACTTGAGACAAGCCCTGCACTTTCTCATTGTGCAGAAACTTGACAACAAATGATACAGCTACCTCTCCTAGGACTTGACAATTAACCCAAATTTTTTTCTTTTCAGATATCATTGGCCCCAGACAGTAGAAAATAAGTTTAAGAACATGATACCCACACTCCCAAGAGGTTGGGTGACTGCTTTTTGGCCTTTCTTTGGGTTATGGATATTTGTCATTGTTTAGGGGTTTGATCACAAGTTGTTATTGGTAATGGTCAGGAAAAAGTTGAACAAAGGAGATTAGATTCAGGGTTCTTGTTTTGAATAAAGAAAGGGGAATATAGACATGATAGGATAAGAGTAGATTATTGAATCTACTTTTAAACCAAAAAGCAACTAATAGTCTTAAATATTTTACATTGATATGGATTTTTGTATATTGATACAAATTTAAGATTATTTTTGTTAGAAAATACTGTATATACATTTCTACTATTGTTCAAGGTATTGTACCTGTTCAGCTCATTTAACAATGTAATGCAAATTTCTAGTCCTTGAAATGCGGTTTTGTAATTAGTCATTTATTACAATCAAACTTGTAGTCATATTAGGCATATTTTGAAGGTAAACACAGATATATTTTAGAGAGGTAATCTTCAAACACTTCAAAGATCTACATAATATGGCATTTAAGATGTTTTAATAAATAGGTTCTAGTTTATGACAATGAGACATGTCTCTTCCTGGCAGTACCAATCTACTTTAGAAAAGATGATGGGCATCAAAGAGTCTCCATATGGAGTTTACTTTCTTGGTGGCAAAAAGGTAAGATACTGGGTAAAAAGAGTGCCCTTGACTTGACTGTCGACAGTATGCTGTCCAAATTGGACAAGCAGGACACAAAAGAAAGGACTGTTGAACATTGCCAAGATAAGGTAGGACAGCTCTTCAGAATATCCTGCTTCACAGAAAGGTCTGTTGGATATGCTAGGTCTGTAGATCAATGATGGATGCCCCAATATTGCAGAGGAAACTTGGGTGACTGTCTAGACAACTAGATGCTTCTGTCATTTCTCATAGTTTTTGGAAGTCACTTACTTGTACTTCTTGCTTACTCAGGTAATATTTCTTTCTCGGGTCTCTGATGGAGCTGAAGACTTCATAGTTATAGCTATAGTTTTCCTTGTTACAAGATTCAGAAAAGAAATTCTCTAAAGAGGTGGAAAGTGTAGAAGGTTGAGAGACATTAAAAGATAGTTTTGGTAATGCAAATTAGGATAGAAGGTAAATTCGGTACAATCCTTTGAACTCACCAAGATAGGATAGATAATGGAGTATTTTCTCTGAATTTATCAAATGCAAATACACTAGACATTGTGATGTATTTATTGCCTGAATGTATTCTATATAGTTATTGTACTTATTGTATATAGTTTTTCTTATATTAGTTATAACCTTTCCTTATTTTAGACAAACAAGGTGAAATGTGGTGTTATTTCATTTGGGCTCTAACAAATAAAGTTTGTCTGGAGATCATAGTGCAGAGCTAGCCACTAGTTAACCACAGAGGCCAGGCAGTGGTGGCACACACCTTTAATCCCAGCATGTGGGAGGAGGAAACAGGAAATGATATGGCTGGGTGGAGAGAGGAAGTGATAAGGCAGGCTGGAAACAGGAGCTTGATCCCTTTTCAGCTAAGAAGTTGACGAGATATGAGCCCTGTGTCTTTTTCCTTTGTCTCTCTGATCTTTCAGCATTTACCCCCAATATCTGACTATGTGGGTTTTTATTATTAAGACCAATTAAAATTTGTGCTACAGTTATTCTTATTTGATAATTGTTCTTATTGTACGTAGTTTCATTTGTTAAAGTTAATACCTTTCCTTTCTATTTAGACAATATCTGATAATTGTTCATATTGTTGTTTGGCTGGGGGCTTCACCGCAGCCCCCTGGCATCCATTTTTGAATGTTAGGTGGCAAGCTCCATTTCAAAGCTCTCTTCCCTGGGAGTTGCCTCAGTCCAAACTCCACCTCCAAGAAAGCCTGCCAAATGATGACCCCTCCCCAGAGAGGGTCAAGAAGCCTGCCAAAGAGTGACCCTTCCCCAGGGAGGGTCAAGACCACTCCCACAAGCTATTTAAACTGCCCCCCAGAGAATGAACACTTGGTCTCCCTTTTTCCCTCTCTGGTGGTCTCCAGGTTTCTGTAGTCTTCTGGTTTTCTGTTCCCCTCTCTGTGTTCTTCCAGGGGGCCACCTGGGAAGGCTGCCATCCATTAAACCTGGGCATCTTCTAATTTGGTCTGATCTGGTCTGATTGGCTTATTGCATTGGTGGAGAGGTTTGTCAGCCAAGGAAAATACTTAACAATTGTATATAGTTAAAAACCCTTCCTATTTGTTTAGACAAAAGGGGAAACTGTTGGGGGAGAACTGTTTGTGTTGATTGATCAGAGACCACCAATAGAGTCCAACCTTGTTTAGAGAGTGGAGTCCATATTCTGCTGGCTGAGGTGGACCATAGAGTCCCCAGTCAGACTCATTAGGAGATGAAGGACAAGGGGAGGAGGAGAAAGAGAAGGGCTGAGGGGTTGTGTGGCCTTTCCATCTGGGAAGTGGAGAGAGGTAAGGTTTTGTCCTTATTGCTGTCTGGATCTCTTAGGTTTATTCCCTATTATTTACTCCTGAGTTTTATTTTTTTAATAAAATGAAAAGAGGATATCGCAATAGGCAGCTTGTTGGAAATGTGAATTTTAGGACCTGCCTCAGATCTACTGCATGAGAATCAAGAGAGTAGAGCAATTCCTGATTTAATGTCTCTTTCAAATGTTTTTGAGAGCCATGGGGTTAGTCGAATTTGCTGTGGCCTATGTAGTGGGAACACTTGAGGACTCAACTGAGCTGCTTGGCAGAATGTCTTAGAACCAGCACTCTGGGAACTGGAGAGATGGCCCAGTAGTTAGGGACCCTTGGTAGAGCACACAAGTTCTGTTCCTAGCACCCACACAGAAGCTCATTATCACCTGTAAATACAGTTCCTGGGGATCCAGTACCCTCCTCTGGCTTCTAGGCATGCTCCTGCATGCAAGTAGAATACAGAAACTGAGGCAGGTACAGACATAGAAATAGCTACATTTTAAAACAAACAAACCCCAGCACTCTTCTTAGTAAAACAGGTTAGAGGCTAGAGCAAGCATCACCACACACTTGGTAGGTACCCTGGAGTGTTTGCAGGCTTTTAAACCCCCCCCCCCCATCTTCTATCCCAGTGGTCTCAACCTTCCTAAGGCTATGACCCTTTCTTTATTATAGACCCTCATTGTGACCCCAGCAACAAAGTATTTCATTGCTACTTTACAATTGTAATTTTGCTACTGTTATAAAATACAATGTAAACATCTGTGTTTTCTGATGGTCTTAGGCACCTCCTGTGAAAGGATTGCTCACCCTTCAAAGGGTCGTGGTCCACAGGTCCAGAACACTGTTACACCAACCCCTTGCTTCTTTCTTTCACAGCACCCCTCTTCCCACAGCTAATTTAGTCACTTGTTCATTACTTGTTGCTTATTTGTCCTCCAGGGCAGTAACGACAATTTATTTATTTTTGAGACAAAGTCTCTCTATGTATTCCTGGCTGTCCCTGAACTCACTATGTAGACCAGGCCGGCCTTCAGATTCATAGAGATTCTTCTGCCTCTGCCTCCTGAGTGGTGGAATTAAAGGCCTGGGCCACCTGTAAAGTTCTTTTTAAATGGGCAGTTAGAAATTGTTTTTGCTACAATGTACTTCTCATTGGGTCACAGGAGAACTGAAAGAAGGTTCAAAGCCTGGCATCTCAGGCTGGAGAGATGGCTCAGAGGTTAAGAGCATTGCCTGCTCTTCCAAAGGTCCTGAGTTCAATTCCCGGCAACCACATGGTGGCTCACAACCATCTGTAATGGGGTCTGGTGCCCTCTTCTGGCCTGCAGGCATATGAACAGACAGAATATTGTATACATAATAAATAAATAAATATTTTTTTTTAAAAAAAGCCTGGCATCTCTGCCTTCATATTGTTCTGTCTTTGTTGCTTTACGATGTCCTGTTCCAGATGGGAGTATCCCCTCTACCCCCAAACCTGCAGTTACCATGGATTCCAGGAAAACTAGAGCTGTCCTAAACACCTTTACACAAGGGGCTGAAATTATCACTAAGCAATCACAGGCCTCAAAGGACAGACCACTCCTCTACGAGGGTAATTATCTGTGATAGCAGGGCTGCTCCGGGAAGAGAAGACATTATCTCCAGGGAGACAACTCCCTTCTCTAGAGAGGAAGGTCCACCACTTCCTCCAACCCTGCAGAACCAGGACTGCTAAGATCTACCAGGACCACACCTTGACCAAGACTGCCTGATTGATCGCCCCTTGCCCCATTCTTCAATTGAAATCAAAAGCTCATTCAGACGTTTGAAAGAATGATGACGTCATTCAGGGTCTCACCAGACTTCCTTATCTGTTCCTCTTCCTAAGTGTGGCCAATGTGCTCAGGACAGCTCTGAGTGTGGCCCACTTGTTTGTCACGGGGGTTCTTTTGCATGTTTTGTTCATAATTCCACCATGTGGCGCTCTAGCATGAACTTCGTGGATGAAAACTTCATGCTGCAGGGCTGAAAGCAGTGAGTGGTGTTCCGTGTGGTGACCAGGTTTATGCCTTGGTGGCACACACATCCCTAATTCCATCCCTCAGGAGCCAGAGGCAAGAAGATCTCTGTGAGTTCAAAGGTCAGCCTGGCCTACAGAGTGAGTACCTGGCCAGCTGGGGCTACATAGTGAGACCCCTGTCTCAAAGACCGAGCTCCAAACCCAAATCTTGTGCTGTGGTGTTGGTAGGTTGGACCTGCATGCCAGCTCTTTTGACTAAATCTCCTCTCTGTACTGATCTTTACTTCTCTCTTTAATTGGCTTATCGGGGGAAAAAAACTCCATAAAAAACCCCAAAGAACAACCTCTCCTAACATCTGCAGTAGACCTCAAGAGACCATCTTAAACATCAGATTAGATTAGAGTCACTGATCTCAGAAGATTAACTGCGTGGGAGGGTGTGTTTTGACAGGGTCTCGATGGCCCAGGTGGGCCTCAAATTCATTTCAGTCCTTCAGCCTCCTAAATGCTAGGTCTCAAAGTCGTGAGCCACCATATCTAGTTCAGAGTTTTTTAACTTCATGAGAAATCATGCTAAATTTCTCAAGTAGATCAGTCTCTCTCTCTGTCTCTCTCTCTCTCTGTCTATCTCTCTCATCCCCCCCCCACCTTACATTTATTTATTGTGTTCAAGTGGGTGCAGTAAAGAAACCACCAACATGGTCACTCCATTACGGGGAAGGTTTTATTTGTTAGTTTTAGTTTTTGTTTTTTCAAGACAGGGTTTCTTTGTGTAGCCTTGGCTAGGACAGCTAAGGAACTAGCTCTGTAGACAGGGCTGGCCTTGAACTCACAAGGGTGTGCCTGGCTCTGCCTCCTGAGTGCTGGGATTAAAGGTGTGTGCCACCACTGCTCAGTGCAGGTGGAAGGTTTTTATTGTGAATAAGAGAGAAAATATCTAGAGGCTTCTGGAAGAGTCCAGAGCGGAGAGAAAATGTAGACTGGACGTGACCAGGGCTATCTGCAAGAGAAACAAGAAAGTGGGGCAGGCTTGTAGGTGGGGAATGGAAACATCCTGTGGCTTACTAGGAGGATGAGTGTCTGGGGGTGGGAAGCGACCCATGATTGGAGCAGGCCTGGGAGTTTTAGGGTAGAGGAGGAGGTGAGAAGGGCCAGGATGCTACTGTGGGGTCTTTGAAATGAATACCAGGAGCTTGTGAATAGGGACTATAGGGCCTGGGGGCTAGCGTGTGTATGCTGGTATTTGCCACAGGTAGAAGTCAATGAAGAGCCATAGGTCCCTTTAGCCAGAGGAGAGCCACCTTGATGCTAGGATGATCAAAAGACAATTTGTGGGAATCTATTCACTCCTTCCACATTTGGGTTCTGTCCTAGTCATTATTTTATTGCTGTGAAGAGACACCATGACCAAGGCAACTGTTGTAAAAGAAAACATTTAATTGGAAGCTCACTTACAGTTTCAGAGGGCCAGTCCACTATTATCATGGCAGGGAGCATGGTGGAACAGTAGCTGTCTTAGTTAGGGCTTCTGCTGCTGTGAGGAGACACCATGACCATGGCAACTCTTATAAGGAAAACATTTAATAGGGGTCTCGCTTACAGTTTTAGAAGTTCAGTCCGTTATCACCATGGCAGGGAGTATGGCAGTGTGCAGGCAGACATGGTACTGGCTACATCTTGATTAGAAGGCCAGAAAGCAACAGCAAGTGGACTGTCTGTCACACTAAGTGAGGCTTGAGCAAGAGACCTCAAAGCTTGCTCCCACAGTGAGGCACTTCCTTCTACAAGGCCACACCTACTTCAACAAGGCCAAACCCATAACAGTGCCACTCCCTTTGGGATTATGGGGACCAATTACATTCAAACTACCACAGTAGCTAAGAGCTGCATCCTGATCCACAGAGAGACAAGAGACTGGGTCTGGCATGAGCTTTTGAAACCTTAAGACCCACCCCCAGTGACACACTTCTTCCAACAAGGTCACACCTCCTAATCCTTCTAATCCTTCTTAAAAAATGCCGCTATCTGATGATTACTCATTCAAATATGAGCCTGTGGGGGCAAGTCTGTGTAGTCTTAACTATTCTGGAACTAACAGACCAGGCTGGCCTTGAACTCACAGAGATCTGCCTGCCTCTGACTCCTGAGTGCAGAGCGCTGGGAATGAAGGTGAGTGCTTCCATTCCCTGTCTCCCTCTACGAGGGCCATTATTCAAACCATCACAGGTTCTGAGGATTGAATCCAGATCGACGGTCAGACATAGCGGCAAACGCCTTTACAGGCTGAATCATGTCACTGGCTCCTTGCTCCCATGTCCCTTAAAAAATTAATTTATATGTATGTTTGTGTACCTATGTATGTGTATGCCATGCGGGTGTGGGTGTAGGTGTAGGTATTTTGGGAGTCCAGAAGAGGTGTTGAATCCCTTGGTGCTGGAGTTACAGGTAGTGGTGAGCCAACCAAATTGAGTTCTGGGAAGCCAACAGGATTCTCTGGAAGACTCTGGATCCTGCAGCCTCCACCCTGTTGTCACATCTGGCTCATACCAGTTTTGTTTCTTTTAAGTCTTTCTAGAATTACTTTTAACTGGATGATAATAATGCAAAAGTAAGCGGTTACACAGTTGCTTCTCTTTTGTCCCTCTGCCCCGACTTTGTAAGTACCTTCCATACGACCAGTGGTTTGTGTCTGCTTTCTCTAGGCCTCTTTTCATCGATCTATGACCGCTTTTGCTACTCTGCTCATTGGAACCTTTGTTCTCTGTTTTGTTCTATTAAGTATTGTCTGACTCTACAACTGAGGATGAAGCCAATTAAGATCGTGACACTGTTTCTATTTCGTCCTGTGACACTTTCTGATCTTAGCACTCAGAGCAGTGGACTGAACGAATAGAGGCCCCAGGAGAGCACAGTCCAGCCCCGCGGAACTTCAAGTCTGGTACCAGGGTTCGGAAAGGCGCTCAAAAATGATTTGCGGAATGAATGAGCGACAGAAACGAAAGGGAAACCACCCCTTTACCAAAATGGCCGCGCGTCCCTTTACCAACGCGGCCGTCCACGGCCGCTTGGGCGGGGACGAGGTGGGCGGGGCCAGCGAACCGTCAGGTGCGGCCCCGCCCTCCTCTGCCCTCACTTGATTCCGGATTGGTCTGGTTCCAGCGCCGCAGCAGGCCGCGGGCTGAGGCCGCCTGGTGCTCGCCACTTCCGGCGCGCTGGGCTGTTGGCTGGGGGTGGCCGCGCGGGGCGAGCGGCGGCTGCGGGCGGCGCGCAGGGATGCGGATCGGGGCCGCGGCGAGGGCAGAGGTGGCGAGGACTGCGCGGGCCCGTGGGCCTCTTTCCTGAGCCGGCCGCGCCGCCCAGGCCCGGGCAGCCTCCGCCCCTTCAGCCCCGTCCGGGCCCGTCGCCGCCTCGGGCCGCGGAGGCCGGGGAATCCCTGCCTGGGCCCGCAGCCTCCTTCCTGGGGGTCGGGCCCAGGCGGGGGGCCCCGCACTGTTGCCTCCTTACCCCATTTCCTGCTTTTGCGTTTGCCTGGGGTGGGCCGAGGTCTGGATGAATAGCTTCGGGGGTCCTCGATGAGGCCGCTGTGCTCCTTTTAAAGGTGCCGGCGGGACCCGGGTGGGGAACGGGTTGTCTTTGCATGGGCGGGGGACTCCCCGAGCCTGCCGAGACCATGACCTGAACTGTGCGAACGGGACGCGTTGGATCCCAAGAGCCAACTCACCTGAGCCACCCCCTCCCCGGCCAGCATGGTGAGTGGGGTCAAGGACCTGGTTGGAGGGGTGGTAGTGGGCCTCGGGGCTACAGAGTTATCGCTTCTCCCTGGGGCGGGGAGAGGCGCGTGCTAGCCAGGCCGGTGACACACGCGTGCAGTGTGTGCTACCGGCTGTACGCTCCCTTCCCCCCTCCCTCGACTGGGTGTCTGGTGGGGGGGACCTTGTGAGCGCCGCGGGTACAACCCCCTGCCTCTGAGTTTGCTGTGCTCCTAGTGCAGCGAGTCGTGATTACCCGTATCATTAATTTATTGATGGCGTACTGTGTGCCATATCCTTTGCTAAGTGATTGACATATGTTTAGTTATTACACCACCCCCGGAAATGGGGGAGACTGAGGCACGGAGCAGTTAATTACTCTGCCCAAGGTCAAGCGACTCCTCTGGGACAGTGGTGCGATTTGAACATCAGCAGTCCGTTCTAACTGGCTGGATTTTTGGAGACCATTCTGCCCATCTGTAGGTTTGCATTTGGAGAAACCTAGAGTGCGATTTGCAGAGGTTACTGATAGAGATGATGGCAGAGTCAGCAGTGGGATCTTTGGACATCTTGGCCGCTGTTCTTTCTGCTTTATGTTCTGGTCCTTTCCCTGGAAAACTGCATCCTTTCAGATCCAGCTCAAAAACCTTTGGAAGGAAGGTTACCCCGCTCCCCCACTTCCAGGCCCTCTAGCCGTCTGTACTCCTTTGGGTTTGCGAACTCACAGTAGTTTGCTTTCACCATTGTACTGTTTCTGAGCCTTATCTGCCCATCACAGTTGGCAAGGTGAAGTTAGTTGTCTGATTCCTTATCTTCCTCAGCTTGGCATCTAGCCCACGATGAGTGGTTGATTGCCCAGCCAACATTTGAGCATCTCCAGGGATAGCACCCCACCCCTCCCCATTGCTGGCAAGTTAGTGGTGTAGTGGAAATGTAATCGTTGGCACAGTTTTTTTAACGCACGCTGGACTAGACTGTCTTGAGGGGTGGGTGGGTAGTGTGTAAGGTCCTGGTTTTGGAAAAAAGATCTAAGGCACTCAAGTAGTCCTCCTGGCTTTACAAGCAAGCTGGGTAAAACACACCATCAAAACTGAGTAGCATGGTGTAATTTGTACTGCGGGTACTATATATGATGTATACGTTTATTTATGTATATAAAAGGTGGCAGATCTGTTGAGCTCTGAGTTCATTTGTACAATGTAGAGATGTTCTATAAAAACGTTCTCTAAAAGTAATTCAAAGATGGAACATCTATGAATTCTTAATATTTCTTCAATAATTTTATAAAATGTTTGAATTCAACCCCCCTCCTCCAAAGACAGTCTAACTATGTAGCTCTCACTGTCCTGGAACTCTCTACATAGACCAGACTAGAACTCAAAGAGATCCACTGACCTTTGTCTCCCAGGTGCTGGGATTAAAGGTGTTGGCAACTGTACCAAATGTTTGAAGTTTTTAAAATTTGTTTAATTTTATGTGCATTGGTGTGAGGGTGTCAGATCCCCTGGAACTGGAGTTATAGACAATTTTGAGCTATCGTGTGGGTGCTGGGAATTGGACCTGGGTCTTCTGGAAGAGCAACCGGTGCTTTTAACTGCTGAGCCATTTCTCCAGTTCCAAGTGTTTGAATTTTTAAATTGTGATACAATATACTTAATCACTTAAATTAACTTACAGTTCACTGGCATTATGTGCATTATATTGTGTAGCTGTCATGGTCTACATTTCCAGAACCTTCCCCAACTGAAACATTGTACCCTGAAATACTAACCCCTGCTCCCTCCATTAGTAGTTCTGTTCCCTGGACTCCAACCACCATTTCCCTTTCTGTTTCTATCCTTCTAACCCCTGCACACTTTTTTTTGAGGGGGGGTAGAAGGGTATTCTCTTTTTATTACTGCTTATTTCATTTAGTAGAGTATCTTCAAGGTCCATACATGTTGTAGGGTGTGCAGAATTCCCTTCCGTCAGCACGAGTGCACCACTTTTGCTTGCCCATTCATCCCTCAGTGGATACCTGATTTGCTTCTGCTACGGTATGAATATGAATATATAAATCTTTTTTAAAATTTATTTTTATTTGATGTTCATTGGTGTTTTGCCTGCATGTATGTCTATGTCAGTGTGTCAGGAACCCTGAAACTGGAGTTACAGACAGGTGTGAGCTGCCACGTGGATGCTGGGAATTGAACCCTGGTCCTCTAGAAGAACAGCCAATGTTCTTAACCTCTGAGCCATCTCTCTGGCTCTGGGTGTACAAATCTTTTGGTTAGTTTTAAGTAGTCTTTATATGCTGCACCCTAGAGAATGTCCATCTTTCTAGATAGATCAGTGCCTTGCCCTCAGGGAACTTTGCATGTTGCTGGGACAGAATTTTGTATATAGCAGAGCTAGTAAGTCGCCCTTGTTCTCAGAAGGCATTAAGAGCATGATTACCTTTGAATAATTAATTGTGAAGCTGTTGATTTTGTATGTAGAACTCTATTTAAGCATGCAGAAAGAAGCCACTGTGGGTGTGAGACCAATAGGATCTACTGTCATAACCCTAATGGTTCATCAGCAATTGTTCCAGAAGATGATTGGGTGGTGCGCTCTTTGTCTACTAGTCAGGAAGCCATTGCCTGGTTTGTGCCTGACAGAACAAGGGTCTTTTATTGGGAATCGCAGCCCTTTATTTCAATAATTATTTTTCTCTTCATTCATACCAGCTTGCAGTGCGACTCTGGAGATTGAAGGGTGGTTGTATACCAGGCAGGCTTTGAACTCACTTTGTTGCTCAGGTTGGTTTTGAACTCCTGTCCTTCCTGCTTGAGCCTTCTATAGGTGTGTGCCAGTAGGCCTGGCTACATTATGGCCTTTAAGATAATTGTGCATTGGTGTTTTCCCTGTGTGTAAGGGTATCAGATTCCCTGGAACTGGAGTTACAGACAGTTGTTAACCGCCATGTGGGTACTGGGAATTGAACCAGGTCCTCTGGAAGAGCAGCTAGTGCTCTTAACTGCTGAGCCATCTCTCCAGCCCCTTAAATGTCCTTTAAAAATGAGTAAAATGGCACAGCAGGTAAAAATTACATCTCTGATTAGGTACAGTGGTGCATACCTGTAATCCTAGTATTTTGGTGGCTCAAAAGGATTGCCAAGAGTTTGAGATCATCTTGGTCTGAGTAGTGTGTTCCAGGTCAGCCTGGGCTCTTTGTGAGACCCTGCTTTAACCTCCACCTTCCACCCTCTATCATATGCCAGTTATTTTTATGTGCTGCCTTTACTCGTTCAGTATTAGTTAACTACCACAATCCTGCCCGGTTGTCACTAGCAGAGGGAAGGCAAACAGATGTAGGGTACCTGCTAGCAAGCTGTGGACCTCTGCTGGAAGGCCTCTATACTTTGTTGCACTCCGAGCAGCATCATGGGAAGGGTAATTGGGAGTGTCACCCACCCTTGCTTTGTTGGCTTCTAAGATTGGCAGGAGTGGGACATGGGAATAACTGAGTTAAAAATAAACAAAACTATCACTGTAGCTGGAAGGATCTTGAGCTGCACATATACTACCACTTAAAAAGATTCATAGTTACAGAGCAGAGTTACTAAATGGCTAGATGTATTCAACTCCCTTTTTAAAAAAGTTAACTTTTGTTTTATGTGTGTGAACTTTTTGTCTGCCTGTTTATCTGGATACTACATGTGTGCTTGAGACCAGTAGAGATCAGAAAAGGGCACCAGGTCCTCTGGAACTGGAGTTACAGACTGTTGTTAGCTACCATGTCGGTGCTAGGAACTAAATCCAGGTCCTCTTCAAGAGCAGGCACATAAGTGAAAGACTGAGCCAGCTCCTTGAATGCTGTTTGAAATGACTGAATTTTTGGTTGACTTCTGAAGTTTAATTTATTGACTTATTTTTTTTTTTCCTTTGCTGAGAGTTGAATGTAAGCCTCACACATGGTAGGCAAGCGCTCTACCACTGAGCTATATTCCCAGCCTTTATTCTGCAGTTCTTGAGAGATGTAACATGTTAGTGGTTCCTTCTAACCTTTCTGAAAACTGGTTCTCAATATTGAGTGAGTTGCTGCTTTATATAGAAATTTTGTGCAAGATTGAGCCCTTGCTTAAATTAGCAACCTTTTTGTAGAAGTGTGTGTGTGTATTTGTTTGTGTGTCTTATATATCCTTGGACTTGTTATGTCCAAGGACATAGTCTATGTAGACTAGACTATGTAGACTAGTGGCCTTGAACTTGTAGTGATCCTCCGGGTCTCTACTCCTAAGTAGAGTACTTAGTATTTAGGAGTAGAGACAGGTGTATGTCACCGTCTAACTGGCATGTTTTCCCCTCCAATTACTTAAGATGGCTTTAGTGTGTGAAAGCCTAATGACCCAGTTCTATTCCTGGAACCCACAGAGGAAGGGAAGAACCAACTCCACAATGTTGACCTCCACATGTGTGTCATGAGAGCATTTACCCACACTCTCCCTCACACCTCTCTCCCTCTGTCTCTCACACACTGGAGTGGGTTTAGGAAGATTGCTTAGTTGAAAGAGTACTTGCTCTGCAAACATGATGCTCTAACTTTAATTCCCAAAACCCACTTAAAAAGCAGTTGTAGCCGGACAGTGATAGTGCACACCTTTAAACCCAGCCAGCACTCAGGAGGTAGAGGCAGATTTCTGTGAGTTCGAGACCAGCCTGGTCTTTAGAGCGAGTTCCAGGACAGGCTCCAAAGCTATAGAGAAACCCTGTCTTGAAAAACAAAAAAACAAACCAAACGAAAACAAAAGCAGTTGTAATCCCAGTGCTGGTGATGCCCAGATCCTGGGCCTGCTGGCTAGCCACCCTAGCTTTCTTAGTAAGCTCTAGGCCAATGAAGGACCTTGTATCAAAAGCAAGGGATCCACTGATGAGTGACACATGAGTTTGATATATGCACCCCCCCCCATTGTATAGATTAAAGGTTGTTTTTCTAATGTGGTCCCTGCAATGAAGACAAAATTAGACCTTTCACATGTGATGTGTTGTACTGTACACCGTGCTGTGGGAGACACCATGTGACAAGACAGGAAGCAAGCAAAGTTCAGTAGTGCTCAGAGGTCCCGTGTTTGGCTGTGCCATTGGAGACAGTCTAGAGAGGTATTTCAATATCAAGAAATGACTAGCTAGGTTTTCAGTTCTTCTAGCCATGCCTTAACAACCTTTTTTACTTTATAATTTGTATGTGAGTGTGGGTATGTGCACGTCATGCTGCATGTGTGGAGATCACAGGAAACTTTCAGGAGCCCCTTTCTTCCCCACCTGATGGAGGGAGGGTCTTTCTGGGTTCTACTGCTGTGCTGTATGGTCCTCGATCTTCTGGGTGAGTCTCTTCTCTTTGCCTCCTATCTCAGTATAGGAGTTCTGGGATTATAGATGTGTGCCACCATATCTAGCCTTATATGTGGGTTTTGGGATTTGAACTCAGGTTGACAGGTTTGTGGGATTGGCCTCTTTACTCTCTTGAGCTATCATTTCAGCCCCAAACTTTTTTCCCTCTCTTCCTCCCTTTATCTATCTATCTATCTATCTATCTATCTATCTATCTATCTATCTATCTGTCTTATCTGTCTATATTTGTATTTTGAGGTAGGTCTCATTATGTAGACCCTGTTGGTTCCAAGATCACAGAGATATGTCTGCTTTTGGAGTGCTGGGATTAAAGGCCTGTGATACTACTTGGACAAGCTCTTAATTTTCTTAACCTTTTTTCTTTTAAAATTTATTTAATGAGTGCTTTATCTGCATGTATACCTTTATCATATCCCGCTATATATGGTTGTGAGCCATCATGTGATTTCTGGAAATTGAACTCAGACCTCTGGAAGAGCAACTAGTGCTCTTAACTGCTGACATCTCTCCAGCCCTTCCTTTTCCATTTTATAGTTTGCATTCAAAGCATTGAAAGGTTAGGTATCTTCTCAGAGTCACACTGCAACCAAATGGTAGATAGCTGAGATTCAAACCCTTGCTTGCTGGGGTATAATTCAGAACATTTGCTTTTAGTATGCATGAAGACTCCAGTGCCAAAAAGAGAAGAAAAAAGATCTAGTCTCAAAACTTGTACTTTCATGGTAGTGTTCTACTTGCCTTGGAGGCGAGTGAGTGTAGTGGGGAGATGAGACACATTCTGATAGCTAGAGATGGCGATTGGAGTGATAGTAAAAGATAGCTTATGTGCAGAATCGTTTTGCCCAAGGAATGGCTGCTTGAGATTAAAGGAACTGGGAGAGGGCATGTTTGAATCTTAAAGCTAAGGAAGGCAAAAGATCCTCCAGGTAAAAGTGCTTGCGTATGGTTTCAGGATCTCTCACACACAAGGAAAGAATGGTAGGTGTCACGAGACTGGAAGGAGAGTTGGGTGCTCTGACTTTCTAGGCTCTCAAGGCATCATTACCTACATGCCTCACTCTAACACGTCGTTTCTCTCATCTTTAAAAATCATTTTTGCCTTTCACTGTTTGAGATGTCTAAGCTATCTAAACTGTTCTCAAACTCCCAATCCTCCTGGCATGGCCTCCCAAATGCTGGATACTTGGCATCTATCACTGTGCTCAGCCTATGTTAAGAAAGCATCAGATAGATTGATTGACCCATGGTGCTGACTTGTGTGAAGCAGCTGGACAGTATGATGCATAGGTCTTTTGTAGTTAACTAGTTGATGGAAGATTTCTAGAACTACCCTAGAGTAACTGGCGATTTCCCTCAAAGGAAAATAGACAATCGCTGTGTCTTGATTTCACTGGTGAAATAGATAATATTGTCTGTAGGATGTGCCAAAGGCCTGCTCTTGGATGTGGGATTCAGAGTGGCCTAGAATTTACTATGTAGACTAGGCTCCTGAATTCTGGGATTAAAGGTGTGTGCTACCATGCCCTGTGAGAACTGTCATTTTAAAATCTCTTCATTGATCAGTGAAGAAAGGGGAAGAAACTAAACTTAAGTTACTTAGGAAGTCATTAGCATGGATACTGGGAATAATTACAAGTTTGAGTCAGTTGGTGATTTGGATTTGTAGGCGTGAAGGGTTGAAAAATAGAATTAACAGATTGGCCATGTGCTGACAAAATACTTGATTTGGCCTTGTTTATAAATAGATGGGAGGCTGTGATTGAGGTGATTGGTGCCTTGCAATACAAGGTCTAGTTGAAGACAGCTGAAGTTGCGGAGAGTGTGCTGGTATAGGCAGGGATGAAGAGGAAGTGTAACTGTTTCTCTGCTTTTTTTCTTCCACTGCTGATGTAGCACAGAGCTTTAGGTGAATTAGGCAAACACTACCATATAGTGGAGTTGTGCCCCCTGTCATGTATCTGTTTTAGCCTTCTGCTCCCCATTTCTTTAATTCATATTGTAGATTAACCCCCTGCCCCTGAGACAGGGATTCTCTGTGTAACAGCTCTGCCTGTCCTGGAACTATCTCTGTAGACCAGGATGGCCTCAAACTCACAGAGATCCGCCTGCCTCTGCCTCCAAAGTGCTGGGATTAAAGCCACCACTACCTGGCTGTAGATTGACTTTTTAAAAAAAATTTATTTATTATGTATATAGCGTCTGGGCACCAGATCTCATTATAGATGGGTGTGAGCCATCATGTGGTTGCTGGGAATTGAACTCAGGACCTCTGGAACAGCAGTCAGTTCTCTTAACCTCTGAGCCATCTCTCCAGCCCTAGATTGACTTTTAAAGGTATTCTTAGTATTTTATTTTGTCCAAGATTCTTGCTTTTTTTCCTTTATCTTTTTCTTTCCCTTCCCTTCTCCCCCCTCTTTCTTTCTTTCTTTCTTTCTTTCTTTCTTTCTTTCTTTCTTTCTTTCTTTCTTTCTTTCGACTGGGTTTCTTTGTGTAGCCTTGGTTGTCCTAGAATTAGCTCTGTAGACTATGCTGGACTTGAAGTCAGATCCACCTGTCTCTCCCTTCCAAGAGCTGAAATTAGAGGCATGTGCTTCCACTACCCAATATCCAAGGTTCTTGTAGTGCAATCATTGTACATGTTTATGGGGTACAGTGTAATATTGTACTCAGCATGTCTGTTACTTCTAATTACCATTTCTTTGTAATGAGAACTTTCAAAATTTTATCTGGCAGTGATTTGAAATGTACAACAATAAATTGTTAATCAGTAGGCAGACTTTTGGTTTTCAACTACTTTTTTAAACCTACTTATAACCTCAGTGTGTTGGGACCAATATAAGGAACTTATGGTACATGGCTGTGGTCCCGCACTGAGGATACTGAGGATGGTGAGTTTGAGGCCAGCTTGGGCTACATACTATTATGTCTTAAAACAAAAACAAAACAAAAGAAAAGAAAAAACTCATAACCTGTTTTTAGTCCTTATGTTTCTTAATTATTTATGGCCTCTAGTATCTGCTGTCTCCTTTTCTTGAAATAACTTTTTTGTGGCTCCCTTGATGTCTTTGCTGTTGCTTTCTTCATTTTACTAGAAAGCATTTTTTAATTTGCATTTTGTGTGTGGGTATGTGCACATGAGTGCAGGTGCCTATGGAGTTGGAGTCATGAAGGTTGTGAGCCCAGTGTGGGTGTGAAGCATTGTGTCCTTGGGAGCTGAGAGTGGTGAGTGGTCTTCACTGCTGATCTAGCCGTCTCCAGCTCTGCTGTTAAATTCTTGACTTAGTCTCCCTTGTTCTTTTCTGCCTATGGCTTCATTTGTGACCTGGGTACTGATAGGAATTAAACCTTCTTTGGGCATGAATGTGTACTTTAGCATGCTGTGGCCATCAGTTAATAATATCTAAACCATATCTGTCATCCTCCCCTCAGAGTAGTGTTTTTTCCCCATGGCCTAGTTCTATTAATGACCTCATTCGTCCACTGTACACTCTTAATGTTGAGTCATATTTTACTTCCTCTTCTTCTGTACCTGTGATGATATTGCCAGTATGTTTGTGTCTTAACCATGGCCTTCTAGTCTGCTTGCGTCAGGCTCTCAGCCTGTTTTCTTCCTACTTGCCTGCTTCCCTCTTTCTTTCTTTCTTTCTTTCTTTCTTTCTTTCTTTCTTTCTTTCTTTCTTTCTTTCTTTCTTTCTTTCCCTTGTATCCTGGCTGTATTCAAGCTCTGCCTGAGTGCTGATTACAGGTGTTCACCACACCAGCTTTGTGATGGTTAGTGTCAAAAACTGATAACTTGTCACACTCAAGTCATCTGGGAAAAGTCTAAGTGAGGGATTGTTTAGATCAGGCTGGCTAGTGGGCATGTTTGAGGAGTGATTGTTTGTATTAATTGATGTGGGAAGACCAACCCACTGTGGTGTTATTTCCTGGGTTTGAGTCCTACACTGTATTAGAGAAAGTGAACTAAGCCCAAAAACACATGCATTTGTTTTCTCTGTTCTTGACTGTGGGTGTGACTAGCTGCTCACTTTTCTGTGTCTTGACTTCTGCGCAAATGGGCTGTAACCTTGAATTGTAAGCCAAATACCCCAGATTGCTTTTTGTCAGGTATTTTATCATAACAGCAGAAATGAAATAGGATAGGCTGCCTCCAGCTTCCAGGTTCTTCCATCAGTTTGCTACCTCAGGGAGCCCAAGGTGCCACATGATGTAATTCAGAGTAAGGGGAGGTTCCCTTGTTTGTTGGAGTCCAGGCTTTTATCAGGGAGAGTGGTTAGAACACATGTGCTCTGGATTGATTCCCACAGGCAGTATGACTTTTTAGACTTCTCAGCAGGGAGGAAGATGACTTACTAGATGCAAAAAGTGATATCTAGAATATCTTTTAGACTTCTCAAATCATACCTTGTTCTCTGGTCACATCCTCCCACTCATCAGTCTCAGAACACTTGGGACATTTTGGCCTTTTCCCCTTTTTTCTCATCTTGCCTGCTGTTTATGCTTGTCCCTTTCATTATTTTTGCAGGTGAGTCCATCTTCAATAAGATAAAACATCACTTTTTTTTGAGGCGTTCTAGCTCATTAGTTTAATATTTTACCTTTGATTATAATTTTTTGTTTTTATTTGCCTTTATTATGTAATAATTAAAAAGGCTACATATAGCCTTGTAACAGTTCAGAAGGTTGAGGCTCAACTTCTTTGCTTACTCACTCCTCTTTGTTGCTGCTGTACCTAGTAAGATCAGCATTTTGGATACTTGAGTCAGAAGTGGAAATAAACACAAGAAGGTCGAGAGATTAGAAATGGTAGTAGTAGTACTTGAGCTATGTGGTAAGGACTGAAATAGAGTGTGGCTGAGTCAGTACTTGTCTAGAATACATGTAATCTGTAAGCTTTGCCCTGGGCAAGTGAACGTGTGTAGGAAGTGAGTCTGGGGAGTTAGGACCAGTGCTGTGTGGATCCTCTGCCACAGGGCAGCAGAGTGAGGGGACTAGGAAGATGCTAGTAGAAAGGGAAGGTGACTGGGGCTTAAAGGGAGAGCATAGTGTATTTCTTACTTACATTTGGTGTAACCATTGCTTAGGGGCCCTAACTACTACAGACTGCTTTCTCATGTAATCTTTCTGTCTTTGTGCTGTGTAACTATTATTGTTCCCATTTAATAATTGAGGAAGATAAGAACATTGGCTCAGGAGTAGTAAGGTTAATAGCTTGTCTAAAATTACATGGTGATTGACAGAGCCAAGTTTCAGAGCTGGTTCCAACTTCCAAAGCCATGTTGTACAGAGATTACTAGATTTCTGTAGTGCACAGTTACTTAAATGTAGCCTGTTCTAGAAAACCAGTGCATCTTGCCAGCTGAACTTAAAACATGAGAACATTTCCTCCATAGTGGACAGGTTGAAGTGGTCAAATCTGCCGACATCTTATCATTTCTGGCTATCCCATAATGTGATAAGAAAGCAAGCAACTTGTCTCTCTGTGACAAGGTCTTTTTATATAGTCCCAGCTAGCCTGGAATTCACTGTAGCCCGGGTGACCTCAGACTTGGATTAATCTTCCTGCAATCACCTCTCAAGTTCCACCATACTGGATTTAACAATGAACAAAACAAAACAATTCAGTTAACAATGAACAAAAGAACCCTGGTACAGGACTCTAGCAGAAGTATCCAAGGGGTGTTTTATGAGTTGAATGAAGCTGGAATAAAAGATCCTTGCTTTGTAAACTAGCTAATCAGTCCTGGGAAGCTTGATTCCTCCTTGTCATCATTACTATTTGTTGTTGTGAAGAGATACCATGACTAAGGCAAGTTTTAAAAGAAAGTGTTTAGTTGGGTTGTATAGTTTCAAAGGGTCAGTCCATGACATGGTGCTAGAGTAGTAGCTGAGAGTTTACATCCTGATCCATAGGCATTAGTCAGGGAGAAAGTGAGAGACTGGGCTTAGTGTGGAATTTTGAAACCTTGAAACCCACCCTCAGTGACACACCTTCTCCAACAAGGCCACACCTCCTAGATCCTTCTCAAACAGTTCCACTAGTGGCTGATCAAACATTCAAACATATGCACCTGTGGGGGCCTTCTCTCATTCAAACCACTACTTCCCCCTTTTCTTTCTTCAATTAGAGTATCAGCTAGATAGATGACCTTAGAAGTGACCACATGCTCAATAAAACAAAAAGTGCAAAGAAGTTAACAAAAAGGGAGTGCATGTGATGTGTGTGCATGCTGCACATACAGAGAGAGGTTAGTACCCCAAATCAGTACTTATGTGGTAGTGATAATTTTCTTTCCTGTTTTCTTCGCTTGCATTTTCTTCCTGTGTAGGTGTGTGTGTGTACCCACACATTTGGTAGGCAGAAGACAGCCTTTGGCACTGTTCTTCAGGCACCTTCCCCCAGTTACTGATCTGGAACTCATCTTGGCTGGGTCAGCTGTCTTGCTATCAGGGATCCACTTGTCTGCTTCCCCAGTACTGCAATTGCAAGTGTGTGCCACCATGCCTAGCTCTGTGTGTATGTAGTGTGTGTGTGTGTGTGTGTGTGTGCGCGCGCGCGCGCGCGCGCGCGCGTGCACGCGTGCGTGCGCCTGCATGTATTCTGAAGATTGAACTGAGGTCTTCTGAGTAAGCTACCTTTCCAACCCTCTTTTTGGACAAAGCCTTATTATGTATGCAGTTTAGGCAGCCTTCAGTTAGCTGAGCCTCCTGCCTTTAGTCTGGCCAATATCATCATAAAAGCTACAATGCCTAGGTATGTTGGCTTTTGGGGGGGGGGCATCATAATAGTTAAAAAAAAGTTACTGCCACTTAGGTTACAAACAACCCTTTATTTTGAAACAATTCTGTGCTCACAGGAAGTTGCAAAACTGGTGCAAAAAATCCTGTGTCTACTTTACTAGGTGCCCCAGTGGTGTCCAAACCAGGAAATCAACATCTGATGTATTCCAGTTGTTATTGTGTAAGTGTGTATGTGTTTGCTTATGTATTCATGGGTGTGCAAGTGTATGCACTGTATGTATATGTACGTGCAAATCCACAGGCTGATGTCTGGGTGCCTCTCCTAATTGCTTCCCAGCCTTAATTTTTGAGATAGTACCTCATTAAACCTAGAGTTCACAGATTAGGCTAGTCTGGCTGGCCAGCAGGTCTCAGGGATACTCTTGTCTTCACCTCCCACTGCTGAAATTATACATGCACATTGCCAGGACTAGCTAATGTTTTGAATGAGAATGGCCTCCATAGGCTCATATATTTGAATGTTTGGTTCCCAATTGGTAGATTGTTTAAGAAGGGTTAAAGGTATGGCCTTGTTGAGGAAGTGTGTCATTAGGGTGGTCTTTCTCTGCCTTCTGTTTGTGGATGAGAGGTAAGCTGTCAGCTGCTGCTCCAGTGCCATGCCTGCCTGTTGCCATGCTTCCTGCCATGATGATCATGGACTCACCCTCTGAAACTGTAAGCCAGCCCCAATTAAAGCTTTCTTTTATAAGTTGCCTTGATCATGGTATCCCCTTACAGTAATCGAACAGTAACTAAGATATCTGCTTTTCCTCTCTCCCTCCCTCCCTCCTTTTTTCTCTCTTTCTCTTTTTCTTTTTTCTTTTTTTTAAATATGAGTTTTAAGAATTGAGCTAAAGTTCTCCTCATGCTTATATAGCAGGCAGTTTACTCATTGAACCAGCCCCTGTATTTTATATCTTAAAGGATTCGTTGTTCCTACTGCTCTGAGTTATTTATTTATTTGGGGGCAGGGTCTCCGGTATTTTAGGAAGATCTTGGTCAACTATACAGCTGAGGATTCTGCTTCCACTTTCTGAGTGCTGGAATTACAGGCATACACAAACACACTTGGTTTCTGCATTGCTGGAGGTCACACCAAGGCTTTGTGCATGCTACTCCATAGATGTCATTGTTAGGAGTTCCTTAGAACTTGTTTTCCCTTGGTTTTTGAAGGACAGTTTGGTTAGATATAATATTGCTAGGTTTTAGTATCTATTTTTTTTCTTTTTTAAAACAGACTCTTACTATGTAGCCCTAGCCTAGAGCTCACTACATATACCTGACTGCCCTCCAACTCACAAAGATGCCTCATGCCTTTGCTTCTGAGTGTGGCCCATCATGCCCAGCTCGCATGACCTTTTATAAAGGGTGTTAGAATTTGTGTTAACTCAGGTTGTCTGGAGTAGGTCACCTAGCTGAGCCAGTGAGTGTTCCTAGAGGAGGGTGGTCTCCAAGCTCCATTCACTGGGTCAGGGAAGAGTTATTGGTCAGAGAAAGTTGAAAGGACTTTATGTCAGTGTAGGCGCTGGAATGTGTGACATCTGTAGTGGTTCCTAACAAGTACTGAGAATGTGAGAGCTCCCGTCCAGCAAGGCTGGAAGGCAGCTGGTAATGTAAGGAGGGGAAGATGAACAGAAGCTTTGAAAATTTTGAGTGTCCTGCCAACTAGGTGGCACACACCTGTCATTCTAGTTCACAGGAGAGGAGGTCTGAAGTTCAAGGCCAGTTGAGTTCAAAGCCAGCCTGGCTAAATTGGGTGTGGGACAGTTGTAGCTAAGAAGGTTTCCTAAAGGAGGGGGTATGTATCTTGGACTTCAGAGCAGATATGGAGTCTCTAGGCAGAGTTCGAGGCATTTGAAGCAGATGGTGTGGTGGGTGCATGTGGAATAGGGAGCTAGATTGTGTGTTGAGACATGTCATATGGATGAGTGGAAATGCTGAACAGGGTTTCTGCTAAGCAGCACAAACGTTTGATGGTGTGATTTGGGAAAACCTGTTAATAACTCAGGAAGGGAGCCTTGCTCCTCATGGTTACTCAGAAAGTTTTCTTCTTAGATCTGCAATCTGCTTAGGAAGAAGAATTAAGTGTTCTGTCAAGGGTTTGCTTATTTTAGTTTTTTTTTTTAAAGATAATTTTAGACTTTAGGATAGTTCCTAAAGTCATTGAGGGTATCTGTATGCTTCTCTTCAGAGTTACTGAAAACAAAACCAGAGCCCCGCAAGAAAGACACCTGAACGCTGGTTTGTGACTATCTTTAAGTTGGTGTCTGGACCACCTTCATTCTAGTACTGATAAACAGTTAAGCTGGTGCTGCCTATGAACTTACGGGGGCTCCGCCACCTCTTGATTTTGCTCAGTAGTTATACTGATTGCAAGTTATTTTGAACTCTAAGATATTTGATAGCCAATTTAGAAAAAAAAAATTACTACCTCCTGATTGAACTTTTTGTAGCAGTTTGTTTGCTTCCTTGTCTTGTTTTCTGTATACTTTCTAAAAGATTTATTTTTATTTTATGTGTATTAGTGGTTTGCCTGCATGTATGTCTATGCTAGGGTGCCAGATTCCCTGGAACTGGAGTTATAGACAGTTGTGAGCCATTATTTGGGTGCTGGGAGTTGAACCAGGTCCTCTGGAAGAGCAGCTCTCTGTTGACTTTCTAAGTGGTTACCCTTGTACTGTAAATGCACTTTTTCTACTTAACAGTATAGTAGACTTTTTTTTTTAGGTTGTTAAATGTGTCCCAAGTATTTATGATGACTGTGTAGCACTGCATTGCATGGATTCTTAAGCAGTTAGGTTTTTCCATAATAAACAATGTGTGATTAATGTCTTTCCAAAAAGCTTTTTCTGAATTTTAGAAGTTGCTTTAGGAGAGATTCCCAGAAAGGCTCTAGGGTAAGGAGACTTTCCCCTCCCCCTTTCCTCATAAACCTCTTATTTTGGGAAAGTTTTAAGTTTCTTTCTGTTTTTTGTTTTTTTGAGGCAGGATTTCTCTGTGCAAGAGTACTGGCTGGCCTGGAACTCACTTTGTAGACCACACTGGCCTTGAACTCACAGAGATCCACCTGCCTCTGCCTGGGATTAAAGGCATGCGCCACCACTACCTGGCTTTAATTTTAAGTTTAATGTAAACATTTTTAAGGTATTTCATTATGTTTTCCAGAAGGTTCCAGTTCATTATTCCTTTCAGCTGTTAATGTATTCATGGCATTGATAATCTTAAGTGCTATAGCAAAGGTTAACGGCTTCTTACTGTTCCTCAGTATTGTGCGTATGTAGGAAAAGTTATTTCAAGTTAAAGTTTATTTTTCTGTTTATAGGAGGTAGCCATCCTTTTTTGTTTGCTTGCTTGTTTTGGAGATCCATCTGTGTAGTGCAGGCTAGCTTTCATCTCACAGTCCTCTTCCCTCATCTCAAGTGCTGGGGGTTACAGGCGTGCACACCATCATGCCTACCTTAAAACTTGACATCCTTTAAAGTGTGCCAAATTCAGTGACATAGGACAAGGAGTACAGCTCACTAGTAGACCACCCGTTTGGAGGCCCCGAGTTCAGTTCTCTATACCACAAACAACAGCAAATATGACATAGAGTTTCAAAGTTTTTATCACTCCAGGGGAAGTCCTGTTGTTGTCTCTCTCTGTCTCCTCCAGGCCACTGACTTTTGTGCCAATGAATATGCTTGCTGTGGATATTTTATATAAATGAAATCATACAGTATGTGATTACCCAGTTTCTTTTCCTCTTTGGGGGGGGTCCTCACTTTTGTTGCCTTCAGCTGGCCTTGAACTCCTGGAACATTAGTCTCCCCAGCACCTAGGACTGCATAAGTAACTTTTCTAAATCATATAAAAGATGATTTTTAAGACTACGTTTGAATCATACGTATGTATTATAGTTAGGAAATTGGCAATCTGTCTCTAGCAGACTTAGTTGGGAAGGCTGCCTCAGGCTGTATCATAAGGAAGAAGTAGGTTTTTACAATTACTATAAGAGGACCAACAACTGTGGGGCCTGAGGTAAGAAGGCATCTGAGACAGGGACAGAGGTAGCAACCATGTGCTGCTTTTGAGTGAAATGGCAGTACCTGTCATAATGGGGATAAGTAGGAACCTTCTAGACATTACCCTTGATTCGAAGTGTCATTTGGAGAACTGGCAGGTGTTTCCATTTGTGCCATCAAAAATAGCCAACCTAAAAACAAGTGAGTCTGGGCCAGTGTCTAACGCGTAAAACCTTAGAAAATAATGAACGAATTTTTGTCCAAGAATAAGAGTGGTCAGGTATGACATGGACAACCAGAGGTGGCCCCTGAGCACCTGTTTCTCAGTTTGAAATTTTCATGGGGGATCCCTTAGTGGCATGAAAGGGAGGGAGTATTATGTTTAAGGTGAATGGTTTTGTTCTTTAAGTGGATTCTTCCCCCTGCCCCCAAATGGGAATGAGCCATCAGTTACATCAGCTTTGTAATACACTACTAAAATGGAGTGTTAAATACAATAGAGGGTTTTATTTCTTGAGCCAAATAATCACACATAGTGAATTCATACATCATAGAATCTTTTGATTAATTCATTAATGGTTTTCTCAGAGCCTGATCCCCTGGGAGGTAAAGATGGAAAAGGCAGGTGTGAATCTGCAAAGCCAAAGACAGTGCTTTTGTAATGTGTGAACTTGGGATGCATCTTTAGTAAAATCCCAGGCATTTCACGGGCTATCCCTTTATGTGCTAGCGAGTCTACTAATTGACTGGCTTTAGTATGGCCCTGGTCACCAGAAAAACCAGGCAGAATTAGAGGGGTTGGGAATTTAAATTAAAGTCCTCAGCCTTGGGTCTGGGGCTGAATTAACAACAGTGGCAAGTAGCTAACCAAGTGGATCTACAGGAGGGTGGTGCACGGGGGCGGGGAGTCAAGTTGTGCAGCTCTTCTTGAATACCTCGTTTGGTGCATGTCTTCACTTGTACACTTTTTAAGTTTTATATACTATGCTTCCAAGTCCCTGAAAATTGTCCTATGACCTTTATACCTTTATACACACCCTGGTAAAATGTGTACATGTGTACACACACACACTCACACACATACACACACTCATAAATAAACATAGATGTCCAGTTCCCAAGTATTTGGCTGTATATTCTCCATAAATTGCTTTCATACCTTTGTGAAAAATTAAGTCTATATTTGTATGTATTGACTATTACTAGACTATAACATCCTGCTGAAATGTGAGTCTGTCCTTTTTCGTTGCTGTACTCTTCGAGGGCTACTGAAGATTGTGATTTTTCGTGGGAAACATACAGCTGGTTAAACACTAGCATTTTCCTGAGTTTGGTGAGCCTGTTTTGGAATATTACTCAAACTGAAGGAAGTGGTTAGGGCAACCTAGATTTAGAGCCAGATAGTCAAAAGTAATGAATACAACAGGCTGGGTTGCAGTGAGTAGCATAAGAGGTGGTCTTTTGAGATTAGCCCTGGCTCTGTGGAATATGATGCAGGAGGTGTGAGTGAGACTGAAGAGATGGCTCAGCAGAGTGTTTAGTCCCTGCAGCCTATGTGGTAGAAAGTGAGAACTCCATAGGTTGTCCCCTAACTTCCACGTGTATGCTGTGGCTTGTGCCCATCATCCAGTAGATATCCTTTAAAATGAAAAGCAAACAAAAAAGAAAAGTCAAACAGCTTTTGTTTTTCTTAGAATCATGGACACTCTACTGTGTCAAACAGATGGAATTCTAGAGGGTACGTGCTGACATTTATATACTTAGTTTTTAAACACTGGTGGGTAACTGAAAATGACTGGAGGGGCTCTATGTGTAAAGGTGTCTGCCAAGAAGCATGGTGGAAGGAGAGAATGGCGAACCTCCATATGGACCTTATAAACAGCCAAGAGAAGTGGAGCAAAGAAACATGTATAATGCCAATATTACAGTATAGTTTTCTATATTACATAAGTTATAGCTTTTTTTAAAAAATTACTTTTTTTTTTTGGAGACTGGCTTGGGATTCATTATCTATTTCCAGGCTGTCCTTAGACCTGTCTTAGCCTTCCAGTATTGGAATTATAGCTGTGAACTTTCATGTCAAGTTTAAAAAGTGTAGTTGTCAGGGAGATGGCTTAGTAGGTAAGAGTGTTCTGCTCACATGAGGATTTGAGTTCAAAACCTCAGCACCCACATTAAAGCTGTTCATGGCGAACCTCCATATGGACCTTTTTTACATGCCTGTAACTGCAGCACTGAAAACAGGTGGATCCCAAGAGCTCCCCTAGCCAGCCTAACCAATCCAGTGAGTTGATTCAGTGAGAGACACCATGACCACCGCATCTCTTAGAGAAAGCATTTAACTGGGAGTGTGCTTACAGCCGGACTATCATCATGGCAGGGAGCATGGTGGCATTTGTGGCCCTGGAGCCGTAGCTGAGAACTACATCCGGATCCAAAGCCTGACTGGGTGTGGCATGGGCTTTTGAAACCTCACAACCCATCCCTAGTGATACTTGTCTTCCAACATGGCTACACCCAACTAATCCTTTTAATACTTCCAAAAAGTTCCACTTCCTGGTGACTTAGCATTCATATATGTGAGCCTATAGGGCCCATTCTTATTCAAACTACCATAGCCCCTGACTCAGGGCAATAAAGAGGAGGACACCAAGTTCCCTGTTCTGCTTTGGCCTCTGCATGTGCACACCTGGGAGCATTAACGCAAATGCTCATGTTCATGCAGCGACCCTAACACATCACACCCCTTTGCCTGTAGTTCTAGTTTATTGCTTTTTGAAACCGGGTCTCTTACTGATCCTGGAACTCATCTTTTTGGCTAGGCTGGCCCATCAATGAACTGTCTATTTCCAGTTCCCCATCCCCACCCCTAAACTGAACTTGAGTTATAGACATACAACATTGTAGCCTGCTTTTTACATGGGTGCTGGGAATCAAAACTCAAGTCCAAGTGTGTATGCAGCATGCACTTTCCAGCTAAGCCATTTCCCTAGTTCCCCTTAAAGTCATAGTTCATTTTTTTTGTTTTGTTTTTTTTTTGAGACAGGGTTTCTCTGTAGCTTTGAAGCCTATTCTGAAACTAGCTCTTGTAGACCAAAGTCATAGTTCTTAATGAATAAACCATTCAGCTAGAACACATGGATTCCCTGGCTAGAATCTATGCAAACTTGTCCCTTTGTGCTAATGGTGATCTGTGTGATGGCAGGAACCTTCAGAGCCCCCAGCCAGAGACAGTTCCTATTGAGTACAAATCTCTGCTCATGTAGCACCCCTCTTGTTTCCTGTGGGGTGGCATCTAAGGGCTCTCAGCAGCTGCTACTGTGGTGTCATGGTCTTGACATGAAGCCTTTGCAGACGTGACTGAGCATCAATAAAAAACAACTATTAAGGTGGTGATAGGTGTAGTCAGAGGAATAAACTGGTAACAACTTTGGGCATTTTCCTTATAAAAGCAGCGGAGTAGTTCCTGCTGTATGTTAGGCTCTGGGTTCAAGCAGATGAAAGAAGGTGCAATGAAAGTGTTCATATGAAGTTCACATAAACAAAATCTGCAGTGAGGGAGATATTACACACTGAGGTGTACCCCTGATTGTCATCAGAGTGCTCTGGAGGCATGCGGAATTTCCTTAAAAGTTACCCAGGCTTGAATCAGTGGACTGACTTTTTCTCCTGCATGTGTCTCTTTGAGTGAAGCACTGGTGCTCTTCAAACCTGCTGGCTGTGTGGACCGCTTCCTTTCTGTCTTCTTTTATTTTTGCTGTGGTCTCCATTTAGGGGTGGCCTTCTGTCCCTCATGTGGGAGGAGCAATGGAATATATTCTTGTGGGCGGGCTCTTCCTTTGTTCAGGAGTGATTGCTTTTGATGTACTGGGGAAAGCGCCACATTGTGGGTCCACTCCTGGTCTGCCAGGTATGAAATCATGCATCTGTGCATCAGAACCCTGCCTAGCCTTGTGCTAGAACTCTCACCGCCCTATGCTCAGCTGTGCCTTGCATCCTTGCTGAGGTTAGAGCCAGCCCTCTTCTCTAGGATTGGGGGTGTGGCAGTAAAACCAGTTCCTATGGAAGAGGGGGCAGGTGGCTCTGCCAATGAGGAGAACAGTAGACTTTGACCTGCACTTTAGATCTTGAGATATAAAACCATTGGGTAGATCATGAAAGAGAAAGAACGTGATTATGTCCCCAAGTTCATAGCAGTCCCTTAGACCATCTGGAGGCTTTTGTCAAAATCAAGCAGGTTATTTACAGTATGAGGTTTGGTAATAGTTTATGATGATGGTATATGGGTTTAAAAAAGAGGCTTCTTTTAGATAGGACAGTTGGTAATAGTGATTGAAATTGTTTGCATGGGAACAATGTTCTTGGTAGTTTTTCTTGATTACAGAGTTGCAGTGTGCTGTTATTGTGGTGATCTGCTAATGTCGCATTCATTACCTGATTGCATTCAGTGCAATGCCAGCTCGTTTATCTTCAGACCCTTGGAGGAACTGTCACTGGGTAGGCACTCTGGTATCCTGCTCCATGTTTTGACTTCACTAATAACTAGGTAACCTTGGGCAAACAGCAGTCTGGACTTTATTTTCTTTCTTCCAGTACAAGGTTGAACTTGCTGTTCCCTGGGGACATTTTTTCTGTTTTAAGATTTTAAAAATTGCCGGGCGGTGGTGGCGCACGCCTTTAATCCCAGCACTCGGGAGGCAGAGGCAGGCGGATCTCTGTGAGTTCGAGACCAGCCTAGTCTACAGAGCTAGTTCCAGGACAGGCTTCAAAGCCACAGAGAAACCCTGTCTCGAAAAAAAAAAAAAAGATTTTAAAAATTGTTGGACAACATCTTTGCGTTAACATGTTAGTAAATGGGATTGGAATTTAATTCATTAGACGTGTAGGTACATACTTCTGTCTTCTGGAATATGTATCTGGGAAAGAGAGGCAGAGGGATGATGAAGAGTGCCTATTGGTGATCTCTTCTTTTGGACAGTTTTCTTACTGAATTATTTTTTAATCATTCTTTTGTCTGTCTAATTGAAGCCCTCTGGGTGGTATATAAAAAATAAAAATTTATGCAGTGTATTATATTTAGTTTTTAGCAGATATGGTTGTTACCCAACCAGCAGATGTAACATTTTTTTTTAACATTAAGCTGTGTAATATCTCTTTTTCAAAAGCAGTGAGTGAAAATCTACCTGGTATCTGAGGAAGTTAATCTCTTCATATTGTACCTTGCATGCCTTTCCTTTTCTCTTTCTCATTTGCAAAGCCATCTTGGAGCAGTGAGGAGTGAGGTGGAAGATAATGGTCTAACAGAAAATTAAAAGCCTCGTTAGTGGGACTGGAGTAAAGGTTCAACAGTTAAGAGCCCTGACTGCTCTTCCAGAGGACCTGGGTTTGACTTCCAGCACCCGCATGGTGGCTCATAACCATCTGCAACTTCAGTTCCCGAGGATTTGATGGCCTTTTCAGGCATTGCATACATGTGGTACAAAGAAAGACATGTAGACAAAACACCCTCACACATGAGATTAAAACAACAAAACACCCGTAGTCCTTATTTTGGCAGTACATACACTAAACTTGGAATGATACAGAGAATAGTGTGACCCCTGTGCAAGGAGGTATGCATTCCCGAGGCATTCCATGTAAAAATAAGTACCTTCTTAAAGATATTGGATAGCGTGAGCAAGAGCTCTTGCTGCTCTTCCAGAGGACCCAGTTCAGTTTCCAACACTTATACCATGTAACTTACAATTGCTGGAAACTTTAGTTCCAGAGGATCTGACACCTCTTCTGGCCTCCTGTAGGCACTCTGTTGTGTGTGTGTGTGCGCTTGCACGCACACGCATGTGTACACATGTACACACACACGTGCACAGTAGCAACAATAATAATCTTAAAAACAACAGCAACAACAAAAAGCATCCCATGGGTTAGGAAGATTGCTCAGTGGTTAGAAATACTTGCTGCTTTTGTGGAAGAACCAGGTTCAGTTCCCAACTCACAGAGTGACTCACAAATGCCTATAACTTCAGTTTGAGGGGATTTGACAACATCTTCTGGTCTCTGGAAACCAGGCACACGTGTACATTCATACATGGAGGCAAAACACTTGTACATAAAAATGAATCTTAAAAATGATCTCCTTGCTAAAGCTAGGCACGTTTGTGTACATCTGCAGTTCCACTGCTTGGGAGGCTGATGCAAGAGGGTCATGTATTCTAGGCCAGCCTGGACTACATAGTGAGACTATGAAAGCAAACAGATCCTAGCACTAGGGAGGAAGAGGCAGGTGGATCTCTGAGTTTGAGGCCAGCCAGGGCTACAGAGTGAAACTGTCTCAAAACAGACACCTCCACACAAATGAAATAACCCTTGTTAGCTGAAAGCTTTTTACAGTTAAGATTGTGACTAGTAGGTCCAAACTAGCCTGTTAACACTTTTGATGTTTGCTTTATTGTAACATCAGGGCCAGCTTGTTGGGGTTTCTGTCCTGCCTAGTACCCCACATCTGGCAAGTCCCAAAGAAAATCACACAGAGATCCATCTATGCTAGCACAGGGCTCGGTACCTTTCTCAGCTGGGCAGGTCACATGTTGCCTCTTTGGTGGGCTGGGCTGGGCTGGGTGGAATGGGCTTCCTCCTTTCCAGCATTCTCCTGTTCTCATTGCCCCGCCTCTACTTCCTGTCTGGTTGACCCACCTATACTTCCTGCCTGGCCAATCAGCGTTTTATTAAAAAACATGATTGACAGAATACAGACAATTTTCCTGCACCACTTTATGGTTTGTTCTCTCTGCCTCTGTCACAGGCACATGTATAAATATATTTTGACACATGCTGTTTTTCTGAAGTATGTAGTATAGTTCTTAGTGAAGATAGTCTGTTACAGTCATATTACTATACAGTTATCAGCTTCAGCTCATTTAAATTGGTTCAATACTTTAATCTGCCAACAGTGAGGTTGAAGAGGCTCAGTGGTTAGAGTGCTTGCCATGGACTTGAATTCAGATCCCCAGCATCCAGTAAAAGTGTGGTGTGATGGTGTGTGTGTGTGTGTGTGTGTGTGTGTGTGTGTGTGTATGTGACCCCAGTACTAAGGAAATGGAGAAAGGAGGATCCCTGGGGCTTATTGGCTAGCTTAACCCAAACAGTTAGCTGCAGGTTCAGTGAGAAAGTGTGTATCAAAAAATAAGGTGGAGAACTGACTTAATGTACTTGCTGCCAAACCTGACAATACGACTTCAATCCTTAGATCCCACATAGTGGAAGGAGAAAAAGAATTCCTCTGGCCTCTTCATGCATATTAGAACATGTATGCACACATGCACACATACATACACATGCACACATACACATTTGAGAAACAAAAAGTACTGAGTGTAGAGAGTGATAGAAGAAGATAATCTCATATTAACCTTTTGTCTCAAAATGTATGCTGGTACATACATTTGAACCCATGCACCACACACAGTCTGTCTCTGTCTCTGTCTCTGTCTCTCTCTCTCTGTCTCTCTCTCTCTCTCTCTCTCTCTCTCTCTCTCTCTCTCACACACACACACACACACACACACACACCTGCAATAACTATTTTGGTTTTGTCAGTAGGCCCAATATAGCTATTTTCCCTCCAGTTCAGGATCCAGTCTTGGATCAAGTGTAGCATTTGCTTCTCATGAGTCTTTAGTCTTTAGTTTTTTTGCTTTTTGTGTGTGTGTTTTTAAAGCATTACATTTGTGCATTGGTAGCTAGTTGGTTACTCTTGTTTTTATGTATTGTCCAGTAGTACACAGGCAAGTTTTCCCAGTAGAAAATATACTGTCTTCTGTCTACAAACACCAACTCTATTGGTCTCTATGGGGGATAGACTATGTCACCTTGACTTTTTCAGTCCCACAGTGGGACCAGTGGAACTTTCTAGCTCAGACGCTTGGCATTCTTGTTTCTAGCTTCTGGTTCTCAGCAGTGATTGATCTCTTCTGTTTATGGAAGAGACAGAGACTCTGACTGGGCACTTTGTACAAACCTAAGAAGCACTCGAGGAATGGTCTGCTGCTTAACGTCTTTGTAGATGTCTTAGTCTGAAGCTGAAGAGTAGGTTTAGATGAGATCAGAGTATGTGCTTTAGTCATACTGATCTACGCAAAGATTCTGTGTGGTATGTCTGTAATTGTTCCTAAAGGGCAAATACTGTTGAGCTTTCAACTGTAGGCAGACAAGGATTCTTCTGAGCAAAGGTCACTTTGCTCTTTGATTCCAGGTGATGTTCATAGTGTGGTGTGCAAGCCTTTGTCCTGGCTGCATCTTTTTTTAACTGTTGAAGCATTGGTTCTCTGCGTTAGTAGCTCTTGTGCCTGTTTTACATTGTCTGTTCTACTCTATCCGTGGCCTGTCACTACTCTTTTTGCTCTGATCATGTAGCTGACAAAAGCCATTTAAGGAAAGAGAAGGATTTATTTTGGCTCACTGAGGATACAGACCAGCATGATGGGGAAGACATGGTGGCAGGAGCTTGAGGAGGCAGCTGGTTTTTATTGAGTTTGCAGTTACGAAGCAAAGAGATAATTGCTAGTGCTCTGCTAGTTTTCTGCTTTTTATATGGTCTGGAAGCATAGCCCATGAAATATCTGAGGTGGGTCTTCCACCCTCAACCTATTCAGATAATCCTTCACAGCCATGTGTTGTGGGATATTTGTACACTATCTGAAGGTGTATTGCTCTGATTGGTGTAATAAAAAGCTGAACAGCCAACAGCTAGACAAGAGGTATAGGCAGGATTTCTGGGGAGAGAGAAGAAGAGGAGGAGTCTAGGTGTGCAGGAGATGCCAGGAGACACGGAAAGGAAACAGGAGGTGCAAGTTGGAAGAGAGGTAGAATATAGATTCGTAGAAATGGGTTAATGTGAGTTATAAGAGTTAGTGGGACAAGCCTAAGCTATAGGCTGAACTTTCATAATTAATAAAAAGTCTCTGTGTCGTTATTTGGGAACTGGCTGGTGGGACAGAATACTTGTTACAGCCATGTCCAGAGGTTTATTTCTGTGATAATTCTAGATTGTTAAAGTGTCAATGAACATTGCCACTGTACTCTTACAAGACTTAAGAATTCACCACCACCTACAGTGCTGGCCATTCCTCAGCAGAAGGCTTTTGAGTGAGTCCTTCAGAGTCTCTGAGTGAATGAGAGCTCCTCTGACTTCCAGATCAGCTGGTTTCGACTTACTTAGAAAGAAACACATTGTGACTTCTAGTTCAACAAGATGCAAGTTCGGGTTTTAGAAATGAAAATACTAGGTTTTAGAGGAACAGTGAGGCCTGAACAGAGTGGGAGTTTGGAGGGTGTATCTCTTGGGACTAGAGCTTCCTTCCTGTTCTTTGCTACTTTCTAGCCTTTTGAGCCTGGTGGCACTGCAGCACTGGTGCCAGGGAGGGGCACCCTCACATCGATTGCCATGTTTTACTTGAAGCTTTGGATCTTAATTTACAGTCATACAGCTTAAGACACCCCTTTTTTTTTGCCTGCTTTATTTTCTGTGGTGAAAGTATAAGGAGGGAGTGTTCATTTGAGAGTGGAGACGTCTGTGGTGGTTATTTTACTGTTGAAAGTTTTCTTGAGATTGAACGTCCTTGCTAATTCTGTATATTTTTGAACCTTGGTTAGCAAGTAGTGTGGAAGCAGTACAATATCAGTGAGACTGTGAGCTTATAGGAAGGATGTCTATAGTCCACTTCCTAGTGGGGTGCACAAGGTATAGCTCCTAGGAAAGGAAGCTGAAAGTGTTAATCTGGAGATTCACCAGAGAAAAATCAGTTCCATCATTTTGGCCAAATTTAAGCAAGCTTTTATCAAAACTTTATATACTGACCAAGATGGAATTTGGTCAGGACCACTCCTGGAAACTCTCCAGTTGAGTGGCCCCAAGACACATATTATTGGGAGTTATATGACAAAGCTCATAAGGCCACTGTACTTTTCCCATGAAGCTTTGTTATTTTTCGAGAACTACAACTCCCAGAATGCTAGGAAGTTACCTGGTCCTTGGGCAGATGGGGCTTACAGGTTAACTTAGGGTCTAATAAAAATATGATAAAGGCTTCTTTTAAAATCAAGGGTTATGTTATAGAGAAGATTACTTTAATTTCTCTTCATGTTTATTTATTTATGTATTTTGTTAGCATGTGTATGTGTGGGTGTGTGTCCCATGGTGCACATGTAGAAGTCAAGGGGCTATTTGCAGTATATGGGCTTCAGGGATCATGCTCAGGTAGCCAGGGTTAGGCTAGCATTTTACCCAGTCTCTCCAGCCTGAAATGGTTATTTAGAGGCTATTAGGTGCATCACAGAGTTAAACAAATGCAGCATAAAAGAACATAACACATCTTAAACTAATATTCCATAGCATTCCCTCCTTTTTATCTGAATAAATAAAAAATGAAAGGTTTTAACTTTAACATAGTAGAACTATATATAACAAAGTTATATAAGAAATTATGTTTACAGTATATAGTCCATTTGTACTTAGCAAATTCAGAGAAAATACCACCACCATCTTAGTGATTCCAAAGTTTTACACTAAATTTACTTTCTATCATAACTAAGGAAAACTACAACTCCTAATTTAGTCTTTAATTCCATTAAAGACCTCAGAAGGATATAATATAACTTAACAGAGATATCTGGCTGCCCAGACAGTAACCCAAAGTACCTCTGCAATGCTGGGGCAGCCATCTTTGGGCCTACAGGTCTAGACTATTTGGGAAACCTTTCAGTGAACTAAGAAATTTGAAGGGTGTCCTGCCTTGTATTGGTAAAGTTTGTCAGTTGCTTTCCTTTGTGTCCTGCAGAATATCTTACACACTCTTCTCTGAAGCAGGAATCTTAAAGGACTGTTCTGCCTTGTGCTGGCAAAATTCAACAGTTTTCCTATGTCCCACTTGTCCAGTCTGTACAACATGCTGTCAGTAGTCAAGGCAAGAGCAGTTTCTTGCCCAAATGTCTACCTTTTCCACACTGAAAGCAAACTCCATATGGAGTTTCTTTGATGCCCATCATTCTTAATAAAGTAAATTGGTGCTGCCAGGAGCAGATGTGTCTCATTGTCATGAAAAACCTTAGGTTATTAAACATCTTTCATGCTGTAGGTCTTTGAAGTGTTTAAAAAATCATCTCTCTAAAATATACCTTGAAAATATACCTAATGACTACAAGTTTGATTATTATAGACTAGATTATTATAGCTATTAACCTCATTTCTTAATTATACATTGCATTTTTAAATGAGCTGTGAAAACACAATACCCCAAACGAGAGTCGAAACAAACATTCAGTATAACAAAAATAACTTTAAGTTTGTATCAAATACCAAAATCCATGCCAGTGCAAAAATATCTAAGATTAATAGTGTCTTTTTATTTTATATTCCTGTAGTCCCCTAAATGATAACAAACATCCATAACCCACCAAGTAACCAACAACCACCCACCCCACTTCTTGGGAATGTGGATGTTGTGGTCTCCAGACTGCTTGCTGTTGTCTGTGGGTGAAGGCCTCTTTAGGGGCCTCTGATAAAATTGAGCTCATGGCCAAGTCCTGGGAAGACCAGATGTAACCTTCATTGATTTATATCACCTGTCAAGATGCAGGAGGTCTCCCTAATGGGGGGACTCTGTATTAACCCTGATCCATGTCAACCCTGAATAAATCCACAGCCCCTCTCATTTTCTATGGAAATACAAGCAAAACCTCTTCTCTGAAGCAATGCATTTTTTTTTTTGAGTTCCATTTTAAAGTTAAGGCATTCTTTAGATATCCAGGCTGGCTTATTTCTTTTTAAGTCAGGAACTCTTATTTATCTTCACATCCCAGGAGTATCAAGTTCATTTGCCAAATTAACAACTCAGTTTCTCAAGTCAACCTAGATTTAAAGGCTCAGTAAAGCTAGAGTTAGAGGAGCTGGGGTTGAGAAGTCTGCCTTTAGGGGAATTTATTTGTTTAGGAAGAACAGATTGGATCAGAGTTGGGAAAGTAGGTATCAAGGTGACCGACCAGCTGAAATAGAGAGTGGTAGAAATTGTGGTGAGGAAAGTCTTCACACAGAGAAAGAAAGTCATGTGAAACGAATCTGCAGGTCCAGTGGAGCCATAGACAATATCAGAAAATTCTGTGACCTTTCTCTTCCTTTCAAGTTTTCTTTGATGAGGTGATTCTGAGCCTTGACTGGCTTTGTGGTTCTTTAATAAGTGAGTCAGAAGCACAGGTCTTTGAACTAACTGCTGCTTATCCAGAAGCAGAAATAGACAACAGTGGAAGTCCAGGCAGGCAGCTTTGTACATGCTATCAGTTCTGCAGCGCAGAATGTAGGTTTGTCTTAGAGGATTCTAAGGCAGCCATAATTCATCATCCCATTTTGCTCAAAGGTTTTAAGTGTGTGTTCCTTTTTCTGTGAGATGAGCTCTGATTATAACAGCATAACTTAGTTTTGTTTGTTTAAAAATTTTGATATATTTTTAGTTCCAGCACTTGGGAGGCAGAGGCAGGTGGATCTCTGAGTCTGAGGTCAGCCTGGTCTACTAGAGTTTCAGGTCAGCCAAGGCCCCACACAGAGAAACCCTGCCTGGACTGGGAGTGTGTGTGTGTGTGTGTGTGTGTGTGTGTGTGTGTGTGTGTGTGTGTGTGTGTATAAACAAATAATGAAAGGGTTTGTTTTGACATCTTTGATTTGTTGTGTTTGAGATTCTTCACTGTTGCTGTCAGATTGGTTCATTCATTTTGTATTGCAATATTCTGTCGAATAAACAAACCACAACTCACTCATTCCATTGGTGATAGACATTTGAGTTCTTTTTATTTTTTATTTTTTAAATTCTCTGTAGTGGCTCTGTGAGTATGTGTGTGTGTGCATTTTATTTGGTATACATGCACAGATTTCCACTGGTTAATTGTGGCCATAAGACAAAATTTTCTCAAATGGTGATACCTGTCTATGTTCCTGTGAGTGGTATCTGCATATCTCAGTTTCTTAGCCAACACTTGGTCTGCCAGTTTAATTTTTCTGTGTATGGATGTTTAGCCTGCCTGCATGTCTGTGCACCATGTGTATGTCTGGTGCCTGAAAGGGCCAGAAGAAGGCATCGGATCTCCTGAGACTGGAGTTACAGATGGTTGTGAGCTGCCATGTGGGTGCTAGAACTGAACAGCCAGTGCTCTTAATTACTGAGCCATCTCTCCAGCTCACTGACTCTTTCTGACTTAGCGATTCTCATGGCTGTGTAAATTTTAAGTTTGTTCTCTTTGAGGAGGTGAATACTTATTCAGGTCTTTCTTTTTTTATTTTATTTGAAGATTTTATTCTTATTTTATGTATGTATTTGCCTAAATGCATGTCTGTGTGCCATGTGTGTGCAATGCCCAAAGAGGCCTGCAGAGGGTGTGGGATCCCCTGGAACTGGAGTTATAGATGGTTGTGGCTGCCACGTGGGTGCTGGGACTGAACCTGGACCTCTGGAAGGGCAGTGAATGCTCTTAACGCTGCACCATCTCTCTGGACCCCTAAATTTTTTGACTCTTTCTGACTTAGCTATTCTGATGGCTGTGTAACTGCCTCTTAAATATTTTAAGTTTGTTCTCTTTGAGGAGGTGAATACTTATTTAGGTCTTTCTTTTATAAGTAACTTTGTCCAAAGGTTCTTGTCTTTTCTTTGTTAAGTTACTTTATACTCTCCTGTGAATTCTGTTGGTTACAAGTGTCTTCTCCATTCTGCAGCTTTCTTGTGCCATCGGATGAGCAGTCAGGGTGGTCATTCCCTTTCTTTGTGTTTAGTGCTTTATGTGTCCCCAACAGTAGGAAGAAACTATAACCTCAGTCATATAGGCATTTTCCTCTGGAAGCTTTTTTACTTGACTTTTCATATTTTGTGGCTTAAATTTAAGGGTTTTTCTGATCCATCTGGGTTTTGGTTTTTTTTTTTTTTTTGCATTTATGTCAATGTGTCTCAGTGATTTTTTTAAAAATTTTTAATACATTTAAAACTGAGTTTATTTTAAATACATTTATTTGTGTGTTTATTCAGGTGCACATGTACATAGACACCACAGGACATCTTTTGGGAATCTGTTCTCTCTTTCTGTTGCATGGGTTCCAGGGGTTGAACTCAGATTGGCAGACTTGGTGGAAAGGTCCTTTAACCACTAAGTCATCAGGAGAGCCCCTCACTTAGTTTTTTTTTTTTTTGTTTTTTTTTTGTTTTTTTTTTTTGTTTTTCGAGACAGGGTTTCTCTGTGGCTTTGGAGCCTGTCCTGGAACTAGCTCTGTAGACCAGGCTGGTCTCGAACTCACAGAGATCCGCCTGCCTCTGCCTCCCGAGTGCTGGGATTAAAGGCGTGCGCCACCACCACCCTGCCCCCTCACTTAGTTTTAAATTAGTCTTTAAGACCTGAAGCAGAAATCCCGGCATAAGATGTGAAGCTAGCAGATTGATCTTCTGAATCCTGAGATATTGACCTGTTCCACCTTAGAGTCATGTATGTTCTTTGTCTCTCATTACTTGAAAGTATAGTGTTGTGTGGTGTGTTAGTACTTTCTCACTGTTGTTAGGTCCTTAACCCACCAGTCTGGATCTGGCCTTGCCACTTGCTTCAAACAGCTGGTAAAGGTTCGAGTGGCCTTCCTGCTAAGGGGGTTGGAGGATCTGCAGTATCCTTTAACCATTTGCAGGTCTGAACATATCCTGTTTGTCTTCTACTGTTCTGAATGTTTACTCAGGTGAAGCCTGGGACTCCATTTTATCCACTGTAAATGAACACAGTTTGATTTTGGACTCTTGTCTGAGAAGCCGAAAGTATATATGAGTATAGTTTCAGAGGTCTGACGACTTTTGTTTTGAGATGTTCCTGCCTGTTTTTGTTTGATACCAAAAACCAAGTAAAAATCAGGGTAGCCATCATTGCTAGGTATATAATTCTTCTAGTTATTTAGTGCTTGTACATATATCATCTTCTTTGACACTTGCAGTGTCCTATGAAACATTCCAGCATTAGTGTTGGGGTTATTGAAGTGATCAGAATGTAAACAGCCTAGATTTGTGCTTGTTGGTAAGTGCCTGGGGATGTGCTCGGCTGGTTCTAGCACTGTCTCCTGGAACAGCCACATGTCTTTGTAGTTGCTAGAGTGTCTTGATTTACACCTTAGCTTCTTGGGTTAGGGTGGAGTGTGCTGGGTTGGTAGACTGACAGTGGAGACCAGTAGGTTCTTGGGAGAAGCTGCCAATGATCGTTTAGATGTCAGCATGGCAACAAGTTGTGCTATGCTTGGGTGCTTTGAAAGGGGTTTCTCTAGGACCCACTTCTCTTTCCCTTGAGCTCTCATCTTCCCTTCTCATGATTCCCTTTCTGCTTTCATGTTTGTATCTTGTATATGTGTTTATGCGCATGTGTGTGCACACACATCCACAGACACACACGATACTTATTTTTTTTGGGGCATTGAATTACTTTAATACATTCTAATTTAATTTTTTTCTCTAAATTTTCCTATAACCTTTAAATTTTATTTTTTTTCCATGCTGAGCTTTATTCCTTCCCACCCTCCCCCCCACTCGCCCTGTACCTTGTGCCATTATTAGCCTGACTGTCCAGGCTGGTCTCAACCTCTCAGCCTCATGAATACTGGAATTAAAGGTGTGCATCACCATGTCTAGACACCCTAACTGTCTTCTACTTTTATTTATTGTTTTGTTTTTATTTTTTGTATTGTTTGTTTTGAGATTATCTCATATTGCCTAGGTAGGCTTCAAAGATGTAATTTTTTTTTTATTCTTCATTTTGTGTGTGTATATGATGTGTACAGTATGTACAGGTGCCTGAGGAGATCAGAGAGGTCAGATCCCCGTGCCACTGTAGTTATAGTAGTTATATATAGTTGTGAGTCACCCAACATGGGTGCTGGGAGCTTAACTTGGGTCCTCTGCATGAGCAGTATGTGCTTTTAACCATCGAGCCATCTCTCCAGCCCCCAGACTTCAAACTTTGTAGCTGAGGATGACTTTGGATTTCCTTCTGCCTTTATCTCTCTAATGGTTGGGATTATAGGCATATACTACTGTGTCGTGGGGAGGGGTGTTGGATATCAAATCCAGGGATTCATGCATGCTAGGCAACCACTCTACCAACTGAGGTGTACCCCTAGCCTTTACTCCATTTTGAGATAGGGTCTCACAAGGTTGCCTAGGTTAGCCTTGAACTTCCCATTCTCCTATTTTAGCCTCTAGAGTAGTGTGGGTGATGACTTTTACCAAGGCATGGTTATAGTTTAAATTTTAAATAGAAACACTTCCCTCTCTCAAATGCAGTGACATACCAAACTTGATTAATGAAACAGACCAAGACAGTGTCCATACAATCTCAAACTACTGGACTCAAAGATCACTCCTGCCTTAGCCTGTCAAATAGCTGGATGTGTACCGTTCACCTGGCATATAGGTAATTTTTATAGAACAGGTTGGCTTGCAAGCCGTAAAATTCAGACAAGAATGTTTCTTTGAGTTACAAGTGCTAATACTATTAGGGAAGAATTTATCACTCAGCAGCCCAGTTCATTTGTCATCTTACAATCAGCCTGGTGTGGGATGTCCTTCTGTACACTGTGAATATGTGTTGTTTTTATTGGTTGATGAATAAAGCTGCTTTGACCTTTAACAGGGCAGAATATAGCTAGGTGGGAAATCCAAGCAGAAAAAGTAGGAGAAAAGAGGCAGAATCAAGGGAGATGCCAGCAACAAGATGTGAGGTAACAAACCATAAGCCTCATGGTAAAATATAAACTAATAAAAATGGGTTAATTTAAGTTGTAAGCGCTAGTTAATAATAGGCCTGAGCTAATAGACCAAACAGTATGTAATTAATATTAAGCCTTTGAGTGGATATTTTAAAAGTGGCTGCAGTACCAGGTGTGGTAAGAAACCTCCAGTTCCAATAGTCTACTGTGCCAGCAGTATGAGAGGCACAGCCATGCCTGTCACTGCCTGTGCACGGCCAGTGTTGCTGTTGTACTTGGGGCTATGTTTGTAAACTGACTTAAGGAAGATGATTGAAGTTTCTCAGTCTCCACAGAAGTAAAGGACTGGCTGGAGGTCTGCAGACCTCTCACAGTTAAACACAGGCATCTTTAAATGCGATCCTGTTGTCCTAATACTCTAGGGATAAAGGAAGAGGTTTGGGAAAGGGAGGCATGTAGGAAAGGAATTAAGAACTTACTAAAATAACAGGAGTTTCTAGATAGATAATGCCAATGATGGTTCAGATTTGTCTGCAGATATTCACCTTTTTGCTCACAGGCTTTATGGAGTGGTTTTTGCTACTATTATTACTTAAAACTTTTTATGAGACTGGGTGTATAGTCAGGATTGGTCTACAGTCATCTTCCTGCTTCAGCCTCCCCATGGGCATGCAGCACTTGACTTTGTGGGAGTTTAGACTCAGGCTCATTGCTCATGCCGAGTGAAAAGGAAGTGGAGGTGGGAGATCCATGTGGAAGAGGGAACCCATTAGTACTCAGCCCCCCCCGCCCTTTTAGACAGGGTTTCAGCCAGGGTTATCCCTGGCTGTCCTGGAACTTGCTCTGTAGACTAGGCAGGCCTCAAAAAGAGATCCGCCTGCTTCTGCCTGCTGGGATTAAAGACTTTAATCAATGGCCTTACTCTTACTTTGGGCATCCCTGTTTAGTTTGTTCTCTGCTGGTCAGTAGAGGTTGACCTTGAAGTGCCTGGCAAGCTTTGTTCTCAACTGCACATTCATCTTTATTGGCTGTTTATGTAAGACTGAAAGCTGACTGCATGCAGGACTCCTGAAGCATCTTCAGAAACCCTAAGAGTTCATGTGGCTTGTGTTTCTTTGGATTAATTTGGCTAATTAATCAGGCAAGGGGAGCCCAGATTATGTGTGGAGGGTCAGTAAGCCTCTCAGAATCTGTTTGTTCTGCCTATTTAGGCAGGACCAGACCATTAATTTGCTTTCAACATCTTTCTACAGTTGTATTTTGAATTGTTTTTCTCCATAGCATAAATAATTAAAATCACATGGCATGCATTTGTAGAAGATAAGCAAACTGGATTTTAAACCAGATGGAAAATTCTCTTGTTTTTCTGGCTTGCATTGTGCATTTGAAGAAAGTTGATCCAAGGTGTTTTAGAAAGTTAATTACTCTTCTTGGGGATAGTACCTGGAAGGAACCAAGGAGAAGCCGTTTATTGATGTTTTCTAAAATTCTTTTGTTAGGCATCTGAAGAAGCCTCCCTCAGGGCACTGGAAAGTCTGATGACAGAATTTTTCCATGATTGTACAACCAATGAAAGAAAACGTGAGATAGGTAAGTGAAGTCTGGGGAAGAAGGAATTGATACCCTTGGCTGCTCAAACCTGCATGTGCCCCTTGAAGTCTTGGCTTTGCTCTGGTTTTGCTGGTTGGCGGCAGGTAGGGCCTGCAGACCTAGCTGCGAGGGCACAGTGATTGGTTTTCTTTCTTTCAGTCAAGTGGGAAAGCCTCTGTTTTGTTTCTGATCTCAGCAGTGTTGTTGAAAGAAGCCCACAACCATTAATTTCAAAACAAGAACAATTTAAAATGTGTCACGATGAGCCTGAGGCAGAGGTTTTTTTTGAATTCCTTACCTTGTCTTCCACTGGAGACTTCTAGCCTTTTCTTCCTTTTCATCACTGAAGAATGTTTTCTCATTCTTTAGTTTTCATGAATAAAGGCTCTGCCACAGAGAGAACATGTAGGTGTAATCATTTGCTGTCTCGGGGCCTCAGCATATTTGAGAACCCACGTTTGACTTTTGTGTTCATTAACACAATTATGTTAATCAAACATACTAGGAAGAAGATAATTTATTTAAGTGTCATGTCCTGCCTCAGGGACATGATCCACTGTGTTGCTCAAGCAGTCTGTTCTCTTTTGGATCCTCTCTTATCCCTGAATTTGAATGAAAGGTGCTTTCTTACGTGTGTGTGTGTGTGTGTGTGTGTGTGTGAGAGAGAGAGAGAGAGAGAGAGAGAGAGAGAGAGAGAGAGAGAGAGAGAGAGAGAGAGAGAGGAGACACTACTAGGCCATTTCTGTCTCCATTGGCTTGACTCATGTTAGCCAGTTAAATCTCCTGGTCTAGTCTGAGTGCCACCCAAAGTCCGTCTGGGGTTGAGACTTTTCCGGATAGCTAGGACATTTTTGGCTATAGCCGGTTTTTACTAGCCTCCTTGAAGCATCATGCCATCTGATAACTGGTACTCCCAATAGCCTGCACCCTTCATACCTTTCTTTTCTGAGGGAGTACGTTGTAGAGTAGTAGAATAGATGAAGGACCACTGACGGTTGCTGAGTTCAGGAGATGAGCAGAGCCTGCCTAGGAGACTTACCTTGCTTGCTACTCTGGTTCTCTGTACTGATTATCCTCCTGACCCAGTGTTATCTCCTCGTTAGTTTTATGGGTCTACTGTACCTTATATTTATAGTGAAAATACTAGACATATTTTTTTGCCAAAATGGTAGATCTTCCTCTATGTTAATCTTCTATAATTGTCCACTCTGATTTCTTTAAACTCTTGTCACTGCAATAGAAATGCCTTTGATTTTTCTTTGAATATTTGATGTGCTCATCAAATATTGCTAACATTTGTGCATTCCTGGGTTGAAAGTGGAATCTTGTATAAGGTATTCATATCTGAATCAAGCTTTTATGTGGAAAGGGGGTATAGCTCAGTCAAAGAGCACTTTTCTAACATGGACTTCATCATTAGCAACACAGAGTTCATAAAACAGCTCATACTGCAGATGTTCAGTTGAAATGCTGGCTAATTGGAACCGCTCTCTATCAGTTTGGTGGGTCTTTTGCTTCTCTTTGTACCTGGTTTTTGCTGTGGCTTAATTTGAGTGCGTGGCTGGAATTTTTTTGTTTGTTTGTTATTTTTCTGTTGCCTCGGGAGAAACTAAAGACTTTGCCTATTGAGATAAGGGAACAGAAGGAAGCCATATCTTACCTTTTACCTACCTACCTGCCCGCCAGGCAAGTTACAGTGCTCGAGAGATTAATAGAGAGTAGATGGTGGGGACGCATGAAGCCAGCTGTGTTTCACCAGTGGAGGAATGGGCAGTATGTAGAGCAGTGGCTTGCTGGGACCAGCTTAGGGATCAGCTGACTTGAGCCCAGCATGCCATTCCCAGCTATAACTCACATTATCTGGTTTGCTTGTATCTCTGAGTTACATAAAAAATTTTGTTTAATTATCAAGACACGCCATCATCTTTCACAGATTTTTTTTTTTTCTTGAGACAGGGTTTCTTTATGTAACAGTCTGTACTGGATCTCGCTTTGTAGACCAGGCTGGCCTCAAACTCACTAAGATCTACCTGCCTCTGCCTCCCAAGTGCTAGGATTAAAGGTGTGCACCACCATCACCCAGCCTTTTCACAGAATTTTTAAGACTTAAGAAAATTATTTTTATTTTACGTATATGAGTGTTTTACTTGCATGTATGTCTGTGTACTATGTGGGTGTGGGATCCCTGGAACTGGAGTTGTAGAAAGTTATGAGCTGTCATATGAGTGCTTGGGGTTGAACCCAGGTCTTCACCAAGAGCAGACAATGCTGAACCATTTCTGTAGCCATTCTGTAGAATGGCTAGTGAGGCTGCCTTGTTGCACTTAGTTAGGTTTACAAGACAGGCATGACGTGTCTTCATGGTGACCGTGCACAAGCCAGCCTTGCTGGCAGAGGTCCATGGTTAACACATGGATCAAGGTTGGTTTATAAGCAACATAATAGTGGGTAGCTAGACAATTAATGCTTGCTAATTGTGGCTTTTGACTTATGCTGTCTGTAGTCTGAGAGGAGAAGAGCCATTTTTAGTTGACTGAATGTACTGGCAACTCTTAGGGTTCTTACTTTTGGTTTTTTACTTATTTGCATATTTTGTGTTATCATCATTTTGTTTTTTTCAACACAGG